>NW_028253921.1:1800000-2240512 GCF_964263255.1 Lissotriton vulgaris | reverse complement strand
AATTCACTTCCCGAGCCCCTGGAAGCATGAAAATCACTTTAAACATGCTAATTTTAGCTCTAACACTGATGATCCACCTACAAATGTGAACTGACGTTCAAAAATAAAACATTTGAAAACGGACCATTTTCCACATTTCTGAAGCATGACGTAATGGGGGGGTGTTATCTCTTTTGTCGAAAATCAGCCGTTTTTGCTCGAACATTAAATGCCTCCAAATGGTATTTAATTAACTTCCGGGGTGAAGAAACCCTTTTTGAGAACTCAGAGTGAGTAAATTGGCCATTTTCATGCACTTTTAACCATTCCATAAATCTTGTGTTTAGGGCCCCTGGAAGCATGAAAATCACTTTAAACATGCTAATTTAGCTCTAACACTGATGATCCACCTACAAATGTGAACTGACGTTCAAAAATAAAACATTTGAACACGGACCATTTCCCACATTTCTGAAGCATGACGTAATGGGGGGGGTGTTATCTCTTTTGTCAAAAATCAGCTGTTTTTGCATGAACATTAAATGCCTCCAAATAGTATTTAATTCACTTCCCGAGCCCCTGGAAGCATGAAAATCACTATAAACATGCTAATTTTAGCTCTAACACTGATGTTCCACCTACAAATGTGAACTGACGTTCAAAATAAAACATTTGAAAACGGACCATTTTCACATTTCTGAAGCATGACTTAATGGGGGGGTGTTATCTCTTTTGTCGAAAATCAGCCGTTTCTGCTCGAACATTAAATGCCTCCAAATGGTATTTAATTAACTTCCCGGGGTGAAGAAACACTTTTTGAGAACTCAGAGTGAGTAAATTGGCCATTTTCATGCACTTTTAACCATTCCATAAATCTTGTGTTTAGGGCCCCTGGAAGCATGAAAATCACTTTAAACATGCTAATTTTAGCTCTAACACTGATGATCCACCTACAAATGTGAACTGACGTTCAAAAATAAAACATTTGAAAACGGACCATTTTCCACATTTCTGAAGCATGACGTATTGGGGGGGTGTTACTCTTTTGTCAAAAAGCAGCTGTTTTTGATTGAACATTAAATGCCTCCAAATAGTATTTAATTCACTTCCCGAGCCCCTGGAAGCATGAAAATCACTTTAAACATGCTAATTTTAGCTCTAACACTGATGATCCACCTACAAATGTGAACTGAAGTTCAAAAATAAAACATTTGAAAACGGACCATTTTCCACATTTCTGAAGCATGACGTAATGGGGGGTGTTATCTCTTTTGTCAAAAATCAGATGTTTTTGATTGAACATTAAATGCCTCCAAATAGTATTTAATTCACTTCCGAAGCCCCTGGAAGCATGAAAATCACTTTAAACATGCTAATTTTAGCTCTAACACTGATGATCCACCTACAAATGTGAACTGACGTTCAAAAATAAAACATTTGAAAACGGACCATTTTCCACATTTCTGAAGCATGACGTAATGGGGGGGTGTTATCTCTTTTGTCGAAAATCAGCCGTTTTTGCTCGAACATTAAATGCCTCCAAATGGTATTTAATTAACTTCCGGGGAGAAGAAACCCTTTTTGAGAACTCAGAGTGAGTAAATTGGCCATTTTCATGCACTTTTAACCATTCCAGAAATCTTGTGTTTAGGGCCCCTGGAAGCATGAAAATCACTTTAAACATGCTAATTTTAGCTCTAACACTGATGATCCACCTACAAATGTGAACTGACGTTCAAAAATAAAACATTTGAAAACGGACCATTTTCCACATTTCTGAAGCATGACGTATTGGGGGGGTGTTACTCTTTTGTCAAAAAGCAGCTGTTTTTGATTGAACATTAAATGCCTCCAAATAGTATTTAATTCACTTCCCGAGCCCCTGGAAGCATGAAAATCACTTTAAACATGCTAATTTTAGCTCTAACACTGATGATCCACCTACAAATGTGAACTGACGTTCAAAAATAAAACATTTGAAAACGGACCATTTTCCACATTTCTGAAGCATGACGTAATGGGGGGGTGTTATCTCTTTTGTCAAAAATCAGATGTTTTTGATTGAACATTAAATGCCTCCAAATAGTATTTAATTCACTTCCCGAGCCCCTGGAAGCATGAAAATCACTTTAAACATGCTAATTTTAGCTCTAACACTGATGATCCACCAACAAATGTGAACTGACGTTCAAAAATAAAACATTTGAAAACGGACCATTTTCCACATTTCTGAAGCATGACGTAATGGGGGGGTGTTATCTCTTTTGTCGAAAATCAGCCGTTTTTGCTCGAACATTAAATGCCTCCAAATGGTATTCAATTAACTTCCCGGGGTGAAGAAACCCTTTTTGAGAACTCAGAGTGAGTAAATTGGCCATTTTCATGCACTTTTAACCATTCCATAAATCTTGGGTTTAGGGCCCCTGGAAGCATGAAAATCACTTTAAACATGCTAATTTTAGCTCTAACACTGATGATCCACCTACAAATGTGAACTGACGTTAAAAAATAAAACATTTGAAAACGGACCATTTCCCACATTTCTGAAGCATGACGTAATGGGGGGGTGTTATCTCTTTTGTCAAAAATCAGCTGTTTTTGCATGAACATTAAATGCCTCCAAATAGTATTTAATTCACTTCCCGAGCCCCTGGAAGCATGAAAATCACTTTAAACATGCTAATTTTAGCTCTAACACTGATGATCCACCTACAAATGTGAACTGACGTTCAAAAATAAAACATTTGAAAACGGACCATTTTCCACATTTCTGAAGCATGACGTAATGGGGGGGTGTTATCTCTTTTGTCAAAAATCAGATGTTTTTGATTGAACATTAAATGCCTCCAAATAGTATTTAATTCACTTCCCGAGCCCCTGGAAGCATGAAAATCACTTTAAACATGCTAATTTTAGCTCTAACACTGATGATCCACCTACAAATGTGAACTGACGTTCAAAAATAAAACATTTGAAAACGGACCATTTTCCACATTTCTGAAGCATGACGTAATGGGGGGGTGTTATCTCTTTTGTCGAAAATCTGCCGTTTTTGCTCGAACATTAAATGCCTCCAAATGGTATTCAATTAACTTCCCGGGGTGAAGAAACCCTTTTTGAGAACTCAGAGTGAGTAAATTGGCCATTTTCATGCACTTTTAACCATTCCATAAATCTTGTGTTTAGGGCCCCTGGAAGCATGAAAATCACTTTAAACATGCTAATTTTAGCTCTAACACTGATGATCCACCTACAAATGTGAACTGATGTTAAAAAATAAAACATTTGAAAACGGACCATTTTCCACATTTCTGAAGCATGACGTAATGGGGGGGTGTTATCTCTTTTGTCAAAAATCAGCTGTTTTTGATTGAACATTAAATGCCTCTAAATAGTATTTAATTCACTTCCCGAGCCCCTGGAAGCATGAAAATCACTTTAAACATGCTAATTTTAGCTCTAACACTGATGATCCACCTACAAATGTGAACTGATGTTCAAAAATAAAACATTTGAAAACGGACCATTTTCCACATTTCTGAAGCATGACGTAATGGGGGGTGTTATCTCTTTTGTCGAAAATCAGCCGTTTTCTGCTCGAACATTAAATGCCTCCAAATGGTATTTAATTAACTTCCCGGGGTTAAGAAACCCTTTTTGAGAACTCAGAGTGAGTAAATTGGCCATTTTCATGCACTTTTATCCATTCCATAAATCTTGTGTTTAGGGCCCCTGGAAGCATGAAAATCACTTTAAACATGCTAATTTTAGCTCTAACACTGATGATCCACCTACAAATGTGAACTGATGTTCAAAAATAAAACATTTGAAAACGGACCATTTTCCACATTTCTGAAGCATGACGTAATTGGGGGTGTTATCTCTTTTGTCGAAAATCAGCCGTTTTCTGCTCGAACATTAAATGCCTCCAAATGGTATTTAATTAACTTCCCGGGGTTAAGAAACCCTTTTTGAGAACTCAGAGTGAGTAAATTGGCCATTTTCATGCACTTTTAACCATTCCATAAATCTTGTGTTTAGGGCCCCTGGAAGCATGAAAATCACTTTAAACATGCTAATTTTAGCTCTAACACTGATGATCCACCTACAAATGTGAACTGACGTTCAAAAATAAAACATTTGAAAACGGACCATTTTCCACATTTCTGAAGCATGACGTAATGGGGGGGTGTTATCTCTTTTGTCGAAAATCAGCCGTTTTTGCTTGAACATTAAATGCCTCCAAATGGTATTTAATTAACTTCCCGGGGTGAAGAAACCCTTTTTGAGAACTCAGAGTGAGTAAATTGGCCATTTTCATGCACTTTTAACCATTCCATAAATCTTGTGTTTAGGGCCCCTGGAAGCATGAAAATCACTTTAAACATGCTAATTTTAGCTCTAACACTGATGATCCACCTACAAATGTGAACTGACGTTCAAAAATAAAACATTTGAAAACGGACCATTTTCCACATTTCTGAAGCATGACGTAATGGGGGGGTGTTATCTCTTTTGTCGAAAATCAGCCGTTTTTGCTCGAACATTAAATGCCTCCAAATGGTATTTAATTAACTTCCCGGGGTGAAGAAACCCTTTTTGAGAACTCAGAGTGAGTAAATTGGCCATTTTCATGCACTTTTAACCATTCCATAAATCTTGTGTTTAGGGCCCCTGGAAGCATGAAAATCACTTTAAACATGCTAATTTTAGCTCTAACACTGATGATCCACCTACAAATGTGAACTGACGTTAAAAAATAAAACATTTGAAAACGGAACATTTCCCACATTTCTGAAGCATGACGTAATGGGGGGGTGTTATCTCTTTTGTCAAAAATCAGCTGTTTTTGCATGAACATTAAATGCCTCCAAATAGTATTTAATTCACTTCCCGAGCCCCTGGAAGCATGAAAATCACTTTAAACATGCTAATTTTAGCTCTAACACTGATGATCCACCTACAAATGTGAACTGACGTTCAAAAATAAAACATTTGAAAACGGACCATTTTCCACATTTCTGAAGCATGACGTAATGGGGGGGTGTTATCTCTTTTGTCGAAAATCAGCAGTTTTTGCTCGAACATTAAATGCCTCCAAATGGTATTTAATTAACTTCCCGGGGTGAAGAAACCCTTTTTGAGAACTCAGAGTGAGTAAATTGGCCATTTTCATGCACTTTTAACCATTCCATAAATCTTGTGTTTAGGGCCCATGGAAGCATGAAAATCACTTTAAACATGCTAATTTTAGCTCTAACACTGATGATCCACCTACAAATGTGAACTGACGTTCAAAAATAAAACATTTGAAAACGGACCATTTTCCACATTTCTGAAGCATGACGTAATGGGGGGGTGTTATCTCTTTTGTCAAAAATCAGCTGTTTTTGATTGAACATTAAATGCCTCCAAATAGTATTTAATTCACTTCCCGAGCCCCTGGAAGCATGAAAATCACTTTAAACATGCTAATTTTAGCTCTAACACTGATGATCCACCTACAAATGTGAACTGACGTTCAAAAATAAAACATTTGAAAACGGACCATTTTCCACATTTCTGAAGCATGATGTAATGGGGGGGTGTTCTCTCTTTTGTCAAAAATCAGCCGTTTTTGCTCGAACATTAAATGCCTCCAAATGGTATTTAATTAACTTCCCGGGGTGAAGAAACCCTTTTTGAGAACTCAGAGTGAGTAAATTGGCCATTTTCATGCACTTTTAACCATTCCATAAATCTTGTGTTTAGGGCCCCTGGAAGCATGAAAATCACTTTAAACATGCTAATTTTAGCTCTAACACTGATGATCCACCTACAAATGTGAACTGACGTTCAAAAATAAAACATTTGAAAACGGACCATTTTCCACATTTCTGAAGCATGACGTAATGGGGGGTGTTATCTCTTTTGTCAAAAATCAGCTGTTTTTGCTTGAACATTAAATGCCTCCAAATAGTATTTAATTCACTTCCCGAGCCCCTGGAAGCATGAAAATCACTTTAAACATGCTAATTTTAGCTCTAACACTGATGATCCACCTACAAATGTGAACTGACGTTCAAAAATAAAACATTTGAAAACGGACCATTTTCCACATTTCTGAAGCATGACGTAATGGGGGGGTGTTATCTCTTTTGTCGAAAATCAGCCGTTTTTGCTCGAACATTAAATGCCTCCAAATGGTATTTAATTAACTTCCCGGGGTGAAGAAACCCTTTTTGAGAACTCAGAGTGAGTAAATTGGCCATTTTCATGCACTTTTAACCATTCCATAAATCTTGTGTTTAGGGCCCCTGGAAGCATGAAAATCACTTTAAACATGCTAATTTTAGCTCTAACACTGATGATCCACCTACAAATGTGAACTGACGTTCAAAAATAAAACATTTGAACACGGACCATTTCCCACATTTCTGAAGCATGACGTAATGGGGGGGGTGTTATCTCTTTTGTCAAAAATCAGCTGTTTTTGCATGAACATTAAATGCCTCCAAATAGTATTTAATTCACTTCCCGAGCCCCTGGAAGCATGAAAATCACTATAAACATGCTAATTTTAGCTCTAACACTGATGTTCCACCTACAAATGTGAACTGACGTTCCAAAATAAAACATTTGAAAACGGACCATTTTCCACATTTCTGAAGCATGACTTAATGGGGGGGTGTTATCTCTTTTGTCGAAAATCAGCCGTTTCTGCTCGAACATTAAATGCCTCCAAATGGTATTTAATTAACTTCCCGGGGTGAAGAAACACTTTTTGAGAACTCAGAGTGAGTAAATTGGCCATTTTCATGCACTTTTAACCATTCCATAAATCTTGTGTTTAGGGCCCCTGGAAGCATGAAAATCACTTTAAACATGCTAATTTTAGCTCTAACACTGATGATCCACCTACAAATGTGAACTGACGTTCAAAAATAAAACATTTGAAAACGGACCATTTTCCACATTTCTGAAGCATGACGTATTGGGGGGGTGTTACTCTTTTGTCAAAAAGCAGCTGTTTTTGATTGAACATTAAATGCCTCCAAATAGTATTTAATTCACTTCCCGAGCCCCTGGAAGCATGAAAATCACTTTAAACATGCTAATTTTAGCTCTAACACTGATGATCCACCTACAAATGTGAACTGAAGTTCAAAAATAAAACATTTGAAAACGGACCATTTTCCACATTTCTGAAGCATGACGTAATGGGGGGTGTTATCTCTTTTGTCAAAAATCAGATGTTTTTGATTGAACATTAAATGCCTCCAAATAGTATTTAATTCACTTCCGAAGCCCCTGGAAGCATGAAAATCACTTTAAACATGCTAATTTTAGCTCTAACACTGATGATCCACCTACAAATGTGAACTGACGTTCAAAAATAAAACATTTGAAAACGGACCATTTTCCACATTTCTGAAGCATGACGTAATGGGGGGGTGTTATCTCTTTTGTCGAAAATCAGCCGTTTTTGCTCGAACATTAAATGCCTCCAAATGGTATTTAATTAACTTCCCGGGGAGAAGAAACCCTTTTTGAGAACTCAGAGTGAGTAAATTGGCCATTTTCATGCACTTTTAACCATTCCAGAAATCTTGTGTTTAGGGCCCCTGGAAGCATGAAAATCACTTTAAACATGCTAATTTTAGCTCTAACACTGATGATCCACCTACAAATGTGAACTGACGTTCAAAAATAAAACATTTGAAAACGGACCATTTTCCACATTTCTGAAGCATGACGTATTGGGGGGGTGTTACTCTTTTGTCAAAAAGCAGCTGTTTTTGATTGAACATTAAATGCCTCCAAATAGTATTTAATTCACTTCCCGAGCCCCTGGAAGCATGAAAATCACTTTAAACATGCTAATTTTAGCTCTAACACTGATGATCCACCTACAAATGTGAACTGACGTTCAAAAATAAAACATTTGAAAACGGACCATTTTCCACATTTCTGAAGCATGACGTAATGGGGGGGTGTTATCTCTTTTGTCAAAAATCAGATGTTTTTGATTGAACATTAAATGCCTCCAAATAGTATTTAATTCACTTCCCGAGCCCCTGGAAGCATGAAAATCACTTTAAACATGCTAATTTTAGCTCTAACACTGATGATCCACCAACAAATGTGAACTGACGTTCAAAAATAAAACATTTGAAAACGGACCATTTTCCACATTTCTGAAGCATGACGTAATGGGGGGGTGTTATCTCTTTTGTCGAAAATCAGCCGTTTTTGCTCGAACATTAAATGCCTCCAAATGGTATTCAATTAACTTCCCGGGGTGAAGAAACCCTTTTTGAGAACTCAGAGTGAGTAAATTGGCCATTTTCATGCACTTTTAACCATTCCATAAATCTTGGGTTTAGGGCCCCTGGAAGCATGAAAATCACTTTAAACATGCTAATTTTAGCTCTAACACTGATGATCCACCTACAAATGTGAACTGACGTTAAAAAATAAAACATTTGAAAACGGACCATTTCCCACATTTCTGAAGCATGACGTAATGGGGGGGTGTTATCTCTTTTGTCAAAAATCAGCTGTTTTTGCATGAACATTAAATGCCTCCAAATAGTATTTAATTCACTTCCCGAGCCCCTGGAAGCATGAAAATCACTTTAAACATGCTAATTTTAGCTCTAACACTGATGATCCACCTACAAATGTGAACTGACGTTCAAAAATAAAACATTTGAAAACGGACCATTTTCCACATTTCTGAAGCATGACGTAATGGGGGGGTGTTATCTCTTTTGTCAAAAATCAGATGTTTTTGATTGAACATTAAATGCCTCCAAATAGTATTTAATTCACTTCCCGAGCCCCTGGAAGCATGAAAATCACTTTAAACATGCTAATTTTAGCTCTAACACTGATGATCCACCTACAAATGTGAACTGACGTTCAAAAATAAAACATTTGAAAACGGACCATTTTCCACATTTCTGAAGCATGACGTAATGGGGGGGTGTTATCTCTTTTGTCGAAAATCTGCCGTTTTTGCTCGAACATTAAATGCCTCCAAATGGTATTCAATTAACTTCCCGGGGTGAAGAAACCCTTTTTGAGAACTCAGAGTGAGTAAATTGGCCATTTTCATGCACTTTTAACCATTCCATAAATCTTGTGTTTAGGGCCCCTGGAAGCATGAAAATCACTTTAAACATGCTAATTTTAGCTCTAACACTGATGATCCACCTACAAATGTGAACTGATGTTAAAAAATAAAACATTTGAAAACGGACCATTTTCCACATTTCTGAAGCATGACGTAATGGGGGGGTGTTATCTCTTTTGTCAAAAATCAGCTGTTTTTGATTGAACATTAAATGCCTCTAAATAGTATTTAATTCACTTCCCGAGCCCCTGGAAGCATGAAAATCACTTTAAACATGCTAATTTTAGCTCTAACACTGATGATCCACCTACAAATGTGAACTGATGTTCAAAAATAAAACATTTGAAAACGGACCATTTTCCACATTTCTGAAGCATGACGTAATGGGGGGTGTTATCTCTTTTGTCGAAAATCAGCCGTTTTCTGCTCGAACATTAAATGCCTCCAAATGGTATTTAATTAACTTCCCGGGGTTAAGAAACCCTTTTTGAGAACTCAGAGTGAGTAAATTGGCCATTTTCATGCACTTTTATCCATTCCATAAATCTTGTGTTTAGGGCCCCTGGAAGCATGAAAATCACTTTAAACATGCTAATTTTAGCTCTAACACTGATGATCCACCTACAAATGTGAACTGATGTTCAAAAATAAAACATTTGAAAACGGACCATTTTCCACATTTCTGAAGCATGACGTAATTGGGGGTGTTATCTCTTTTGTCGAAAATCAGCCGTTTTCTGCTCGAACATTAAATGCCTCCAAATGGTATTTAATTAACTTCCCGGGGTTAAGAAACCCTTTTTGAGAACTCAGAGTGAGTAAATTGGCCATTTTCATGCACTTTTAACCATTCCATAAATCTTGTGTTTAGGGCCCCTGGAAGCATGAAAATCACTTTAAACATGCTAATTTTAGCTCTAACACTGATGATCCACCTACAAATGTGAACTGACGTTCAAAAATAAAACATTTGAAAACGGACCATTTTCCACATTTCTGAAGCATGACGTAATGGGGGGGTGTTATCTCTTTTGTCGAAAATCAGCCGTTTTTGCTTGAACATTAAATGCCTCCAAATGGTATTTAATTAACTTCCCGGGGTGAAGAAACCCTTTTTGAGAACTCAGAGTGAGTAAATTGGCCATTTTCATGCACTTTTAACCATTCCATAAATCTTGTGTTTAGGGCCCCTGGAAGCATGAAAATCACTTTAAACATGCTAATTTTAGCTCTAACACTGATGATCCACCTACAAATGTGAACTGACGTTCAAAAATAAAACATTTGAAAACGGACCATTTTCCACATTTCTGAAGCATGACGTAATGGGGGGGTGTTATCTCTTTTGTCGAAAATCAGCCGTTTTTGCTCGAACATTAAATGCCTCCAAATGGTATTTAATTAACTTCCCGGGGTGAAGAAACCCTTTTTGAGAACTCAGAGTGAGTAAATTGGCCATTTTCATGCACTTTTAACCATTCCATAAATCTTGTGTTTAGGGCCCCTGGAAGCATGAAAATCACTTTAAACATGCTAATTTTAGCTCTAACACTGATGATCCACCTACAAATGTGAACTGACGTTAAAAAATAAAACATTTGAAAACGGAACATTTCCCACATTTCTGAAGCATGACGTAATGGGGGGGTGTTATCTCTTTTGTCAAAAATCAGCTGTTTTTGCATGAACATTAAATGCCTCCAAATAGTATTTAATTCACTTCCCGAGCCCCTGGAAGCATGAAAATCACTTTAAACATGCTAATTTTAGCTCTAACACTGATGATCCACCTACAAATGTGAACTGACGTTCAAAAATAAAACATTTGAAAACGGACCATTTTCCACATTTCTGAAGCATGACGTAATGGGGGGGTGTTATCTCTTTTGTCGAAAATCAGCAGTTTTTGCTCGAACATTAAATGCCTCCAAATGGTATTTAATTAACTTCCCGGGGTGAAGAAACCCTTTTTGAGAACTCAGAGTGAGTAAATTGGCCATTTTCATGCACTTTTAACCATTCCATAAATCTTGTGTTTAGGGCCCATGGAAGCATGAAAATCACTTTAAACATGCTAATTTTAGCTCTAACACTGATGATCCACCTACAAATGTGAACTGACGTTCAAAAATAAAACATTTGAAAACGGACCATTTTCCACATTTCTGAAGCATGACGTAATGGGGGGGTGTTATCTCTTTTGTCAAAAATCAGCTGTTTTTGATTGAACATTAAATGCCTCCAAATAGTATTTAATTCACTTCCCGAGCCCCTGGAAGCATGAAAATCACTTTAAACATGCTAATTTTAGCTCTAACACTGATGATCCACCTACAAATGTGAACTGACGTTCAAAAATAAAACATTTGAAAACGGACCATTTTCCACATTTCTGAAGCATGATGTAATGGGGGGGTGTTCTCTCTTTTGTCAAAAATCAGCCGTTTTTGCTCGAACATTAAATGCCTCCAAATGGTATTTAATTAACTTCCCGGGGTGAAGAAACCCTTTTTGAGAACTCAGAGTGAGTAAATTGGCCATTTTCATGCACTTTTAACCATTCCATAAATCTTGTGTTTAGGGCCCCTGGAAGCATGAAAATCACTTTAAACATGCTAATTTTAGCTCTAACACTGATGATCCACCTACAAATGTGAACTGACGTTCAAAAATAAAACATTTGAAAACGGACCATTTTCCACATTTCTGAAGCATGACGTAATGGGGGGTGTTATCTCTTTTGTCAAAAATCAGCTGTTTTTGCTTGAACATTAAATGCCTCCAAATAGTATTTAATTCACTTCCCGAGCCCCTGGAAGCATGAAAATCACTTTAAACATGCTAATTTTAGCTCTAACACTGATGATCCACCTACAAATGTGAACTGACGTTCAAAAATAAAACATTTGAAAACGGACCATTTTCCACATTTCTGAAGCATGACGTAATGGGGGGGTGTTATCTCTTTTGTCGAAAATCAGCCGTTTTTGCTCGAACATTAAATGCCTCCAAATGGTATTTAATTAACTTCCCGGGGTGAAGAAACCCTTTTTGAGAACTCAGAGTGAGTAAATTGGCCATTTTCATGCACTTTTAACCATTCCATAAATCTTGTGTTTAGGGCCCCTGGAAGCATGAAAATCACTTTAAACATGCTAATTTTAGCTCTAACACTGATGATCCACCTACAAATGTGAACTGACGTTCAAAAATAAAACATTTGAACACGGACCATTTCCCACATTTCTGAAGCATGACGTAATGGGGGGGGTGTTATCTCTTTTGTCAAAAATCAGCTGTTTTTGCATGAACATTAAATGCCTCCAAATAGTATTTAATTCACTTCCCGAGCCCCTGGAAGCATGAAAATCACTATAAACATGCTAATTTTAGCTCTAACACTGATGTTCCACCTACAAATGTGAACTGACGTTCCAAAATAAAACATTTGAAAACGGACCATTTTCCACATTTCTGAAGCATGACTTAATGGGGGGGTGTTATCTCTTTTGTCGAAAATCAGCCGTTTCTGCTCGAACATTAAATGCCTCCAAATGGTATTTAATTAACTTCCCGGGGTGAAGAAACACTTTTTGAGAACTCAGAGTGAGTAAATTGGCCATTTTCATGCACTTTTAACCATTCCATAAATCTTGTGTTTAGGGCCCCTGGAAGCATGAAAATCACTTTAAACATGCTAATTTTAGCTCTAACACTGATGATCCACCTACAAATGTGAACTGACGTTCAAAAATAAAACATTTGAAAACGGACCATTTTCCACATTTCTGAAGCATGACGTATTGGGGGGGTGTTACTCTTTTGTCAAAAAGCAGCTGTTTTTGATTGAACATTAAATGCCTCCAAATAGTATTTAATTCACTTCCCGAGCCCCTGGAAGCATGAAAATCACTTTAAACATGCTAATTTTAGCTCTAACACTGATGATCCACCTACAAATGTGAACTGAAGTTCAAAAATAAAACATTTGAAAACGGACCATTTTCCACATTTCTGAAGCATGACGTAATGGGGGGTGTTATCTCTTTTGTCAAAAATCAGATGTTTTTGATTGAACATTAAATGCCTCCAAATAGTATTTAATTCACTTCCGAAGCCCCTGGAAGCATGAAAATCACTTTAAACATGCTAATTTTAGCTCTAACACTGATGATCCACCTACAAATGTGAACTGACGTTCAAAAATAAAACATTTGAAAACGGACCATTTTCCACATTTCTGAAGCATGACGTAATGGGGGGGTGTTATCTCTTTTGTCGAAAATCAGCCGTTTTTGCTCGAACATTAAATGCCTCCAAATGGTATTTAATTAACTTCCCGGGGAGAAGAAACCCTTTTTGAGAACTCAGAGTGAGTAAATTGGCCATTTTCATGCACTTTTAACCATTCCAGAAATCTTGTGTTTAGGGCCCCTGGAAGCATGAAAATCACTTTAAACATGCTAATTTTAGCTCTAACACTGATGATCCACCTACAAATGTGAACTGACGTTCAAAAATAAAACATTTGAAAACGGACCATTTTCCACATTTCTGAAGCATGACGTATTGGGGGGGTGTTACTCTTTTGTCAAAAAGCAGCTGTTTTTGATTGAACATTAAATGCCTCCAAATAGTATTTAATTCACTTCCCGAGCCCCTGGAAGCATGAAAATCACTTTAAACATGCTAATTTTAGCTCTAACACTGATGATCCACCTACAAATGTGAACTGACGTTCAAAAATAAAACATTTGAAAACGGACCATTTTCCACATTTCTGAAGCATGACGTAATGGGGGGGTGTTATCTCTTTTGTCAAAAATCAGATGTTTTTGATTGAACATTAAATGCCTCCAAATAGTATTTAATTCACTTCCCGAGCCCCTGGAAGCATGAAAATCACTTTAAACATGCTAATTTTAGCTCTAACACTGATGATCCACCAACAAATGTGAACTGACGTTCAAAAATAAAACATTTGAAAACGGACCATTTTCCACATTTCTGAAGCATGACGTAATGGGGGGGTGTTATCTCTTTTGTCGAAAATCAGCCGTTTTTGCTCGAACATTAAATGCCTCCAAATGGTATTCAATTAACTTCCCGGGGTGAAGAAACCCTTTTTGAGAACTCAGAGTGAGTAAATTGGCCATTTTCATGCACTTTTAACCATTCCATAAATCTTGGGTTTAGGGCCCCTGGAAGCATGAAAATCACTTTAAACATGCTAATTTTAGCTCTAACACTGATGATCCACCTACAAATGTGAACTGACGTTAAAAAATAAAACATTTGAAAACGGACCATTTCCCACATTTCTGAAGCATGACGTAATGGGGGGGTGTTATCTCTTTTGTCAAAAATCAGCTGTTTTTGCATGAACATTAAATGCCTCCAAATAGTATTTAATTCACTTCCCGAGCCCCTGGAAGCATGAAAATCACTTTAAACATGCTAATTTTAGCTCTAACACTGATGATCCACCTACAAATGTGAACTGACGTTCAAAAATAAAACATTTGAAAACGGACCATTTTCCACATTTCTGAAGCATGACGTAATGGGGGGGTGTTATCTCTTTTGTCAAAAATCAGATGTTTTTGATTGAACATTAAATGCCTCCAAATAGTATTTAATTCACTTCCCGAGCCCCTGGAAGCATGAAAATCACTTTAAACATGCTAATTTTAGCTCTAACACTGATGATCCACCTACAAATGTGAACTGACGTTCAAAAATAAAACATTTGAAAACGGACCATTTTCCACATTTCTGAAGCATGACGTAATGGGGGGGTGTTATCTCTTTTGTCGAAAATCTGCCGTTTTTGCTCGAACATTAAATGCCTCCAAATGGTATTCAATTAACTTCCCGGGGTGAAGAAACCCTTTTTGAGAACTCAGAGTGAGTAAATTGGCCATTTTCATGCACTTTTAACCATTCCATAAATCTTGTGTTTAGGGCCCCTGGAAGCATGAAAATCACTTTAAACATGCTAATTTTAGCTCTAACACTGATGATCCACCTACAAATGTGAACTGATGTTAAAAAATAAAACATTTGAAAACGGACCATTTTCCACATTTCTGAAGCATGACGTAATGGGGGGGTGTTATCTCTTTTGTCAAAAATCAGCTGTTTTTGATTGAACATTAAATGCCTCTAAATAGTATTTAATTCACTTCCCGAGCCCCTGGAAGCATGAAAATCACTTTAAACATGCTAATTTTAGCTCTAACACTGATGATCCACCTACAAATGTGAACTGATGTTCAAAAATAAAACATTTGAAAACGGACCATTTTCCACATTTCTGAAGCATGACGTAATGGGGGGTGTTATCTCTTTTGTCGAAAATCAGCCGTTTTCTGCTCGAACATTAAATGCCTCCAAATGGTATTTAATTAACTTCCCGGGGTTAAGAAACCCTTTTTGAGAACTCAGAGTGAGTAAATTGGCCATTTTCATGCACTTTTATCCATTCCATAAATCTTGTGTTTAGGGCCCCTGGAAGCATGAAAATCACTTTAAACATGCTAATTTTAGCTCTAACACTGATGATCCACCTACAAATGTGAACTGATGTTCAAAAATAAAACATTTGAAAACGGACCATTTTCCACATTTCTGAAGCATGACGTAATTGGGGGTGTTATCTCTTTTGTCGAAAATCAGCCGTTTTCTGCTCGAACATTAAATGCCTCCAAATGGTATTTAATTAACTTCCCGGGGTTAAGAAACCCTTTTTGAGAACTCAGAGTGAGTAAATTGGCCATTTTCATGCACTTTTAACCATTCCATAAATCTTGTGTTTAGGGCCCCTGGAAGCATGAAAATCACTTTAAACATGCTAATTTTAGCTCTAACACTGATGATCCACCTACAAATGTGAACTGACGTTCAAAAATAAAACATTTGAAAACGGACCATTTTCCACATTTCTGAAGCATGACGTAATGGGGGGGTGTTATCTCTTTTGTCGAAAATCAGCCGTTTTTGCTCGAACATTAAATGCCTCCAAATGGTATTTAATTAACTTCCCGGGGTGAAGAAACCCTTTTTGAGAACTCAGAGTGAGTAAATTGGCCATTTTCATGCACTTTTAACCATTCCATAAATCTTGTGTTTAGGGCCCCTGGAAGCATGAAAATCACTTTAAACATGCTAATTTTAGCTCTAACACTGATGATCCACCTACAAATGTGAACTGACGTTAAAAAATAAAACATTTGAAAACGGACCATTTTCCACATTTCTGAAGCATGACGTAATGGGGGGGTGTTATCTCTTTTGTCAAAAATCAGCTGTTTTTGATTGAACATTAAATGCCTCCAAATAGTATTTAATTCACTTCCCGAGCCCCTGGAAGCATGAAAATCACTTTAAACATGCTAATTTTAGCTCTAACGCTGATGATCCACCTACAAATGTGAACTGATGTTCAAAAATAAAACATTTGAAAACGGACCATTTGCCACATTTCTGAAGCATGACGTAATGGGGGGGTGTTATCTCTTTTGTCGAAAATCAGCCGTTTTTGCTCGAACATTAAATGCCTCCAAATGGTATTTAATTAACTTCCCGGGGTGAAGAAACCCTTTTTGAGAACTCAGAGTGAGTAAATTGGCCATTTTCATGCACTTTTAACCATTCCATAAATCTTGTGTTTAGGGCCCCTGGAAGCATGAAAATCACTTTAAACATGCTAATTTTAGCTCTAACACTGATGATCCACCTACAAATGTGAACTGACGTTCAAAAATAAAACATTTGAAAACGGACCATTTTCCACATTTCTGAAGCATGACGTAATGGGGGGGTGTTATCTCTTTTGTCAAAAATCAGCTGTTTTTGACTGAACATTAAATGCCTCCTAATAGTATTTAATTCACTTCCCGGGCCCCTGGAAGCATGAAAATCACTTTAAACATGCTAATTTTAGCTCTAACACTGATGATCCACCTACAAATGTGAACTGATGTTCAAAAATAAAACATTTGAAAACGGACCATTTTCCACATTTCTGAAGCATGACGTAATGGGGGGGGTGTTATCTCTTTTGTCGAAAATCAGCCGTTTTTGCTCGAACATTAAATGCCTCCAAATGGTATTTAATTAACTTCCCGGGGTGAAGAAACCCTTTTTGAGAACTCAGAGTGAGTAAATTGGCCATTTTCATGCACTTTTAACCATTCCATAAATCTTGTGTTTAGGGCCCCTGGAAGCATGAAAATCACTTTAAACATGCTAATTTTAGCTCTAACACTGATGATCCACCTACAAATGTGAACTGACGTTCAAAAATAAAACATTTGAAAACGGACCATTTTCCACATTTCTGAAGCATGACGTAATGGGGGGGGGGTGTTATCTCTTTTGTCAAAAATCAGCTGTTTTTGATTGAACATTAAATGCCTCCAAATAGTATTTAATTCACTTCCCGAGCCCCTGGAAGCATGAAAATCACTTTAAACATGCTAATTTTAGCTCTAACACTGATGATCCACCTACAAATGTGAACTGACGTTAAAAAATAAAACATTTGAAAACGGACCATTTTCCACATTTCTGAAGCATGACGTAATGGGGGGGTGTTATCTCTTTTGTCAAAAATCAGCTGTTTTTGATTGAACATTAAATGCCTCCAAATAGTATTTAATTCACTTCCCGAGCCCCTGGAAGCATGAAAATCACTTTAAACATGCTAATTTTAGCTCTAACACTGATGATCCACCTACAAATGTGAAATGATGTTCAAAAATAAAACATTTGAAAACGGACCATTTTCCACATTTCTGAAGCATGACGTAATGGGGGGATGTTATCTCTTTTGTCGAAAATCAGCCGTTTTTGCTCGAACATTAAATGCCTCCAAATGGTATTTAATTAACTTCCCGGGGTGAAGAAACCCTTTTTGAGAACTCAGAGTGAGTAAATTGGCCATTTTCATGCACTTTTAACCATTCCATAAATCTTGTGTTTAGGGCCCCTGGAAGCATGAAAATCACTTTAAACATGCTAATTTTAGCTCTAACACTGATGATCCACCTACAAATGTGAACTGACGTTCAAAAATAAAACATTTGAAAACGGACCATTTTCCACATTTCTGAAGCATGACGTAATGGGGGGGTGTTATCTCTTTTGTCAAAAATCAGCTGTTTTTGCTTGAACATTAAATGCCTCCAAATAGTATTTAATTCACTTCCCGAGCCCCTGGAAGCATGAAAATCACTTTAAACATGCTAATTTTAGCTCTAACACTGATGATCCACCTACAAATGTGAACTGACGTTCAAAAATAAAACATTTGAAAACGGACCATTTTCCACATTTCTGAAGCATGACGTAATGGGGGGGTGTTATCTCTTTTGTCGAAAATCAGCCGTTTTTGCTCGAACATTAAATGCCTCCAAATGGTATTTAATTAACTTCCCGGGGTGAAGAAACCCTTTTTGAGAACTCAGAGTGAGTAAATTGGCCATTTTCATGCACTTTTAACCATTACATAAATCTTGTGTTTAGGGCCCCTGGAAGCATGAAAGTCACTTTAAACATGCTAATTTTAGCTCTAACACTGATGATCCACCTACAAATGTGAACTGACGTTCAAAAATAAAACATTTGAAAACGGACCATTTTCCACATTTCTGAAGCATGACTTAATGGGGGGGTGTTATCTCTTTTGTCGAAAATCAGCCGTTTCTGCTCGAACATTAAATGCCTCCAAATGGTATTTAATTAACTTCCCGGGGTGAAGAAACACTTTTTGAGAACTCAGAGTGAGTAAATTGGCCATTTTCATGCACTTTTAACCATTCCATAAATCTTGTGTTTAGGGCCCCTGGAAGCATGAAAATCACTTTAAACATGCTAATTTTAGCTCTAACACTGATGATCCACCTACAAATGTGAACTGACGTTCAAAAATAAAACATTTGAAAACGGACCATTTTCCACATTTCTGAAGCATGACGTAATGGGGGGGTGTTATCTCTTTTGTCAAAAATCAGCTGTTTTTGATTGAACATTAAATGCCTCCAAATAGTATTTAATTCACTTCCCGAGCCCCTGGAAGCATGAAAATCACTTTAAACATGCTAATTTTAGCTCTAACACTGATGATCCACCTACAAATGTGAACTGACGTTCAAAAATAAAACATTTGAAAACGGACCATTTTCCACATTTCTGAAGCATGATGTAATGGGGGGGTGTTATCTCTTTTGTCGAAAATCAGCCGTTTTTGCTCGAACATTAAATGCCTCCAAATGGTATTTAATTAACTTCCCGGGGTGAAGAAACCCTTTTTGAGAACTCAGAGTGAGTAAATTGGCCATTTTCATGCACTTTTAACCATTCCATAAATCTTGTGTTTAGGGCCCCTGGAAGCATGAAAATCACTTTAAACATGCTAATTTTAGCTCTAACACTGATGATCCACCTACAAATGTGAACTGACGTTCAAAAATAAAACATTTGAAAACGGACCATTTTCCACATTTCTGAAGCATGACGTAATGGGGGGTGTTATCTCTTTTGTCAAAAATCAGCTGTTTTTGCTTGAACATTAAATGCCTCCAAATAGTATTTAATTCACTTCCCGAGCCCCTGGAAGCATGAAAATCACTTTAAACATGCTAATTTTAGCTCTAACACTGATGATCCACCTACAAATGTGAACTGACGTTCAAAAATAAAACATTTGAAAACGGACCATTTTCCACATTTCTGAAGCATGACTTAATGGGGGGGGTGTTATCTCTTTTGTCGAAAATCAGCCGTTTCTGCTCGAACATTAAATGCCTCCAAATGGTATTTAATTAACTTCCCGGGGTGAAGAAACACTCTTTGAGAACTCAGAGTGAGTAAATTGGCCATTTTCATGCACTTTTAACCATTCCATAAATCTTGTGTTTAGGGCCCCTGGAAGCATGAAAATCACTTTAAACATGCTAATTTTAGCTCTAACACTGATGATCCACCTACAAATGTGAACTGACGTTCAAAAATAAAACATTTGAAAACGGACCATTTTCCACATTTCTGAAGCATGACGTAATGGGGGGGTGTTATCTCTTTTGTCAAAAATCAGATATTTTTGATTGAACATTAAATGCCTCCAAATAGTATTTAATTCACTTCCCGAGCCCCTGGAAGCATGAAAATCACTTTAAACATGCTAATTTTAGCTCTAACACTGATGATCCACCTACAAATGTGAACTGACGTTCAAAAATAAAACATTTGAAAACGGACCATTTTCCACATTTCTGAAGCATGATGTAATGGGGGGGTGTTATCTCTTTTGTCGAAAATCAGCCGTTTTTGCTCGTACATTAAATGCCTCCAAATGGTATTTAATTAACTTCCCGGGGTGAAGAAACCCTTTTTGAGAACTCAGAGTGAGTAAATTGGCCATTTCATGCACTTTTAACCATTCCATAAATCTTGTGTTTAGGGCCCCTGGAAGCATGAAAATCACTTTAAACATGCTAATTTTAGCTCTAACACTGATGATCCACCTACAAATGTGAACTGACGTTAAAAAATAAAACATTTGAAAATGGACCATTTTCCACATTTCTGAAGCATGACGTAATGGGGGGGGGTGTTATCTCTTTTGTCAAAAATCAGCTGTTTTTGATTGAACATTAAATACCTCCAAATAGTATTTAATTCACTTCCCGAGCCCCTGGAAGCATGAAAATCACTTTAAACATGCTAATTTTAGCTCTAACACTGATGATCCACCTACAAATGTGAACTGACGTTAAAAAATAAAACATTTGAAAACGGACCATTTTCCACATTTCTGAAGCATGACGTAATGGGGGGGTGTTATCTCTTTTGTCAAAAATCAGCTGTTTTTGATTGAACATTAAATGCCTCCAAATAGTATTTAATTCACTTCCCGAGCCCCTGGAAGCATGAAAATCACTTTAAACATGCTAATTTTAGCTCTAACACTGATGATCCACCTACAAATGTGAACTGACGTTCAAAAATAAAACATTTGAAAACGGACCATTTTCCACATTTCTGAAGCATGACGTAATGGGGGGGTGTTATCTCTTTTGTCGAAAATCAGCCGTTTTTGCTCGAACATTAAATGCCTCCAAATGGTATTTAATTAACTTCCCGGGGTGAAGAAACCCTTTTTGAGAACTCAGAGTGAGTAAATTGGCCATTTTCATGCACTTTTAACCATTACATAAATCTTGTGTTTAGGGCCCCTGGAAGCATGAAAGTCACTTTAAACATGCTAATTTTAGCTCTAACACTGATGATCCACCTACAAATGTGAACTGACGTTCAAAAATAAAACATTTGAAAACGGACCATTTTCCACATTTCTGAAGCATGACGTAATGGGGGGGTGTTATCTCTTTTGCCAAAAATCAGCTGTTTTTGCTTGAACATTAAATGCCTCCAAATAGTATTTAATTCACTTCCCGAGCCCCTGGAAGCATGAAAATCACTTTAAACATGCTAATTTTAGCTCTAACACTGATGATCCACCTACAAATGTGAACTGACGTTCAAAAATAAAACATTTGAAAACGGACCATTTTCCACATTTCTGAAGCATGACGTAATGGGGGGGTGTTATCTCTTTTGTCGAAAATCAGCCATTTTTGCTCGAACATTAAATGCCTCCAAATGGTATTTAATTAACTTCCCGGGGTGAAGAAACCCTTTTTGAGAACTCAGAGTGAGTAAATTGGCCATTTTCATGCACTTTTAACCATTCCATAAATCTTGTGTTCAGGGCCCCTGGAAGCATGAAAATCACTTTAAACATGCTAATTTTAGCTCCAACACTGATGATCCACCTACAAATGCGAACTGACATTCAAAAATTAAACATTTTAAAACGGACCATTTTCCACATTTCTGAAGCATGACGTAATGGGGGGGTGTTATCTCTTTTGTCAAAAATCAGATGTTTTTGATTGAACATTAAATGCCTCCAAATAGTGTTTAATTCACTTCCAGAGCCCTTGGAAGCATGAACATCACTATAAACATGCTAATTTTAGCTCTAACACTGATGATCCACCTACAAATGTGAACTGACGTTCCAAAATAAAACATCTGAAAACGGACCATTTTCCACATTTCTGAAGCATGACTTAATGGGGGGGGTGTTATCTCTTTTGTCGAAAATCAGCCGTTTCTGCTCGAACATTAAATGCCTCCAAACGGTATTTAATTAACTTCCTGGGGTGAAGAAACCCTTTTTGAGAACTCAGAGTGAGTAAATTGGCCATTTCATGCACTTTTAACCATTCCATAAATCTTGTGTTTAGGGCCCCTGGAAGCATGAAAATCACTTTAAACATGCTAATTTTAGCTCTAACACTGATGATCCACCTACAAATGTGAACTGACGTTAAAAAATAAAACATTTGAAAATGGACCATTTTCCACATTTCTGAAGCATGACGTAATGGGGGGGGTGTTATCTCTTTTGTCAAAAATCAGCTGTTTTTGATTGAACATTAAATACCTCCAAATAGTATTTAATTCACTTCCCGAGCCCCTGGAAGCATGAAAATCACTTTAAACATGCTAATTTTAGCTCTAACACTGATGATCCACCTACAAATGTGAACTGACGTTAAAAAATAAAACATTTGAAAACGGACCATTTTCCACATTTCTGAAGCATGACGTAATGGGGGGGTGTTATCTCTTTTGTCAAAAATCAGCTGTTTTTGATTGAACATTAAATGCCTCCAAATAGTATTTAATTCACTTCCCGAGCCCCTGGAAGCATGAAAATCACTTTAAACATGCTAATTTTAGCTCTAACACTGATGATCCACCTACAAATGTGAACTGACGTTCAAAAATAAAACATTTGAAAACGGACCATTTTCCACATTTCTGAAGCATGACGTAATGGGGGGGTGTTATCTCTTTTGTCGAAAATCAGCCGTTTTTGCTCGAACATTAAATGCCTCCAAATGGTATTTAATTAACTTCCCGGGGTGAAGAAACCCTTTTTGAGAACTCAGAGTGAGTAAATTGGCCATTTTCATGCACTTTTAACCATTACATAAATCTTGTGTTTAGGGCCCCTGGAAGCATGAAAGTCACTTTAAACATGCTAATTTTAGCTCTAACACTGATGATCCACCTACAAATGTGAACTGACGTTCAAAAATAAAACATTTGAAAACGGACCATTTTCCACATTTCTGAAGCATGACGTAATGGGGGGGTGTTATCTCTTTTGCCAAAAATCAGCTGTTTTTGCTTGAACATTAAATGCCTCCAAATAGTATTTAATTCACTTCCCGAGCCCCTGGAAGCATGAAAATCACTTTAAACATGCTAATTTTAGCTCTAACACTGATGATCCACCTACAAATGTGAACTGACGTTCAAAAATAAAACATTTGAAAACGGACCATTTTCCACATTTCTGAAGCATGACGTAATGGGGGGGTGTTATCTCTTTTGTCGAAAATCAGCCATTTTTGCTCGAACATTAAATGCCTCCAAATGGTATTTAATTAACTTCCCGGGGTGAAGAAACCCTTTTTGAGAACTCAGAGTGAGTAAATTGGCCATTTTCATGCACTTTTAACCATTCCATAAATCTTGTGTTCAGGGCCCCTGGAAGCATGAAAATCACTTTAAACATGCTAATTTTAGCTCCAACACTGATGATCCACCTACAAATGCGAACTGACATTCAAAAATAAAACATTTTAAAACGGACCATTTTCCACATTTCTGAAGCATGACGTAATGGGGGGGTGTTATCTCTTTTGTCAAAAATCAGATGTTTTTGATTGAACATTAAATGCCTCCAAATAGTGTTTAATTCACTTCCAGAGCCCTTGGAAGCATGAACATCACTATAAACATGCTAATTTTAGCTCTAACACTGATGATCCACCTACAAATGTGAACTGACGTTCCAAAATAAAACATCTGAAAACGGACCATTTTCCACATTTCTGAAGCATGACTTAATGGGGGGGGTGTTATCTCTTTTGTCGAAAATCAGCCGTTTCTGCTCGAACATTAAATGCCTCCAAACGGTATTTAATTAACTTCCTGGGGTGAAGAAACACTTTTTGAGAACTCAGAGTGAGTAAATTGGCCATTTTCATGCACTTTTAACCATTCCATAAATCTTGTGTTTAGGGCCCCTGGAAGCATGAAAATCACTTTAAACATGCTAATTTTAGCTCTAACACTGATGATCCACCTACAAATGTGAACTGACGTTCAAAAATAAAACATTTGAAAACGGACCATTTTCCACATTTCTGAAGCATGACGTAATGGGGGGTGTTATCTCTTTTGTCAAAAATCAGCTGTTTTTGCTTGAACATTAAATGCCTCCAAATAGTATTTAATTCACTTCCCGAGCCCCTGGAAGCATGAAAATCACTTTAAACATGCTAATTTTAGCTCTAACACTGATGATCCACCTACAAATGTGAACTGACGTTCAAAAATAAAACATTTGAAAACGGACCATTTTCCACATTTCTGAAGCATGACTTAATGGGGGGGGTGTTATCTCTTTTGTCGAAAATCAGCCGTTTCTGCTCGAACATTAAATGCCTCCAAATGGTATTTAATTAACTTCCCGGGGTGAAGAAACACTCTTTGAGAACTCAGAGTGAGTAAATTGGCCATTTTCATGCACTTTTAACCATTCCATAAATCTTGTGTTTAGGGCCCCTGGAAGCATGAAAATCACTTTAAACATGCTAATTTTAGCTCTAACACTGATGATCCACCTACAAATGTGAACTGACGTTCAAAAATAAAACATTTGAAAACGGACCATTTTCCACATTTCTGAAGCATGACGTAATGGGGGGGTGTTATCTCTTTTGTCAAAAATCAGATATTTTTGATTGAACATTAAATGCCTCCAAATAGTATTTAATTCACTTCCCGAGCCCCTGGAAGCATGAAAATCACTTTAAACATGCTAATTTTAGCTCTAACACTGATGATCCACCTACAAATGTGAACTGACGTTCAAAAATAAAACATTTGAAAACGGACCATTTTCCACATTTCTGAAGCATGACGTAATGGGGGGGTGTTATCTCTTTTGTCGAAAATCAGCCGTTTTTGCTCGTACATTAAATGCCTCCAAATGGTATTTAATTAACTTCCCGGGGTGAAGAAACCCTTTTTGAGAACTCAGAGTGAGTAAATTGGCCATTTTCATGCACTTTTAACCATTCCATAAATCTTGTGTTTAGGGCCCCTGGAAGCATGAAAATCACTTTAAACATGCTAATTTTAGCTCTAACACTGATGATCCACCTACAAATGTGAACTGACGTTAAAAAATAAAACATTTGAAAACGGACCATTTTCCACATTTCTGAAGCATGACGTAATGGGGGGGGTGTTATCTCTTTTGTCAAAAATCAGCTGTTTTTGCTTGAACATTAAATGCCTCCAAATAGTATTTAATTCACTTCCCGAGCCCCTGGAAGCATGAAAATCACTTTAAACATGCTAATTTTAGCTCTAACACTGATGATCCACCTACAAATGTGAACTGACGTTCAAAAATAAAACATTTGAAAACGGACCATTTTCCACATTTCTGAAGCATGACGTAATGGGGGGGTGTTATCTCTTTTGTCGAAAATCAGCCGTTTTTGCTCGAACATTAAATGCCTCCAAATGGTATTTAATTAACTTCCCGGGGTGAAGAAACCCTTTTTGAGAACTCAGAGTGAGTAAATTGGCCATTTTCATGCACTTTTAACCATTACATAAATCTTGTGTTTAGGGCCCCTGGAAGCATGAAAGTCACTTTAAACATGCTAATTTTAGCTCTAACACTGATGATCCACCTACAAATGTGAACTGACGTTCAAAAATAAAACATTTGAAAACGGACCATTTTCCACATTTCTGAAGCATGACGTAATGGGGGGGTGTTATCTCTTTTGCCAAAAATCAGCTGTTTTTGCTTGAACATTAAATGCCTCCAAATAGTATTTAATTCACTTCCCGAGCCCCTGGAAGCATGAAAATCACTTTAAACATGCTAATTTTAGCTCTAACACTGATGATCCACCTACAAATGTGAACTGACGTTCAAAAATAAAACATTTGAAAACGGACCATTTTCCACATTTCTGAAGCATGACGTAATGGGGGGGTGTTATCTCTTTTGTCGAAAATCAGCCATTTTTGCTCGAACATTAAATGCCTCCAAATGGTATTTAATTAACTTCCCGGGGTGAAGAAACCCTTTTTGAGAACTCAGAGTGAGTAAATTGGCCATTTTCATGCACTTTTAACCATTCCATAAATCTTGTGTTCAGGGCCCCTGGAAGCATGAAAATCACTTTAAACATGCTAATTTTAGCTCCAACACTGATGATCCACCTACAAATGCGAACTGACATTCAAAAATAAAACATTTTAAAACGGACCATTTTCCACATTTCTGAAGCATGACGTAATGAGGGGGTGTTATCTCTTTTGTCAAAAATCAGATGTTTTTGATTGAACATTAAATGCCTCCAAATAGTGTTTAATTCACTTCCAGAGCCCTTGGAAGCATGAACATCACTATAAACATGCTAATTTTAGCTCTAACACTGATGATCCACCTACAAATGTGAACTGACGTTCCAAAATAAAACATCTGAAAACGGACCATTTTCCACATTTCTGAAGCATGACTTAATGGGGGGGGTGTTATCTCTTTTGTCGAAAATCAGCCGTTTCTGCTCGAACATTAAATGCCTCCAAACGGTATTTAATTAACTTCCTGGGGTGAAGAAACACTTTTTGAGAACTCAGAGTGAGTAAATTGGCCATTTTCATGCACTTTTAACCATTCCATAAATCTTGTGTTTAGGGCCCCTGGAAGCATGAAAATCACTTTAAACATGCTAATTTTAGCTCTAACACTGATGATCCACCTACAAATGTGAACTGACGTTCGAAAATAAAACATTTGAAAACGGACCATTTTCCACATTTCTGAAGCATGACGTAATGGGGGGGTGTTATCTCTTTTGTCAAAAATCAGCTGTTTTTGATTGAACATTAAATGCCTCCAAATAGTATTTAATTCACTTCCCGAGCCCCTGGAAGCATGAAAATCACTTTAAACATGCTAATTTTAGCTCTAACACTGATGATCCACCTACAAATGTGAACTGACGTTCAAAAATAAAACATTTGAAAACGGACCATTTTCCACATTTCTGAAGCATGACGTAATGGGGGGGTGTTATCTCTTTTGTCGAAAATCAGCCGTTTTTGCTCGAACATTAAATGCCTCCAAATGGCATTTAATTAACTTCCCGGGGTGAAGAAACCCTTTTTGAGAACTCAGAGTGAGTAAATTGGCCATTTTCATGCACTTTTAACCATTCCATAAATCTTGTGTTTAGGGCGCCTGGAAGCATGAAAATCACTTTAAACATGCTAATTTTAGCTCTAACACTGATGATCCACCGACAAATGTGAACTGACGTTAAAAAATAAAACATTTGAAAACGGACCATTTTCCACATTTCTGAAGCATGACGTAATGGGGGGGTGTTATCTCTTTTGTCAAAAATCAGCTGTTTTTGATTGAACATTAAATGCCTCCAAATAGTATTTAATTCACTTCCCGAGCCCCTGGAAGCATGAAAATCACTTTAAACATGCTAATTTTAGCTCTAACACTGATGATCCACCTACAAATGTGAACTGATGTTCAAAAATAAAACATTTGAAAACGGACCATTTTCCACATTTCTGAAGCATGACGTAATGGGGGGGTGTTATCTCTTTTGTCGAAAATCAGCCGTTTTTGCTCGAACATTAAATGCCTCCAAATGGTATTTAATTAACTTCCCGGGGTGAAGAAACCCTTTTTGAGAACTCAGAGTGAGTAAATTGGCCATTTTCATGCACTTTTAACCATTCCATAAATCTTGTGTTTAGGGCCCCTGGAAGCATGAAAATCACTTTAAACATGCTAATTTTAGCTCTAACACTGATGATCCACCTACAAATGTGAACTGACGTTCAAAAATAAAACATTTGAAAACGGACCATTTTCCACATTTCTGAAGCATGACGTAATGCGGGGGTGTTATCTCTTTTGTCGAAAATCAGCCGTTTTTGCTCGAACATTAAATGCCTCCAAATGGTATTTAATTAACTTCCCGGGGTGAAGAAACCCTTTTTGAGAACTCAGAGTGAGTAAATTGGCCATTTTCATGCACTTTTAACCATTCCATAAATCTTGTGTTTAGGGCCCCTGGAAGCATGAAAATCACTTTAAACATGCTAATTTTAGCTCCAACACTGATGATCCACCTACAAATGTGAACTGGCATTCAAAAATAAAACATTTTAAAACGGACCATTTTCCACATTTCTGAAGCATGACGTAATGGGGGGGTGTTATCTCTTTTGTCAAAAATCAGATGTTTTTGATTGAACATTAAATGCCTCCAAATAGTATTTAATTCACTTCCCGAGCCCTTGGAAGCATGAACATCACTATAAACATGCTAATTTTAGCTCTAACACTGATGATCCACCTACAAATGTGAACTGACGTTCCAAAATAAAACATTTGAAAACGGACCATTTTCCACATTTCTGAAGCATGACTTAATGGGGGGGGTGTTATCTCTTTTGTCGAAAATCAGCCGTTTTTGCTCGAACATTAAATGCCTCCAAATGGTATTTAATTAACTTCCCGGGGTGAAGAAACCCTTTTTGAGAACTCAGAGTGAGTAAATTGGCCATTTTCATGCACTTTTAACCATTCCATAAATCTTGTGTTTAGGGCCCCTGGAAGCATGAAAATCACTTTAAACATGCTAATTTTAGCTCTAACACTGATGATCCACCTACAAATGTGAACTGACGTTAAAAAATAAAACATTTGAAAACGGACCATTTTCCACATTTCTGAAGCATGACGTAATGGGGGGGTGGTATCTCTTTTGTCAAAAATCAGCTGTTTTTGATTGAACATTAAATGCCTCCAAATAGTATTTAATTCACTTCCCGAGCCCCTGGAAGCATGAAAATCACGTTAAACATGCTAATTTTAGCTCTAACACTGATGATCCACCTACAAATGTGAACTGATGTTCAAAAATAAAACATTTGAAAACGGACCATTTTCCACATTTCTGAAGCATGACGTAATGGGGGGGTGTTATCTCTTTTGTCGAAAATCAGCCGTTTTTGCTCGAACATTAAATGCCTCCAAATGGTATTTAATTAACTTCCCGGGGTGAAGAAACCTTTTTTGAGAACTCAGAGTGAGTAAATTGGCCATTTTCATGCACTTTTAACCATTCCATAAATCTTGTGTTTAGGGTCCCTGGAAGCATGAAAATCACTTTAAACATGCTAATTTTAGCTCTAACACTGATGATCCACCTACAAATGTGAACTGACGTTCAAAAATAAAACATTTGAAAACGGACCATTTTCCACATTTCTGAAGCATGACGTAATGGGGGGGTGTTATCTCTTTTGTCGAAAATCAGCCGTTTTTGCTCGAACATTAAATGCCTCCAAATGGTATTTAATTAACTTCCCGGGGTGAAGAAACCCTTTTTGAGAACTCAGAGTGAGTAAATTGGCCATTTTCATGCACTTTTAACCATTCCATAAATCTTGTGTTTAGGGCCCCTGGAAGCATGAAAATCACTTTAAACATGCTAATTTTAGCTCTAACACTGATGATCCACCTACAAATGTGAACTGACGTTAAAAAATAAAACATTTGAAAACGGACCATTTTCCACATTTCTGAAGCATGACGTAATGGGGGGGTGTTATCTCTTTTTTCGAAAAACAGCCGTTTTTGCTCGAACATTAAATGCCTCCAAATGGTATTTAATTAACTTCCCGGGGTGAAGAAACCCTTTTTGAGAACTCAGAGTGAGTAAATTGGCCATTTTCATGCACTTTTAACCATTCCATAAATCTTGTGTTTAGGGCCCCTGGAAGCATGAAAATCACTTTAAACATGCTAATTTTAGCTCTAACACTGATGATCCACCTACAAATGTGAACTGACGTTCAAAAATAAAACATTTGAAAACGGACCATTTTCCACATTTCTGAAGCATGACGTAATGGGGGGGTGTTATCTCTTTTGTCAAAAATCAGCTGTTTTTGCTTGAACATTAAATGCCTCCAAATAGTATTTAATTCACTTCCCGAGCCCCTGGAAGCATGAAAATCACTTTAAACATGCTAATTTTAGCTCTAACACTGATGATCCACCTACAAATGTGAACTGACGTTCAAAAATAAAACATTTGAAAACGGACCATTTTCCACATTTCTGAAGCATGACGTAATGGGGGGGTGTTATCTCTTTTGTCGAAAATCAGCCGTTTCTGCTCGAACATTAAATGCCTCCAAATGGTATTTAATTAACTTCCCGGGGTGAAGAAACACTTTTTGAGAACTCAGAGTGAGTAAATTGGCCATTTTCATGCACTTTTAACCATTCCATAAATTTTGTGTTTAGGGCCCCTGGAAGCATGAAAATCACTTTAAACATGCTAATTTTAGCTCTAACACTGATGATCCACCTACAAATGTGAACTGACGTTCAAAAATAAAACATTTGAAAACGGACCATTTTCCACATTTCTGAAGCATGACGTAATGGGGGGGTGTTATCTCTTTTGTCAAAAATCAGCTGTTTTTGATTGAACATTAAATGCCTCCAAATAGTATTTAATTCACTTCCCGAGCCCCTGGAAGCATGAAAATCACTTTAAACATGCTAATTTTAGCTCTAACACTGATGATCCACCTACAAATGTGAACTGACGTTAAAAAATAAAACATTTGAAAACGGACCATTTTCCACATTTCTGAAGCATGACGTAATGGGGGGGTGTTATCTCTTTTGTTAAAAATCAGCTGTTTTTGATTGAACATTAAATGCCTCCAAATAGTATTTAATTCACTTCCCGAGCCCCTGGAAGCATGAAAATCACTTTAAACATGCTAATTTTAGCTCTAACACTGATGATCCACCTACAAATGTGAAATGATGTTCAAAAATAAAACATTTGAAAACGGACCATTTTCCACATTTCTGAAGCATGACGTAATGGGGGGATGTTATCTCTTTTGTCGAAAATCAGCCGTTTTTGCTCGAACATTAAATGCCTCCAAATGGTATTTAATTAACTTCCCGGGGTGAAGAAACCCTTTTTGAGAACTCAGAGTGAGTAAATTGGCCATTTTCATGCACTTTTAACCATTCCATAAATCTTGTGTCTAGGGCCCCTGGAAGCATGAAAATCACTTTAAACATGCTAATTTTAGCTCTAACACTGATGATCCACCTACAAATGTGAACTGACGTTCAAAAATAAAACATTTGAAAACGGACCATTTTCCACATTTCTGAAGCATGATGTAATGGGGGGGTGTTATCTCTTTTGTCAAAAATCAGCTGTTTTTGCTTGAACATTAAATGCCTCCAAATAGTATTTAATTCACTTCCCGAGCCCCTGGAAGCATGAAAATCACTTTAAACATGCTAATTTTAGCTCTAACACTGATGATCCACCTACAAATGTGAACTGACGTTCAAAAATAAAACATTTGAAAACGGACCATTTTCCACATTTCTGAAGCATGACGTAATGGGGGGGTGTTATCTCTTTTGTCGAAAATCAGCCGTTTTTGCTCGAACATTAAATGCCTCCAAATGGTATTTAATTAACTTCCCGGGGTGAAGAAACCCTTTTTGAGAACTCAGAGTGAGTAAATTGGCCATTTTCATGCACTTTTAACCATTACATAAATCTTGTGTTCAGGGCCCCTGGAAGCATGAAAATCACTTTAAACATGCTAATTTTAGCTTCAACACTGATGATCCACCTACAAATGCGAACTGACATTCAAAAATAAAACATTTTAAAACGGACCATTTTCCACATTTCTGAAGCATGACGTAATGGGGGGGGTGTTATCTCTTTTGTCAAAAATCAGATGTTTTTGATTGAACATTAAATGCCTCCAAATAGTATTTAATTCACTTCCCGAGCCCTTGGAAGCATGAACATCACTATAAACATGCTAATTTTAGCTCTAACACTGATGATCCACCTACAAATGTGAACTGACGTTCAAAAATAAAACATTTGAAAACGGACCATTTTCCACATTTCTGAAGCATGACGTAATGGGGGGGTGTTATCTCTTTTGTCAAAAATCAGATATTTTTGATTGAACATTAAATGCCTCCAAATAGTATTTAATTCACTTCCCGAGCCCCTGGAAGCATGAAAATCACTTTAAACATGCTAATTTTAGCTCTAACACTGATGATCCACCTACAAATGTGAACTGACGTTCAAAAATAAAACATTTGAAAACGGACCATTTTCCACATTTCTGAAGCATGACGTAATGGGGGGGTGTTATCTCTTTTGTCGAAAATCAGCCGTTTTTGCTCGTACATTAAATGCCTCCAAATGGTATTTAATTAACTTCCCGGGGTGAAGAAACCCTTTTTGAGAACTCAGAGTGAGTAAATTGGCCATTTTCATGCACTTTTAACCATTCCATAAATCTTGTGTTTAGGGCCCCTGGAAGCATGAAAATCACTTTAAACATGCTAATTTTAGCTCTAACACTGATGATCCACCTACAAATGTGAACTGACGTTAAAAAATAAAACATTTGAAAATGGACCATTTTCCACATTTCTGAAGCATGACGTAATGGGGGGGGGTGTTATCTCTTTTGTCAAAAATCAGCTGTTTTTGATTGAACATTAAATGCCTCCAAATAGTATTTAATTCACTTCCCGAGCCCCTGGAAGCATGAAAATCACTTTAAACATGCTAATTTTAGCTCTAACACTGATGATCCACCTACAAATGTGAACTGACGTTAAAAAATAAAACATTTGAAAACGGACCATTTTCCACATTTCTGAAGCATGACGTAATGGGGGGGTGTTATCTCTTTTGTCAAAAATCAGCTGTTTTTGATTGAACATTAAATGCCTCCAAATAGTATTTAATTCACTTCCCGAGCCCCTGGAAGCATGAAAATCACTTTAAACATGCTAATTTTAGCTCTAACACTGATGATCCACCTACAAATGTGAAATGATGTTCAAAAATAAAACATTTGAAAACGGACCATTTTCCACATTTCTGAAGCATGACGTAATGGGGGGATGTTATCTCTTTTGTCGAAAATCAGCCGTTTTTGCTCGAACATTAAATGCCTCCAAATGGTATTTAATTAACTTCCCGGGGTGAAGAAACCCTTTTTGAGAACTCAGCGTGAGTAAATTGGCCATTTTCATGCACTTTTAACCATTCCATAAATCTTGTGTTTAGGGCCCCTGGAAGCATGAAAATCACTTTAAACATGCTAATTTTAGCTCTAACACTGATGATCCACCTACAAATGTGAACTGACGTTCAAAAATAAAACATTTGAAAACGGACCATTTTCCACATTTCTGAAGCATGACGTAATGGGGGGGGTGTTATCTCTTTTGTCAAAAATCAGCTGTTTTTGCTTGAACATTAAATGCCTCCAAATAGTATTTAATTCACTTCCCGAGCCCCTGGAAGCATGAAAATCACTTTAAACATGCTAATTTTAGCTCTAACACTGATGATCCACCTACAAATGTGAACTGACGTTCAAAAATAAAACATTTGAAAACGGACCATTTTCCACATTTCTGAAGCATGACGTAATGGGGGGGTGTTATCTCTTTTGTCGAAAATCAGCCGTTTTTGCTCGAACATTAAATGCCTCCAAATGGTATTTAATTAACTTCCCGGGGTGAAGAAACCCTTTTTGAGAACTCAGAGTGAGTAAATTGGCCATTTTCATGCACTTTTAACCATTACATAAATCTTGTGTTTAGGGCCCCTGGAAGCATGAAAGTCACTTTAAACATGCTAATTTTAGCTCTAACACTGATGATCCACCTACAAATGTGAACTGACGTTCAAAAATAAAACATTTGAAAACGGACCATTTTCCACATTTCTGAAGCATGACGTAATGGGGGGGTGTTATCTCTTTTGCCAAAAATCAGCTGTTTTTGCTTGAACATTAAATGCCTCCAAATAGTATTTAATTCACTTCCCGAGCCCCTGGAAGCATGAAAATCACTTTAAACATGCTAATTTTAGCTCTAACACTGATGATCCACCTACAAATGTGAACTGACGTTCAAAAATAAAACATTTGAAAACGGACCATTTTCCACATTTCTGAAGCATGACGTAATGGGGGGGTGTTATCTCTTTTGTCGAAAATCAGCCATTTTTGCTCGAACATTAAATGCCTCCAAATGGTATTTAATTAACTTCCCGGGGTGAAGAAACCCTTTTTGAGAACTCAGAGTGAGTAAATTGGCCATTTTCATGCACTTTTAACCATTCCATAAATCTTGTGTTCAGGGCCCCTGGAAGCATGAAAATCACTTTAAACATGCTAATTTTAGCTCCAACACTGATGATCCACCTACAAATGCGAACTGACATTCAAAAATAAAACATTTTAAAACGGACCATTTTCCACATTTCTGAAGCATGACGTAATGAGGGGGTGTTATCTCTTTTGTCAAAAATCAGATGTTTTTGATTGAACATTAAATGCCTCCAAATAGTGTTTAATTCACTTCCAGAGCCCTTGGAAGCATGAACATCACTATAAACATGCTAATTTTAGCTCTAACACTGATGATCCACCTACAAATGTGAACTGACGTTCCAAAATAAAACATCTGAAAACGGACCATTTTCCACATTTCTGAAGCATGACTTAATGGGGGGGGTGTTATCTCTTTTGTCGAAAATCAGCCGTTTCTGCTCGAACATTAAATGCCTCCAAACGGTATTTAATTAACTTCCTGGGGTGAAGAAACACTTTTTGAGAACTCAGAGTGAGTAAATTGGCCATTTTCATGCACTTTTAACCATTCCATAAATCTTGTGTTTAGGGCCCCTGGAAGCATGAAAATCACTTTAAACATGCTAATTTTAGCTCTAACACTGATGATCCACCTACAAATGTGAACTGACGTTCGAAAATAAAACATTTGAAAACGGACCATTTTCCACATTTCTGAAGCATGACGTAATGGGGGGGTGTTATCTCTTTTGTCAAAAATCAGCTGTTTTTGATTGAACATTAAATGCCTCCAAATAGTATTTAATTCACTTCCCGAGCCCCTGGAAGCATGAAAATCACTTTAAACATGCTAATTTTAGCTCTAACACTGATGATCCACCTACAAATGTGAACTGACGTTCAAAAATAAAACATTTGAAAACGGACCATTTTCCACATTTCTGAAGCATGACGTAATGGGGGGGTGTTATCTCTTTTGTCGAAAATCAGCCGTTTTTGCTCGAACATTAAATGCCTCCAAATGGCATTTAATTAACTTCCCGGGGTGAAGAAACCCTTTTTGAGAACTCAGAGTGAGTAAATTGGCCATTTTCATGCACTTTTAACCATTCCATAAATCTTGTGTTTAGGGCGCCTGGAAGCATGAAAATCACTTTAAACATGCTAATTTTAGCTCTAACACTGATGATCCACCGACAAATGTGAACTGACGTTAAAAAATAAAACATTTGAAAACGGACCATTTTCCACATTTCTGAAGCATGACGTAATGGGGGGGTGTTATCTCTTTTGTCAAAAATCAGCTGTTTTTGATTGAACATTAAATGCCTCCAAATAGTATTTAATTCACTTCCCGAGCCCCTGGAAGCATGAAAATCACTTTAAACATGCTAATTTTAGCTCTAACACTGATGATCCACCTACAAATGTGAACTGATGTTCAAAAATAAAACATTTGAAAACGGACCATTTTCCACATTTCTGAAGCATGACGTAATGGGGGGGTGTTATCTCTTTTGTCGAAAATCAGCCGTTTTTGCTCGAACATTAAATGCCTCCAAATGGTATTTAATTAACTTCCCGGGGTGAAGAAACCCTTTTTGAGAACTCAGAGTGAGTAAATTGGCCATTTTCATGCACTTTTAACCATTCCATAAATCTTGTGTTTAGGGCCCCTGGAAGCATGAAAATCACTTTAAACATGCTAATTTTAGCTCTAACACTGATGATCCACCTACAAATGTGAACTGACGTTCAAAAATAAAACATTTGAAAACGGACCATTTTCCACATTTCTGAAGCATGACGTAATGCGGGGGTGTTATCTCTTTTGTCGAAAATCAGCCGTTTTTGCTCGAACATTAAATGCCTCCAAATGGTATTTAATTAACTTCCCGGGGTGAAGAAACCCTTTTTGAGAACTCAGAGTGAGTAAATTGGCCATTTTCATGCACTTTTAACCATTCCATAAATCTTGTGTTTAGGGCCCCTGGAAGCATGAAAATCACTTTAAACATGCTAATTTTAGCTCCAACACTGATGATCCACCTACAAATGTGAACTGGCATTCAAAAATAAAACATTTTAAAACGGACCATTTTCCACATTTCTGAAGCATGACGTAATGGGGGGGTGTTATCTCTTTTGTCAAAAATCAGATGTTTTTGATTGAACATTAAATGCCTCCAAATAGTATTTAATTCACTTCCCGAGCCCTTGGAAGCATGAACATCACTATAAACATGCTAATTTTAGCTCTAACACTGATGATCCACCTACAAATGTGAACTGACGTTCCAAAATAAAACATTTGAAAACGGACCATTTTCCACATTTCTGAAGCATGACTTAATGGGGGGGGTGTTATCTCTTTTGTCGAAAATCAGCCGTTTTTGCTCGAACATTAAATGCCTCCAAATGGTATTTAATTAACTTCCCGGGGTGAAGAAACCCTTTTTGAGAACTCAGAGTGAGTAAATTGGCCATTTTCATGCACTTTTAACCATTCCATAAATCTTGTGTTTAGGGCCCCTGGAAGCATGAAAATCACTTTAAACATGCTAATTTTAGCTCTAACACTGATGATCCACCTACAAATGTGAACTGACGTTAAAAAATAAAACATTTGAAAACGGACCATTTTCCACATTTCTGAAGCATGACGTAATGGGGGGGTGGTATCTCTTTTGTCAAAAATCAGCTGTTTTTGATTGAACATTAAATGCCTCCAAATAGTATTTAATTCACTTCCCGAGCCCCTGGAAGCATGAAAATCACGTTAAACATGCTAATTTTAGCTCTAACACTGATGATCCACCTACAAATGTGAACTGATGTTCAAAAATAAAACATTTGAAAACGGACCATTTTCCACATTTCTGAAGCATGACGTAATGGGGGGGTGTTATCTCTTTTGTCGAAAATCAGCCGTTTTTGCTCGAACATTAAATGCCTCCAAATGGTATTTAATTAACTTCCCGGGGTGAAGAAACCTTTTTTGAGAACTCAGAGTGAGTAAATTGGCCATTTTCATGCACTTTTAACCATTCCATAAATCTTGTGTTTAGGGTCCCTGGAAGCATGAAAATCACTTTAAACATGCTAATTTTAGCTCTAACACTGATGATCCACCTACAAATGTGAACTGACGTTCAAAAATAAAACATTTGAAAACGGACCATTTTCCACATTTCTGAAGCATGACGTAATGGGGGGGTGTTATCTCTTTTGTCGAAAATCAGCCGTTTTTGCTCGAACATTAAATGCCTCCAAATGGTATTTAATTAACTTCCCGGGGTGAAGAAACCCTTTTTGAGAACTCAGAGTGAGTAAATTGGCCATTTTCATGCACTTTTAACCATTCCATAAATCTTGTGTTTAGGGCCCCTGGAAGCATGAAAATCACTTTAAACATGCTAATTTTAGCTCTAACACTGATGATCCACCTACAAATGTGAACTGACGTTAAAAAATAAAACATTTGAAAACGGACCATTTTCCACATTTCTGAAGCATGACGTAATGGGGGGGTGTTATCTCTTTTTTCGAAAAACAGCCGTTTTTGCTCGAACATTAAATGCCTCCAAATGGTATTTAATTAACTTCCCGGGGTGAAGAAACCCTTTTTGAGAACTCAGAGTGAGTAAATTGGCCATTTTCATGCACTTTTAACCATTCCATAAATCTTGTGTTTAGGGCCCCTGGAAGCATGAAAATCACTTTAAACATGCTAATTTTAGCTCTAACACTGATGATCCACCTACAAATGTGAACTGACGTTCAAAAATAAAACATTTGAAAACGGACCATTTTCCACATTTCTGAAGCATGACGTAATGGGGGGGTGTTATCTCTTTTGTCAAAAATCAGCTGTTTTTGCTTGAACATTAAATGCCTCCAAATAGTATTTAATTCACTTCCCGAGCCCCTGGAAGCATGAAAATCACTTTAAACATGCTAATTTTAGCTCTAACACTGATGATCCACCTACAAATGTGAACTGACGTTCAAAAATAAAACATTTGAAAACGGACCATTTTCCACATTTCTGAAGCATGACGTAATGGGGGGGTGTTATCTCTTTTGTCGAAAATCAGCCGTTTCTGCTCGAACATTAAATGCCTCCAAATGGTATTTAATTAACTTCCCGGGGTGAAGAAACACTTTTTGAGAACTCAGAGTGAGTAAATTGGCCATTTTCATGCACTTTTAACCATTCCATAAATTTTGTGTTTAGGGCCCCTGGAAGCATGAAAATCACTTTAAACATGCTAATTTTAGCTCTAACACTGATGATCCACCTACAAATGTGAACTGACGTTCAAAAATAAAACATTTGAAAACGGACCATTTTCCACATTTCTGAAGCATGACGTAATGGGGGGGTGTTATCTCTTTTGTCAAAAATCAGCTGTTTTTGATTGAACATTAAATGCCTCCAAATAGTATTTAATTCACTTCCCGAGCCCCTGGAAGCATGAAAATCACTTTAAACATGCTAATTTTAGCTCTAACACTGATGATCCACCTACAAATGTGAACTGACGTTAAAAAATAAAACATTTGAAAACGGACCATTTTCCACATTTCTGAAGCATGACGTAATGGGGGGGTGTTATCTCTTTTGTTAAAAATCAGCTGTTTTTGATTGAACATTAAATGCCTCCAAATAGTATTTAATTCACTTCCCGAGCCCCTGGAAGCATGAAAATCACTTTAAACATGCTAATTTTAGCTCTAACACTGATGATCCACCTACAAATGTGAAATGATGTTCAAAAATAAAACATTTGAAAACGGACCATTTTCCACATTTCTGAAGCATGACGTAATGGGGGGATGTTATCTCTTTTGTCGAAAATCAGCCGTTTTTGCTCGAACATTAAATGCCTCCAAATGGTATTTAATTAACTTCCCGGGGTGAAGAAACCCTTTTTGAGAACTCAGAGTGAGTAAATTGGCCATTTTCATGCACTTTTAACCATTCCATAAATCTTGTGTCTAGGGCCCCTGGAAGCATGAAAATCACTTTAAACATGCTAATTTTAGCTCTAACACTGATGATCCACCTACAAATGTGAACTGACGTTCAAAAATAAAACATTTGAAAACGGACCATTTTCCACATTTCTGAAGCATGATGTAATGGGGGGGTGTTATCTCTTTTGTCAAAAATCAGCTGTTTTTGCTTGAACATTAAATGCCTCCAAATAGTATTTAATTCACTTCCCGAGCCCCTGGAAGCATGAAAATCACTTTAAACATGCTAATTTTAGCTCTAACACTGATGATCCACCTACAAATGTGAACTGACGTTCAAAAATAAAACATTTGAAAACGGACCATTTTCCACATTTCTGAAGCATGACGTAATGGGGGGGTGTTATCTCTTTTGTCGAAAATCAGCCGTTTTTGCTCGAACATTAAATGCCTCCAAATGGTATTTAATTAACTTCCCGGGGTGAAGAAACCCTTTTTGAGAACTCAGAGTGAGTAAATTGGCCATTTTCATGCACTTTTAACCATTACATAAATCTTGTGTTCAGGGCCCCTGGAAGCATGAAAATCACTTTAAACATGCTAATTTTAGCTTCAACACTGATGATCCACCTACAAATGCGAACTGACATTCAAAAATAAAACATTTTAAAACGGACCATTTTCCACATTTCTGAAGCATGACGTAATGGGGGGGGTGTTATCTCTTTTGTCAAAAATCAGATGTTTTTGATTGAACATTAAATGCCTCCAAATAGTATTTAATTCACTTCCCGAGCCCTTGGAAGCATGAACATCACTATAAACATGCTAATTTTAGCTCTAACACTGATGATCCACCTACAAATGTGAACTGACGTTCCAAAATAAAACATTTGAAAACGGACCATTTTCCACATTTCTGAAGCATGACTTAATGGGGGGGTGTTATCTCTTTTGTCGAAAATCAGCCGTTTCTGCTCGAACATTAAATGCCTCCAAACGGTATTTAATTAACTTCCTGGGGTGAAGAAACACTTTTTGAGAACTCAGAGTGAGTAAATTGGCCATTTTCATGCACTTTTAACCATTCCATAAATCTTGTGTTTAGGGCCCCTGGAAGCATGAAAATCACTTTAAACATGCTAATTTTAGCTCTAACACTGATGATCCACCTACAAATGTGAACTGACGTTCAAAAATAAAACATTTGAAAACGGACCATTTTCCACATTTCTGAAGCATGACGTAATGGGGGGGTGTTATCTCTTTTGTCAAAAATCAGCTGTTTTTGATTGAACATTAAATGCCTCCAAATAGTATTTAATTCACTTCCCGAGCCCCTGGAAGCATGAAAATCACTTTAAACATGCTAATTTTAGCTCTAACACTGATGATCCACCTACAAATGTGAACTGACGTTCAAAAATAAAACATTTGAAAACGGACCATTTTCCACATTTCTGAAGCATGACGTAATGGGGGAGTGTTATCTCTTTTGTCGAAAATCAGCCGTTTTTGCTCGAACATTAAATGCCTCCAAATGGTATTTAATTAACTTCCCGGGGTGAAGAAACCCTTTTTGAGAACTCAGAGTGAGTAAATTGGCCATTTTCATGCACTTTTAACCATTCCATAAATCTTGTGTTTAGGGCCCCTGGAAGCATGAAAATCACTTTAAACATGCTAATTTTAGCTCTAACACTGATGATCCACCTACAAATGTGAACTGACGTTAAAAAATAAAACATTTGAAAACGGACCATTTTCCACATTTCTGAAGCATGACGTAATGGGGGGGTGTTATCTCTTTTGTCAAAAATCAGCTGTTTTTGATTGAACATTAAATGCCTCCAAATAGTATTTAATTCACTTCCCGAGCCCCTGGAAGCATGAAAATCACTTTAAACATGCTAATTTTAGCTCTAACACTGATGATCCACCTACAAATGTGAACTGATGTTCAAAAATAAAACATTTGAAAACGGACCATTTTCCACATTTCTGAAGCATGACGTAATGGGGGGGTGTTATCTCTTTTGTCGAAAATCAGCCGTTTTTGCTCGAACATTAAATGCCTCCAAATGGTATTTAATTAACTTCCCGGGGTGAAGAAACCCTTTTTGAGAACTCAGAGTGAGTAAATTGGCCATTTTCATGCACTTTTAACCATTCCATAAATCTTGTGTTTAGGGCCCCTGGAAGCATGAAAATCACTTTAAACATGCTAATTTTAGCTCTAACACTGATGATCCACCTACAAATGTGAACTGACGTTCAAAAATAAAACATTTGAAAACGGACCATTTTCCACATTTCTGAAGCATGACGTAATGGGGGGGTGTTATCTCTTTTGTCGAAAATCAGCCGTTTTTGCTCGAACATTAAATGCCTCCAAATGGTATTTAATTAATTTCCCGGGGTGAAGAAACCCTTTTTGAGAACTCAGAGTGAGTAAATTGGCCATTTTCATGCACTTTTAACCATTCCATAAATCTTGTGTTTAGGGCCCCTGGAAGCATGAAAATCACTTTAAACATGCTAATTTTAGCTCCAACACTGATGATCCACCTACAAATGTGAACTGACATTCAAAAATAAAACATTTTAAAACGGACCATTTTCCACATTTCTGAAGCATGACGTAATGGGGGGGTGTTATCTCTTTTGTCAAAAATCAGATGTTTTTGATTGAACATTAAATGCCTCCAAATATTATTTAATTCACTTCCCGAGCCCTTGGAAGCATGAACATCACTATAAACATGCTAATTTTAGCTCTAACACTGATGATCCACCTACAAATGTGAACTGACGTTCCAAAATAAAACATTTGAAAACGGACCATTTTCCACATTTCTGAAGCATGACTTAATGGGGGGGTGTTATCTCTTTTGTCGAAAATCAGCCGTTTCTGCTCGAACATTAAATGCCTCCAAACGGTATTTAATTAACTTCCAGGGGTGAAGAAACACTTTTTGAGAACTCAGAGTGAGTAAATTGGCCATTTTCATGCACTTTTAACCATTCCATAAATCTTGTGTTTAGGGCCCCTGGAAGCATGAAAATCACTTTAAACATGCTAATTTTAGCTCTAACACTGATGATCCACCTACAAATGTGAACTGACGTTCAAAAATAAAACATTTGAAAACGGACCATTTTCCACATTTCTGAAGCATGACGTAATGGGGGGTTTTATCTCTTTTGTCAAAAATCAGCTGTTTTTGATTGAACATTAAATGCCTCCAAACAGTATTTAATTCACTTCCCGAGCCCCTGGAAGCATGAAAATCACTTTAAACATGCTAATTTTAGCTCTAACACTGATGATCCACCTACAAATGTGAACTGACGTTCAAAAATAAAACATTTGAAAACGGACCATTTTCCACATTTCTGAAGCATGACGTAATGGGGGGGTGTTATCTCTTTTGTCGAAAATCAGCCGTTTTTGCTCGAACATTAAATGCCTCCAAATGGTATTTAATTAACTTCCCGGGGTGAAGAAACCCTTTTTGAGAACTCAGAGTGAGTAAATTGGCCATTTTCATGCACTTTTAACCATTCCATAAATCTTGTGTTTAGGGCCCCTGGAAGCATGAAAATCACTTTAAACATGCTAATTTTAGCTCTAACACTGATGATCCACCTACAAATGTGAACTGACGTTAAAAAATAAAACATTTGAAGACGGACCATTTTCCACATTTCTGAAGCATGACGTAATGGGGGGGTGGTATCTCTTTTGTCAAAAATCAGCTGTTTTTGATTGAACATTAAATGCCTCCAAATAGTATTTAATTCACTTCCCGAGCCCCTGGAAGCATGAAAATCACTTTAAACATGCTAATTTTAGCTCTAACACTGATGATCCACCTACAAATGTGAACTGACGTTCAAAAATAAAACATTTGAAAACGGACCATTTTCCACATTTCTGAAGCATGACGTAATGGGGGGGTGTTATCTCTTTTGTCGAAAATCAGCCGTTTTTGCTCGAACATTAAATGCCTCCAAATGGCATTTAATTAACTTCCCGGGGTGAAGAAACCCTTTTTGAGAACTCAGAGTGAGTAAATTGGCCATTTTCATGCACTTTTAACCATTCCATAAATCTTGTGTTTAGGGCGCCTGGAAGCATGAAAATCACTTTAAACATGCTAATTTTAGCTCTAACACTGATGATCCACCGACAAATGTGAACTGACGTTAAAAAATAAAACATTTGAAAACGGACCATTTTCCACATTTCTGAAGCATGACGTAATGGGGGGGTGTTATCTCTTTTGTCAAAAATCAGCTGTTTTTGATTGAACATTAAATGCCTCCAAATAGTATTTAATTCACTTCCCGAGCCCCTGGAAGCATGAAAATCACTTTAAACATGCTAATTTTAGCTCTAACACTGATGATCCACCTACAAATGTGAACTGATGTTCAAAAATAAAACATTTGAAAACGGACCATTTTCCACATTTCTGAAGCATGACGTAATGGGGGGGTGTTATCTCTTTTGTCGAAAATCAGCCGTTTTTGCTCGAACATTAAATGCCTCCAAATGGTATTTAATTAACTTCCCGGGGTGAAGAAACCCTTTTTGAGAACTCAGAGTGAGTAAATTGGCCATTTTCATGCACTTTTAACCATTCCATAAATCTTGTGTTTAGGGCCCCTGGAAGCATGAAAATCACTTTAAACATGCTAATTTTAGCTCTAACACTGATGATCCACCTACAAATGTGAACTGACGTTCAAAAATAAAACATTTGAAAACGGACCATTTTCCACATTTCTGAAGCATGACGTAATGCGGGGGTGTTATCTCTTTTGTCGAAAATCAGCCGTTTTTGCTCGAACATTAAATGCCTCCAAATGGTATTTAATTAACTTCCCGGGGTGAAGAAACCCTTTTTGAGAACTCAGAGTGAGTAAATTGGCCATTTTCATGCACTTTTAACCATTCCATAAATCTTGTGTTTAGGGCCCCTGGAAGCATGAAAATCACTTTAAACATGCTAATTTTAGCTCCAACACTGATGATCCACCTACAAATGTGAACTGACATTCAAAAATAAAACATTTTAAAACGGACCATTTTCCACATTTCTGAAGCATGACGTAATGGGGGGGTGTTATCTCTTTTGTCAAAAATCAGATGTTTTTGATTGAACATTAAATGCCTCCAAATAGTATTTAATTCACTTCCCGAGCCCTTGGAAGCATGAACATCACTATAAACATGCTAATTTTAGCTCTAACACTGATGATCCACCTACAAATGTGAACTGACGTTCCAAAATAAAACATTTGAAAACGGACCATTTTCCACATTTCTGAAGCATGACTTAATGGGGGGGGTGTTATCTCTTTTGTCGAAAATCAGCCGTTTTTGCTCGAACATTAAATGCCTCCAAATGGTATTTAATTAACTTCCCGGGGTGAAGAAACCCTTTTTGAGAACTCAGAGTGAGTAAATTGGCCATTTTCATGCACTTTTAACCATTCCATAAATCTTGTGTTTAGGGCCCCTGGAAGCATGAAAATCACTTTAAACATGCTAATTTTAGCTCTAACACTGATGATCCACCTACAAATGTGAACTGACGTTAAAAAATAAAACATTTGAAAACGGACCATTTTCCACATTTCTGAAGCATGACGTAATGGGGGGGTGGTATCTCTTTTGTCAAAAATCAGCTGTTTTTGATTGAACATTAAATGCCTCCAAATAGTATTTAATTCACTTCCCGAGCCCCTGGAAGCATGAAAATCACGTTAAACATGCTAATTTTAGCTCTAACACTGATGATCCACCTACAAATGTGAACTGATGTTCAAAAATAAAACATTTGAAAACGGACCATTTTCCACATTTCTGAAGCATGACGTAATGGGGGGGTGTTATCTCTTTTGTCGAAAATCAGCCGTTTTTGCTCGAACATTAAATGCCTCCAAATGGTATTTAATTAACTTCCCGGGTGAAGAAACCCTTTTTGAGAACTCAGAGTGAGTAAATTGGCCATTTTCATGCACTTTTAACCATTCCATAAATCTTGTGTTTAGGGTCCCTGGAAGCATGAAAATCACTTTAAACATGCTAATTTTAGCTCTAACACTGATGATCCACCTACAAATGTGAACTGACGTTCAAAAATAAAACATTTGAAAACGGACCATTTTCCACATTTCTGAAGCATGACGTAATGGGGGGGTGTTATCTCTTTTGTCGAAAATCAGCCGTTTTTGCTCAAACATTAAATGCCTCCAAATGGTATTTAATTAACTTCCCGGGGTGAAGAAACCCTTTTTGAGAACTCAGAGTGAGTAAATTGGCCATTTTCATGCACTTTTAACCATTCCATAAATCTTGTGTTTAGGGCCCCTGGAAGCATGAAAATCACTTTAAACATGCTAATTTTAGCTCTAACACTGATGATCCACCTACAAATGTGAACTGACGTTAAAAAATAAAACATTTGAAAACGGACCATTTTCCACATTTCTGAAGCATGACGTAATGGGGGGGTGTTATCTCTTTTTTCGAAAAACAGCCGTTTTTGCTCGAACATTAAATGCCTCCAAATGGTATTTAATTAACTTCCCGGGGTGAAGAAACCCTTTTTGAGAACTCAGAGTGAGTAAATTGGCCATTTTCATGCACTTTTAACCATTCCATAAATCTTGTGTTTAGGGCCCCTGGAAGCATGAAAATCACTTTAAACATGCTAATTTTAGCTCTAACACTGATGATCCACCTACAAATGTGAACTGACGTTCAAAAATAAAACATTTGAAAACGGACCATTTTCCACATTTCTGAAGCATGACGTAATGGGGGGGTGTTATCTCTTTTGTCAAAAATCAGCTGTTTTTGCTTGAACATTAAATGCCTCCAAATAGTATTTAATTCACTTCCCGAGCCCCTGGAAGCATGAAAATCACTTTAAACATGCTAATTTTAGCTCTAACACTGATGATCCACCTACAAATGTGAACTGACGTTCAAAAATAAAACATTTGAAAACGGACCATTTTCCACATTTCTGAAGCATGACGTAATGGGGGGGTGTTATCTCTTTTGTCGAAAATCAGCCGTTTCTGCTCGAACATTAAATGCCTCCAAATGGTATTTAATTAACTTCCCGGGGTGAAGAAACACTTTTTGAGAACTCAGAGTGAGTAAATTGGCCATTTTCATGCACTTTTAACCATTCCATAAATTTTGTGTTTAGGGCCCCTGGAAGCATGAAAATCACTTTAAACATGCTAATTTTAGCTCTAACACTGATGATCCACCTACAAATGTGAACTGACGTTCAAAAATAAAACATTTGAAAACGGACCATTTTCCACATTTCTGAAGCATGACGTAATGGGGGGGTGTTATCTCTTTTGTCAAAAATCAGCTGTTTTTGATTGAACATTAAATGCCTCCAAATAGTATTTAATTCACTTCCCGAGCCCCTGGAAGCATGAAAATCACTTTAAACATGCTAATTTTAGCTCTAACACTGATGATCCACCTACAAATGTGAACTGACGTTAAAAAATAAAACATTTGAAAACGGACCATTTTCCACATTTCTGAAGCATGACGTAATGGGGGGGTGTTATCTCTTTTGTTAAAAATCAGCTGTTTTTGATTGAACATTAAATGCCTCCAAATAGTATTTAATTCACTTCCCGAGCCCCTGGAAGCATGAAAATCACTTTAAACATGCTAATTTTAGCTCTAACACTGATGATCCACCTACAAATGTGAAATGATGTTCAAAAATAAAACATTTGAAAACGGACCATTTTCCACATTTCTGAAGCATGACGTAATGGGGGGATGTTATCTCTTTTGTCGAAAATCAGCCGTTTTTGCTCGAACATTAAATGCCTCCAAATGGTATTTAATTAACTTCCCGGGGTGAAGAAACCCTTTTTGAGAACTCAGAGTGAGTAAATTGGCCATTTTCATGCACTTTTAACCATTCCATAAATCTTGTGTCTAGGGCCCCTGGAAGCATGAAAATCACTTTAAACATGCTAATTTTAGCTCTAACACTGATGATCCACCTACAAATGTGAACTGACGTTCAAAAATAAAACATTTGAAAACGGACCATTTTCCACATTTCTGAAGCATGATGTAATGGGGGGGTGTTATCTCTTTTGTCAAAAATCAGCTGTTTTTGCTTGAACATTAAATGCCTCCAAATAGTATTTAATTCACTTCCCGAGCCCCTGGAAGCATGAAAATCACTTTAAACATGCTAATTTTAGCTCTAACACTGATGATCCACCTACAAATGTGAACTGACGTTCAAAAATAAAACATTTGAAAACGGACCATTTTCCACATTTCTGAAGCATGACGTAATGGGGGGGTGTTATCTCTTTTGTCGAAAATCAGCCGTTTTTGCTCGAACATTAAATGCCTCCAAATGGTATTTAATTAACTTCCCGGGGTGAAGAAACCCTTTTTGAGAACTCAGAGTGAGTAAATTGGCCATTTTCATGCACTTTTAACCATTACATAAATCTTGTGTTCAGGGCCCCTGGAAGCATGAAAATCACTTTAAACATGCTAATTTTAGCTTCAACACTGATGATCCACCTACAAATGCGAACTGACATTCAAAAATAAAACATTTTAAAACGGACCATTTTCCACATTTCTGAAGCATGACGTAATGGGGGGGGGTGTTATCTCTTTTGTCAAAAATCAGATGTTTTTGATTGAACATTAAATGCCTCCAAATAGTATTTAATTCACTTCCCGAGCCCTTGGAAGCATGAACATCACTATAAACATGCTAATTTTAGCTCTAACACTGATGATCCACCTACAAATGTGAACTGACGTTCCAAAATAAAACATTTGAAAACGGACCATTTTCCACATTTCTGAAGCATGACTTAATGGGGGGGTGTTATCTCTTTTGTCGAAAATCAGCCGTTTCTGCTCGAACATTAAATGCCTCCAAACGGTATTTAATTAACTTCCTGGGGTGAAGAAACACTTTTTGAGAACTCAGAGTGAGTAAATTGGCCATTTTCATGCACTTTTAACCATTCCATAAATCTTGTGTTTAGGGCCCCTGGAAGCATGAAAATCACTTTAAACATGCTAATTTTAGCTCTAACACTGATGATCCACCTACAAATGTGAACTGACGTTCAAAAATAAAACATTTGAAAACGGACCATTTTCCACATTTCTGAAGCATGACGTAATGGGGGGGTGTTATCTCTTTTGTCAAAAATCAGCTGTTTTTGATTGAACATTAAATGCCTCCAAATAGTATTTAATTCACTTCCCGAGCCCCTGGAAGCATGAAAATCACTTTAAACATGCTAATTTTAGCTCTAACACTGATGATCCACCTACAAATGTGAACTGACGTTCAAAAATAAAACATTTGAAAACGGACCATTTTCCACATTTCTGAAGCATGACGTAATGGGGGAGTGTTATCTCTTTTGTCGAAAATCAGCCGTTTTTGCTCGAACATTAAATGCCTCCAAATGGTATTTAATTAACTTCCCGGGGTGAAGAAACCCTTTTTGAGAACTCAGAGTGAGTAAATTGGCCATTTTCATGCACTTTTAACCATTCCATAAATCTTGTGTTTAGGGCCCCTGGAAGCATGAAAATCACTTTAAACATGCTAATTTTAGCTCTAACACTGATGATCCACCTACAAATGTGAACTGACGTTAAAAAATAAAACATTTGAAAACGGACCATTTTCCACATTTCTGAAGCATGACGTAATGGGGGGGTGTTATCTCTTTTGTCAAAAATCAGCTGTTTTTGATTGAACATTAAATGCCTCCAAATAGTATTTAATTCACTTCCCGAGCCCCTGGAAGCATGAAAATCACTTTAAACATGCTAATTTTAGCTCTAACACTGATGATCCACCTACAAATGTGAACTGATGTTCAAAAATAAAACATTTGAAAACGGACCATTTTCCACATTTCTGAAGCATGACGTAATGGGGGGGTGTTATCTCTTTTGTCGAAAATCAGCCGTTTTTGCTCGAACATTAAATGCCTCCAAATGGTATTTAATTAACTTCCCGGGGTGAAGAAACCCTTTTTGAGAACTCAGAGTGAGTAAATTGGCCATTTTCATGCACTTTTAACCATTCCATAAATCTTGTGTTTAGGGCCCCTGGAAGCATGAAAATCACTTTAAACATGCTAATTTTAGCTCTAACACTGATGATCCACCTACAAATGTGAACTGACGTTCAAAAATAAAACATTTGAAAACGGACCATTTTCCACATTTCTGAAGCATGACGTAATGGGGGGGTGTTATCTCTTTTGTCGAAAATCAGCCGTTTTTGCTCGAACATTAAATGCCTCCAAATGGTATTTAATTAACTTCCCGGGGTGAAGAAACCCTTTTTGAGAACTCAGAGTGAGTAAATTGGCCATTTTCATGCACTTTTAACCATTACATAAATCTTGTGTTCAGGGCCCCTGGAAGCATGAAAATCACTTTAAACATGCTAATTTTAGCTTCAACACTGATGATCCACCTACAAATGCGAACTGACATTCAAAAATAAAACATTTTAAAACGGACCATTTTCCACATTTCTGAAGCATGACGTAATGGGGGGGGTGTTATCTCTTTTGTCAAAAATCAGATGTTTTTGATTGAACATTAAATGCCTCCAAATAGTATTTAATTCACTTCCCGAGCCCTTGGAAGCATGAACATCACTATAAACATGCTAATTTTAGCTCTAACACTGATGATCCACCTACAAATGTGAACTGACGTTCCAAAATAAAACATTTGAAAAAGGACCATTTTCCACATTTCTGAAGCATGACTTAATGGGGGGGTGTTATCTCTTTTGTCGAAAATCAGCCGTTTCTGCTCGAACATTAAATGCCTCCAAACGGTATTTAATTAACTTCCTGGGGTGAAGAAACACTTTTTGAGAACTCAGAGTGAGTAAATTGGCCATTTTCATGCACTTTTAACCATTCCATAAATCTTGTGTTTAGGGCCCCTGGAAGCATGAAAATCACTTTAAACATGCTAATTTTAGCTCTAACACTGATGATCCACCTACAAATGTGAACTGACGTTCAAAAATAAAACATTTGAAAACGGACCATTTTCCACATTTCTGAAGCATGACGTAATGGGGGGGTGTTATCTCTTTTGTCAAAAATCAGCTGTTTTTGATTGAACATTAAATGCCTCCAAATAGTATTTAATTCACTTCCCGAGCCCCTGGAAGCATGAAAATCACTTTAAACATGCTAATTTTAGCTCTAACACTGATGATCCACCTACAAATGTGAACTGACGTTCAAAAATAAAACATTTGAAAACGGACCATTTTCCACATTTCTGAAGCATGACGTAATGGGGGAGTGTTATCTCTTTTGTCGAAAATCAGCCGTTTTTGCTCGAACATTAAATGCCTCCAAATGGTATTTAATTAACTTCCCGGGGTGAAGAAACCCTTTTTGAGAACTCAGAGTGAGTAAATTGGCCATTTTCATGCACTTTTAACCATTCCATAAATCTTGTGTTTAGGGCCCCTGGAAGCATGAAAATCACTTTAAACATGCTAATTTTAGCTCTAACACTGATGATCCACCTACAAATGTGAACTGACGTTAAAAAATAAAACATTTGAAAACGGACCATTTTCCACATTTCTGAAGCATGACGTAATGGGGGGGTGTTATCTCTTTTGTCAAAAATCAGCTGTTTTTGATTGAACATTAAATGCCTCCAAATAGTATTTAATTCACTTCCCGAGCCCCTGGAAGCATGAAAATCACTTTAAACATGCTAATTTTAGCTCTAACACTGATGATCCACCTACAAATGTGAACTGATGTTCAAAAATAAAACATTTGAAAACGGACCATTTTCCACATTTCTGAAGCATGACGTAATGGGGGGGTGTTATCTCTTTTGTCGAAAATCAGCCGTTTTTGCTCGAACATTAAATGCCTCCAAATGGTATTTAATTAACTTCCCGGGGTGAAGAAACCCTTTTTGAGAACTCAGAGTGAGTAAATTGGCCATTTTCATGCACTTTTAACCATTCCATAAATCTTGTGTTTAGGGCCCCTGGAAGCATGAAAATCACTTTAAACATGCTAATTTTAGCTCTAACACTGATGATCCACCTACAAATGTGAACTGACGTTCAAAAATAAAACATTTGAAAACGGACCATTTTCCACATTTCTGAAGCATGACGTAATGGGGGGGTGTTATCTCTTTTGTCGAAAATCAGCCGTTTTTGCTCGAACATTAAATGCCTCCAAATGGTATTTAATTAATTTCCCGGGGTGAAGAAACCCTTTTTGAGAACTCAGAGTGAGTAAATTGGCCATTTTCATGCACTTTTAACCATTCCATAAATCTTGTGTTTAGGGCCCCTGGAAGCATGAAAATCACTTTAAACATGCTAATTTTAGCTCCAACACTGATGATCCACCTACAAATGTGAACTGACATTCAAAAATAAAACATTTTAAAACGGACCATTTTCCACATTTCTGAAGCATGACGTAATGGGGGGGTGTTATCTCTTTTGTCAAAAATCAGATGTTTTTGATTGAACATTAAATGCCTCCAAATATTATTTAATTCACTTCCCGAGCCCTTGGAAGCATGAACATCACTATAAACATGCTAATTTTAGCTCTAACACTGATGATCCACCTACAAATGTGAACTGACGTTCCAAAATAAAACATTTGAAAACGGACCATTTTCCACATTTCTGAAGCATGACTTAATGGGGGGGTGTTATCTCTTTTGTCGAAAATCAGCCGTTTCTGCTCGAACATTAAATGCCTCCAAACGGTATTTAATTAACTTCCCGGGGTGAAGAAACACTTTTTGAGAACTCAGAGTGAGTAAATTGGCCATTTTCATGCACTTTTAACCATTCCATAAATCTTGTGTTTAGGGCCCCTGGAAGCATGAAAATCACTTTAAACATGCTAATTTTAGCTCTAACACTGATGATCCACCTACAAATGTGAACTGACGTTCAAAAATAAAACATTTGAAAACGGACCATTTTCCACATTTCTGAAGCATGACGTAATGGGGGTTTTATCTCTTTTGTCAAAAATCAGCTGTTTTTGATTGAACATTAAATGCCTCCAAACAGTATTTAATTCACTTCCCGAGCCCCTGGAAGCATGAAAATCACTTTAAACATGCTAATTTTAGCTCTAACACTGATGATCCACCTACAAATGTGAACTGACGTTCAAAAATAAAACATTTGAAAACGGACCATTTTCCACATTTCTGAAGCATGACGTAATGGGGGGGTGTTATCTCTTTTGTCGAAAATCAGCCGTTTTTGCTCGAACATTAAATGCCTCCAAATGGTATTTAATTAACTTCCCGGGGTGAAGAAACCCTTTTTGAGAACTCAGAGTGAGTAAATTGGCCATTTTCATGCACTTTTAACCATTCCATAAATCTTGTGTTTAGGGCCCCTGGAAGCATGAAAATCACTTTAAACATGCTAATTTTAGCTCTAACACTGATGATCCACCTACAAATGTGAACTGACGTTAAAAAATAAAACATTTGAAGACGGACCATTTTCCACATTTCTGAAGCATGACGTAATGGGGGGGTGGTATCTCTTTTGTCAAAAATCAGCTGTTTTTGATTGAACATTAAATGCCTCCAAATAGTATTTAATTCACTTCCCGAGCCCCTGGAAGCATGAAAATCACTTTAAACATGCTAATTTTAGCTCTAACACTGATGATCCACCTACAAATGTGAACTGACGTTCAAAAATAAAACATTTGAAAACGGACCATTTTCCACATTTCTGAAGCATGACGTAATGGGGGGGTGTTATCTCTTTTGTCGAAAATCAGCCGTTTTTGCTCGAACATTAAATGCCTCCAAATGGCATTTAATTAACTTCCCGGGGTGAAGAAACCCTTTTTGAGAACTCAGAGTGAGTAAATTGGCCATTTTCATGCACTTTTAACCATTCCATAAATCTTGTGTTTAGGGCGCCTGGAAGCATGAAAATCACTTTAAACATGCTAATTTTAGCTCTAACACTGATGATCCACCGACAAATGTGAACTGACGTTAAAAAATAAAACATTTGAAAACGGACCATTTTCCACATTTCTGAAGCATGACGTAATGGGGGGGTGTTATCTCTTTTGTCAAAAATCAGCTGTTTTTGATTGAACATTAAATGCCTCCAAATAGTATTTAATTCACTTCCCGAGCCCCTGGAAGCATGAAAATCACTTTAAACATGCTAATTTTAGCTCTAACACTGATGATCCACCTACAAATGTGAACTGATGTTCAAAAATAAAACATTTGAAAACGGACCATTTTCCACATTTCTGAAGCATGACGTAATGGGGGGGTGTTATCTCTTTTGTCGAAAATCAGCCGTTTTTGCTCGAACATTAAATGCCTCCAAATGGTATTTAATTAACTTCCCGGGGTGAAGAAACCCTTTTTGAGAACTCAGAGTGAGTAAATTGGCCATTTTCATGCACTTTTAACCATTCCATAAATCTTGTGTTTAGGGCCCCTGGAAGCATGAAAATCACTTTAAACATGCTAATTTTAGCTCTAACACTGATGATCCACCTACAAATGTGAACTGACGTTCAAAAATAAAACATTTGAAAACGGACCATTTTCCACATTTCTGAAGCATGACGTAATGCGGGGGTGTTATCTCTTTTGTCGAAAATCAGCCGTTTTTGCTCGAACATTAAATGCCTCCAAATGGTATTTAATTAACTTCCCGGGGTGAAGAAACCCTTTTTGAGAACTCAGAGTGAGTAAATTGGCCATTTTCATGCACTTTTAACCATTCCATAAATCTTGTGTTTAGGGCCCCTGGAAGCATGAAAATCACTTTAAACATGCTAATTTTAGCTCCAACACTGATGATCCACCTACAAATGTGAACTGACATTCAAAAATAAAACATTTTAAAACGGACCATTTTCCACATTTCTGAAGCATGACGTAATGGGGGGGTGTTATCTCTTTTGTCAAAAATCAGATGTTTTTGATTGAACATTAAATGCCTCCAAATAGTATTTAATTCACTTCCCGAGCCCTTGGAAGCATGAACATCACTATAAACATGCTAATTTTAGCTCTAACACTGATGATCCACCTACAAATGTGAACTGACGTTCCAAAATAAAACATTTGAAAACGGACCATTTTCCACATTTCTGAAGCATGACTTAATGGGGGGGGTGTTATCTCTTTTGTCGAAAATCAGCCGTTTTTGCTCGAACATTAAATGCCTCCAAATGGTATTTAATTAACTTCCCGGGGTGAAGAAACCCTTTTTGAGAACTCAGAGTGAGTAAATTGGCCATTTTCATGCACTTTTAACCATTCCATAAATCTTGTGTTTAAGGCCCCTGGAAGCATGAAAATCACTTTAAACATGCTAATTTTAGCTCTAACACTGATGATCCACCTACAAATGTGAACTGACGTTAAAAAATAAAACATTTGAAAACGGACCATTTTCCACATTTCTGAAGCATGACGTAATGGGGGGGTGGTATCTCTTTTGTCAAAAATCAGCTGTTTTTGATTGAACATTAAATGCCTCCAAATAGTATTTAATTCACTTCCCGAGCCCCTGGAAGCATGAAAATCACGTTAAACATGCTAATTTTAGCTCTAACACTGATGATCCACCTACAAATGTGAACTGATGTTCAAAAATAAAACATTTGAAAACGGACCATTTTCCACATTTCTGAAGCATGACGTAATGGGGGGGTGTTATCTCTTTTGTCGAAAATCAGCCGTTTTTGCTCGAACATTAAATGCCTCCAAATGGTATTTAATTAACTTCCCGGGGTGAAGAAACCTTTTTTGAGAACTCAGAGTGAGTAAATTGGCCATTTTCATGCACTTTTAACCATTCCATAAATCTTGTGTTTAGGGTCCCTGGAAGCATGAAAATCACTTTAAACATGCTAATTTTAGCTCTAACACTGATGATCCACCTACAAATGTGAACTGACGTTCAAAAATAAAACATTTGAAAACGGACCATTTTCCACATTTCTGAAGCATGAGGTAATGGGGGGGTGTTATCTCTTTTGTCGAAAATCAGCCGTTTTTGCTCGAACATTAAATGCCTCCAAATGGTATTTAATTAACTTCCCGGGGTGAAGAAACCCTTTTTGAGAACTCAGAGTGAGTAAATTGGCCATTTTCATGCACTTTTAACCATTCCATAAATCTTGTGTTTAGGGCCCCTGGAAGCATGAAAATCACTTTAAACATGCTAATTTTAGCTCTAACACTGATGATCCACCTACAAATGTGAACTGACGTTAAAAAATAAAACATTTGAAAACGGACCATTTTCCACATTTCTGAAGCATGACGTAATGGGGGGGTGTTATCTCTTTTTTCGAAAAACAGCCGTTTTTGCTCGAACATTAAATGCCTCCAAATGGTATTTAATTAACTTCCCGGGGTGAAGAAACCCTTTTTGAGAACTCAGAGTGAGTAAATTGGCCATTTTCATGCACTTTTAACCATTCCATAAATCTTGTGTTTAGGGCCCCTGGAAGCATGAAAATCACTTTAAACATGCTAATTTTAGCTCTAACACTGATGATCCACCTACAAATGTGAACTGACGTTCAAAAATAAAACATTTGAAAACGGACCATTTTCCACATTTCTGAAGCATGACGTAATGGGGGGGTGTTATCTCTTTTGTCAAAAATCAGCTGTTTTTGCTTGAACATTAAATGCCTCCAAATAGTATTTAATTCACTTCCCGAGCCCCTGGAAGCATGAAAATCACTTTAAACATGCTAATTTTAGCTCTAACACTGATGATCCACCTACAAATGTGAACTGACGTTCAAAAATAAAACATTTGAAAACGGACCATTTTCCACATTTCTGAAGCATGACGTAATGGGGGGGTGTTATCTCTTTTGTCGAAAATCAGCCGTTTCTGCTCGAACATTAAATGCCTCCAAATGGTATTTAATTAACTTCCCGGGGTGAAGAAACACTTTTTGAGAACTCAGAGTGAGTAAATTGGCCATTTTCATGCACTTTTAACCATTCCATAAATTTTGTGTTTAGGGCCCCTGGAAGCATGAAAATCACTTTAAACATGCTAATTTTAGCTCTAACACTGATGATCCACCTACAAATGTGAACTGACGTTCAAAAATAAAACATTTGAAAACGGACCATTTTCCACATTTCTGAAGCATGACGTAATGGGGGGGTGTTATCTCTTTTGTCAAAAATCAGCTGTTTTTGATTGAACATTAAATGCCTCCAAATAGTATTTAATTCACTTCCCGAGCCCCTGGAAGCATGAAAATCACTTTAAACATGCTAATTTTAGCTCTAACACTGATGCTCCACCTACAAATGTGAACTGACGTTAAAAAATAAAACATTTGAAAACGGACCATTTTCCACATTTCTGAAGCATGACGTAATGGGGGGGTGTTATCTCTTTTGTTAAAAATCAGCTGTTTTTGATTGAACATTAAATGCCTCCAAATAGTATTTAATTCACTTCCCGAGCCCCTGGAAGCATGAAAATCACTTTAAACATGCTAATTTTAGCTCTAACACTGATGATCCACCTACAAATGTGAAATGATGTTCAAAAATAAAACATTTGAAAACGGACCATTTTCCACATTTCTGAAGCATGACGTAATGGGGGGATGTTATCTCTTTTGTCGAAAATCAGCCGTTTTTGCTCGAACATTAAATGCCTCCAAATGGTATTTAATTAACTTCCCGGGGTGAAGAAACCCTTTTTGAGAACTCAGAGTGAGTAAATTGGCCATTTTCATGCACTTTTAACCATTCCATAAATCTTGTGTCTAGGGCCCCTGGAAGCATGAAAATCACTTTAAACATGCTAATTTTAGCTCTAACACTGATGATCCACCTACAAATGTGAACTGACGTTCAAAAATAAAACATTTGAAAACGGACCATTTTCCACATTTCTGAAGCATGATGTAATGGGGGGGTGTTATCTCTTTTGTCAAAAATCAGCTGTTTTTGCTTGAACATTAAATGCCTCCAAATAGTATTTAATTCACTTCCCGAGCCCCTGGAAGCATGAAAATCACTTTAAACATGCTAATTTTAGCTCTAACACTGATGATCCACCTACAAATGTGAACTGACGTTCAAAAATAAAACATTTGAAAACGGACCATTTTCCACATTTCTGAAGCATGACGTAATGGGGGGTGTTATCTCTTTTGTCGAAAATCAGCCGTTTTTGCTCGAACATTAAATGCCTCCAAATGGTATTTAATTAACTTCCCGGGGTGAAGAAACCCTTTTTGAGAACTCAGAGTGAGTAAATTGGCCATTTTCATGCACTTTTAACCATTACATAAATCTTGTGTTCAGGGCCCCTGGAAGCATGAAAATCACTTTAAACATGCTAATTTTAGCTTCAACACTGATGATCCACCTACAAATGCGAACTGACATTCAAAAATAAAACATTTTAAAACGGACCATTTTCCACATTTCTGAAGCATGACGTAATGGGGGGGGTGTTATCTCTTTTGTCAAAAATCAGATGTTTTTGATTGAACATTAAATGCCTCCAAATAGTATTTAATTCACTTCCCGAGCCCTTGGAAGCATGAACATCACTATAAACATGCTAATTTTAGCTCTAACACTGATGATCCACCTACAAATGTGAACTGACGTTCCAAAATAAAACATTTGAAAACGGACCATTTTCCACATTTCTGAAGCATGACTTAATGGGGGGGTGTTATCTCTTTTGTCGAAAATCAGCCGTTTCTGCTCGAACATTAAATGCCTCCAAACGGTATTTAATTAACTTCCTGGGGTGAAGAAACACTTTTTGAGAACTCAGAGTGAGTAAATTGGCCATTTTCATGCACTTTTAACCATTCCATAAATCTTGTGTTTAGGGCCCCTGGAAGCATGAAAATCACTTTAAACATGCTAATTTTAGCTCTAACACTGATGATCCACCTACAAATGTGAACTGACGTTCAAAAATAAAACATTTGAAAACGGACCATTTTCCACATTTCTGAAGCATGACGTAATGGGGGGGTGTTATCTCTTTTGTCAAAAATCAGCTGTTTTTGATTGAACATTAAATGCCTCCAAATAGTATTTAATTCACTTCCCGAGCCCCTGGAAGCATGAAAATCACTTTAAACATGCTAATTTTAGCTCTAACACTGATGATCCACCTACAAATGTGAACTGACGTTCAAAAATAAAACATTTGAAAACGGACCATTTTCCACATTTCTGAAGCATGACGTAATGGGGGAGTGTTATCTCTTTTGTCGAAAATCAGCCGTTTTTGCTCGAACATTAAATGCCTCCAAATGGTATTTAATTAACTTCCCGGGGTGAAGAAACCCTTTTTGAGAACTCAGAGTGAGTAAATTGGCCATTTTCATGCACTTTTAACCATTCCATAAATCTTGTGTTTAGGGCCCCTGGAAGCATGAAAATCACTTTAAACATGCTAATTTTAGCTCTAACACTGATGATCCACCTACAAATGTGAACTGACGTTAAAAAATAAAACATTTGAAAACGGACCATTTTCCACATTTCTGAAGCATGACGTAATGGGGGGGTGTTATCTCTTTTGTCAAAAATCAGCTGTTTTTGATTGAACATTAAATGCCTCCAAATAGTATTTAATTCACTTCCCGAGCCCCTGGAAGCATGAAAATCACTTTAAACATGCTAATTTTAGCTCTAACACTGATGATCCACCTACAAATGTGAACTGATGTTCAAAAATAAAACATTTGAAAACGGACCATTTTCCACATTTCTGAAGCATGACGTAATGGGGGGGTGTTATCTCTTTTGTCGAAAATCAGCCGTTTTTGCTCGAACATTAAATGCCTCCAAATGGTATTTAATTAACTTCCCGGGGTGAAGAAACCCTTTTTGAGAACTCAGAGTGAGTAAATTGGCCATTTTCATGCACTTTTAACCATTCCATAAATCTTGTGTTTAGGGCCCCTGGAAGCATGAAAATCACTTTAAACATGCTAATTTTAGCTCTAACACTGATGATCCACCTACAAATGTGAACTGACGTTCAAAAATAAAACATTTGAAAACGGACCATTTTCCACATTTCTGAAGCATGACGTAATGGGGGGGTGTTATCTCTTTTGTCGAAAATCAGCCGTTTTTGCTCGAACATTAAATGCCTCCAAATGGTATTTAATTAATTTCCCGGGGTGAAGAAACCCTTTTTGAGAACTCAGAGTGAGTAAATTGGCCATTTTCATGCACTTTTAACCATTCCATAAATCTTGTGTTTAGGGCCCCTGGAAGCATGAAAATCACTTTAAACATGCTAATTTTAGCTCCAACACTGATGATCCACCTACAAATGTGAACTGACATTCAAAAATAAAACATTTTAAAACGGACCATTTTCCACATTTCTGAAGCATGACGTAATGGGGGGGTGTTATCTCTTTTGTCAAAAATCAGATGTTTTTGATTGAACATTAAATGCCTCCAAATATTATTTAATTCACTTCCCGAGCCCTTGGAAGCATGAACATCACTATAAACATGCTAATTTTAGCTCTAACACTGATGATCCACCTACAAATGTGAACTGACGTTCCAAAATAAAACATTTGAAAACGGACCATTTTCCACATTTCTGAAGCATGACTTAATGGGGGGGTGTTATCTCTTTTGTCGAAAATCAGCCGTTTCTGCTCGAACATTAAATGCCTCCAAACGGTATTTAATTAACTTCCCGGGGTGAAGAAACACTTTTTGAGAACTCAGAGTGAGTAAATTGGCCATTTTCATGCACTTTTAACCATTCCATAAATCTTGTGTTTAGGGCCCCTGGAAGCATGAAAATCACTTTAAACATGCTAATTTTAGCTCTAACACTGATGATCCACCTACAAATGTGAACTGACGTTCAAAAATAAAACATTTGAAAACGGACCATTTTCCACATTTCTGAAGCATGACGTAATGGGGGGTTTTATCTCTTTTGTCAAAAATCAGCTGTTTTTGATTGAACATTAAATGCCTCCAAACAGTATTTAATTCACTTCCCGAGCCCCTGGAAGCATGAAAATCACTTTAAACATGCTAATTTTAGCTCTAACACTGATGATCCACCTACAAATGTGAACTGACGTTCAAAAATAAAACATTTGAAAACGGACCATTTTCCACATTTCTGAAGCATGACGTAATGGGGGGGTGTTATCTCTTTTGTCGAAAATCAGCCGTTTTTGCTCGAACATTAAATGCCTCCAAATGGTATTTAATTAACTTCCCGGGGTGAAGAAACCCTTTTTGAGAACTCAGAGTGAGTAAATTGGCCATTTTCATGCACTTTTAACCATTCCATAAATCTTGTGTTTAGGGCCCCTGGAAGCATGAAAATCACTTTAAACATGCTAATTTTAGCTCTAACACTGATGATCCACCTACAAATGTGAACTGACGTTAAAAAATAAAACATTTGAAGACGGACCATTTTCCACATTTCTGAAGCATGACGTAATGGGGGGGTGGTATCTCTTTTGTCAAAAATCAGCTGTTTTTGATTGAACATTAAATGCCTCCAAATAGTATTTAATTCACTTCCCGAGCCCCTGGAAGCATGAAAATCACTTTAAACATGCTAATTTTAGCTCTAACACTGATGATCCACCTACAAATGTGAACTGATGTTCAAAAATAAAACATTTGAAAACGGACCATTTTCCACATTTCTGAAGCATGACGTAATGGGGGGGTGTTATCTCTTTTGTCGAAAATCATCCGTTTTTGCTCGAACATTAAATGCCTCCAAATGGTATTTAATTAACTTCCCGGGGTGAAGAAACCCTTTTTGAGAACTCAGAGTGAGTAAATTGGCCATTTTCATGCACTTTTAACCATTCCATAAATCTTGTGTTTAGGGTCCCTGGAAGCATGAAAATCACTTTAAACATGCTAATTTTAGCTCTAACACTGATGATCCACCTACAAATGTGAACTGACGTTCAAAAATAAAACATTTGAAAACGGACCATTTTCCACATTTCTGAAGCATGACGTAATGGGGGGGGTGTTATCTCTTTTGTCGAAAATCAGCCGTTTTTGCTCGAACATTAAATGCCTCCAAATGGTATTTAATTAACTTCCCGGGGTGAAGAAACCCTTTTTGAGAACTCAGAGTGAGTAAATTGGCCATTTTCATGCACTTTTAACCATTCCATAAATCTTGTGTTTAGGGCCCCTGGAAGCATGAAAATCACTTTAAACATGCTAATTTTAGCTCTAACACTGATGATCCACCTACAAATGTGAACTGACGTTAAAAAATAAAACATTTGAAAACGGACCATTTTCCACATTTCTGAAGCATGACGTAATGGGGGGGTGTTATCTCTTTTGTCGAAAAACAGCCGTTTTTGCTCGAACATTAAATGCCTCCAAATGGTATTTAATTAACTTCCCGGGGTGAAGAAACCCTTTTTGAGAACTCAGAGTGAGTAAATTGGCCATTTTCATGCACTTTTAACCATTCCATAAATCTTGTGTTTAGGGCCCCTGGAAGCATGAAAATCACTTTAAACATGCTAATTTTAGCTCTAACACTGATGATCCACCTACAAATGTGAACTGACGTTCAAAAATAAAACATTTGAAAACGGACCATTTTCCACATTTCTGAAGTATGACGTAATGGGGGGTGTTATCTCTTTTGTCAAAAATAAGCTGTTTTTGCTTGAACATTAAATGCCTCCAAATAGTATTTAATTCACTTCCCGAGCCCCTGGAAGCATGAAAATCACTTTAAACATGCTAATTTTAGCTCTAACACTGATGATCCACCTACAAATGTGAACTGACGTTCAAAAATAAAACATTTGAAAACGGACCATTTTCCACATTTCTGAAGCATGACGTAATGGGGGGGTGTTATCTCTTTTGTCGAAAATCAGCCGTTTTTGCTCGAACATTAAATGCCTCCAAATGGTATTTAATTAACTTCCCGGGGTGAAGAAACCCTTTTTGAGAACTCAGAGTGAGTAAATTGGCCATTTTCATGCACTTTTAACCATTCCATAAATCTTGTGTTTAGGGCCCCTGGAAGCATGAAAATCACTTTAAACATGCTAATTTTAGCTCTAACACTGATGATCCACCTACAAATGTGAACTGACGTTCAAAAATAAAACATTTGAAAACGGACCATTTTCCACATTTCTGAAGCATGACGTAATGGGGGGTTTTATCTCTTTTGTCAAAAATCAGCTGTTTTTGATTGAACATTAAATGCCTCCAAACAGTATTTAATTCACTTCCCGAGCCCCTGGAAGCATGAAAATCACTTTAAACATGCTAATTTTAGCTCTAACACTGATGATCCACCTACAAATGTGAACTGACGTTCAAAAATAAAACATTTGAAAACGGACCATTTTCCACATTTCTGAAGCATGACGTAATGGGGGGGTGTTATCTCTTTTGTCGAAAATCAGCCGTTTTTGCTCGAACATTAAATGCCTCCAAATGGTATTTAATTAACTTCCCGGGGTGAAGAAACCCTTTTTGAGAACTCAGAGTGAGTAAATTGGCCATTTTCATGCACTTTTAACCATTCCATAAATCTTGTGTTTAGGGCCCCTGGAAGCATGAAAATCACTTTAAACATGCTAATTTTAGCTCTAACACTGATGATCCACCTACAAATGTGAACTGACGTTAAAAAATAAAACATTTGAAGACGGACCATTTTCCACATTTCTGAAGCATGACGTAATGGGGGGGTGGTATCTCTTTTGTCAAAAATCAGCTGTTTTTGATTGAACATTAAATGCCTCCAAATAGTATTTAATTCACTTCCCGAGCCCCTGGAAGCATGAAAATCACTTTAAACATGCTAATTTTAGCTCTAACACTGATGATCCACCTACAAATGTGAACTGATGTTCAAAAATAAAACATTTGAAAACGGACCATTTTCCACATTTCTGAAGCATGACGTAATGGGGGGGTGTTATCTCTTTTGTCGAAAATCATCCGTTTTTGCTCGAACATTAAATGCCTCCAAATGGTATTTAATTAACTTCCCGGGGTGAAGAAACCCTTTTTGAGAACTCAGAGTGAGTAAATTGGCCATTTTCATGCACTTTTAACCATTCCATAAATCTTGTGTTTAGGGTCCCTGGAAGCATGAAAATCACTTTAAACATGCTAATTTTAGCTCTAACACTGATGATCCACCTACAAATGTGAACTGACGTTCAAAAATAAAACATTTGAAAACGGACCATTTTCCACATTTCTGAAGCATGACGTAATGGGGGGGGTGTTATCTCTTTTGTCGAAAATCAGCCGTTTTTGCTCGAACATTAAATGCCTCCAAATGGTATTTAATTAACTTCCCGGGGTGAAGAAACCCTTTTTGAGAACTCAGAGTGAGTAAATTGGCCATTTTCATGCACTTTTAACCATTCCATAAATCTTGTGTTTAGGGCCCCTGGAAGCATGAAAATCACTTTAAACATGCTAATTTTAGCTCTAACACTGATGATCCACCTACAAATGTGAACTGACGTTAAAAAATAAAACATTTGAAAACGGACCATTTTCCACATTTCTGAAGCATGACGTAATGGGGGGGTGTTATCTCTTTTGTCGAAAAACAGCCGTTTTTGCTCGAACATTAAATGCCTCCAAATGGTATTTAATTAACTTCCCGGGGTGAAGAAACCCTTTTTGAGAACTCAGAGTGAGTAAATTGGCCATTTTCATGCACTTTTAACCATTCCATAAATCTTGTGTTTAGGGCCCCTGGAAGCATGAAAATCACTTTAAACATGCTAATTTTAGCTCTAACACTGATGATCCACCTACAAATGTGAACTGACGTTCAAAAATAAAACATTTGAAAACGGACCATTTTCCACATTTCTGAAGTATGACGTAATGGGGGGTGTTATCTCTTTTGTCAAAAATAAGCTGTTTTTGCTTGAACATTAAATGCCTCCAAATAGTATTTAATTCACTTCCCGAGCCCCTGGAAGCATGAAAATCACTTTAAACATGCTAATTTTAGCTCTAACACTGATGATCCACCTACAAATGTGAACTGACGTTCAAAAATAAAACATTTGAAAACGGACCATTTTCCACATTTCTGAAGCATGACGTAATGGGGGGGTGTTATCTCTTTTGTCGAAAATCAGCCGTTTTTGCTCGAACATTAAATGCCTCCAAATGGTATTTAATTAACTTCCCGGGGTGAAGAAACCCTTTTTGAGAACTCAGAGTGAGTAAATTGGCCATTTTCATGCACTTTTAACCATTCCATAAATCTTGTGTTTAGGGCCCCTGGAAGCATGAAAATCACTTTAAACATGCTAATTTTAGCTCTAACACTGATGATCCACCTACAAATGTGAACTGATGTTCAAAAATAAAACATTTGAAAACGGACCATTTTCCACATTTCTGAAGCATGACGTAATGGGGGGGGTGTTATCTCTTTTGTCGAAAATCAGCCGTTTTTGCTCGAACATTAAATGCCTCCAAATGGTATTTAATTAACTTCCCGGGGTGAAGAAACCCTTTTTGAGAACTCAGAGTGAGTAAATTGGCCATTTTCATGCACTTTTAACCATTCCATGAATCTTGTGTTTAGGGCCCCTGAAAGCATGAAAATCACTTTAAACATGCTAATTTTAGCTCTAACACTGATGATCCACCTACAAATGTGAACTGACGTTCAAAAATAAAACATTTGAAAATGGACCATTTTCCACATTTCTGAAGCATGACGTAATGGGGGGGGGTGTTATCTCTTTTGTCAAAAATCAGCTGTTTTTGCTTGAACATTAAATGCCTCCAAATAGTATTTAATTCACTTCCCGAGCCCCTGGAAGCATGAAAATCACTTTAAACATGCTAATTTTAGCTCTAACACTGATGATCCACCTACAAATGTGAGCTGACGTTCATAAATAAAACATTTGAAAACGGACCATTTTCCACATTTCTGAAGCATGACGTAATGGGGGGGTGTTATCTCTTTTGTCGAAAATCAGCAGTTTTTGCTCGAACATTAAATGCCTCCAAATGGTATTTAATTAACTTCCCGGGGTGAAGAAACCCTTTTTGAGAACTCAGAGTGAGTAAATTGGCCATTTTCATGCACTTTTAACCATTCCATAAATCTTGTGTTTAGGGCCCCTGGAAGCATGAAAATCACTTTAAACATGCTAATTTTAGCTCTAACACTGATGATCCACCTACAAATGTGAACTGACGTTCAAAAATAAAACATTTGAAAACGGACCATTTTCCACATTTCTGAAGCATTACGTAATGGGGTGGTGTTATCTCTTTTGTCAAAAATCAGCTGTTTATGATTGAACATTAAATGCCTCCAAATAGTATTTAATTCACTTCCCGAGCCCCTGGAAGCATGAAAATCACTTTAAACATGCTAATTTTAGCTCTAACACTGATGATCCACCTACAAATGTGAACTGATGTTCAAAAATAAAACATTTGAAAACGGACCATTTTCCACATTTCTGAAGCATGACGTAATGGGGGGGTGTTATCTCTTTTGTCGAAAATTAGCCGTTTTTGCTCGAACATTAAATGCCTCCAAATGGTATTTAATTAACTTCCCGGGGTGAAGAAACCCTTTTTGAGAACTCAGAGTGAGTAAATTGGCCATTTTCATGCACTTTTAACCATTCCATAAATCTTGTGTTTAGGGCCCCTGGAAGCATGAAAATCACTTTAAACATGCTAATTTTAGCTCTAACACTGATGATCCACCTACAAATGTGAACTGACGTTCAAAAATAAAACATTTGAAAACGGACCATTTTCCACATTTCTGAAGCATGACGTAATGGGGGGGTGTTATCTCTTTTGTCAAAAATCAGCTGTTTTTGATTGAACATTAAATGCCTCCAAATAGTATTTAATTCACTTCCCGAGCCCCTGGAAGCATGAAAATAACTTTAAACATGCTAATTTTAGCTCTAACACTGATGATCCACCTACAAATGTGAACTGATGTTCAAAAATAAAACATTTGAAAACGGACCATTTTCCACATTTCTGAAGCATGACGTAATGGGGGGGTGTTATCTCTTTTGTCGAAAATCAGCCGTTTTTGCTCGAACATTAAATGCCTCCAAATGGTATTTAATTAACTTCCCGGGGTGAAGAAACCCTTTTTGAGAACTCAGAGTGAGTAAATTGGCCATTTTCATGCACTTTTAACCATTCCATAAATCTTGTGTTTAGGGCCCCTGGAAGCATGAAAATCACTTTAAACATGCTAATTTTAGCTCTAACACTGATGATCCACCTACAAATGTGAACTGACGTTCAAAAATAAAACATTTGAAAACGGACCATTTTCCACATTTCTGAAGCATGACGTAATGGGGGGTGTTATCTCTTTTGTCAAAAATCAGCTGTTTTTGATTGAACATTAAATGCCTCCAAATAGTATTTAATTCACTTCCCGAGCCCCTGGAAGCATGAAAATCACTTTAAACATGCTAATTTTAGCTCTAACACTGATGATCCACCTACAAATGTGAACTGACGTTCAAAAATAAAACATTTGAAAACGGACCATTTTCCACATTTCTGAAGCATGACGTAATGGGGGGGTGTTATCTCTTTTGTCGAAAATCAGCCGTTTTTGCCCGAACATTAAATGCCTCCAAATGGTATTTAATTAACTTCCCTGGGTGAAGAAAGCCTTTTTGAGAACTCAGAGTGAGTAAATTGGCCATTTTCATGCACTTTTAACCATTCCATAAATCTTGTGTTTAGGGCCCCTGGAAGCATGAAAATCACTTTAAACATGCTAATTTTAGCTCCAACACTGATGATCCACCTACAAATGTGAACTGACATTCAAAAATAAAACATTTTAAAACGGACCATTTTCCACATTTCTGAAGCATGACGTAATGGGGGGTGTTATCTCTTTTGTCAAAAATCAGCTGTTTTTGATTGAACATTAAATGCCTCCAAATAGTATTTAATTCACTTCCCGAGCCCCTGGATCATGAACATCACTATAAACATGCTAATTTTAGCTCTAACACTGATGATCCACCTACAAATGTGAACTGACGTTCCAAAATAAAACATTTGAAAACGGACCATTTTCCACATTTCTGAAGCATGACTTAATGGGGGGGGTGTTATCTCTTTTGTCGAAAATCAGCTGTTTCTGCTCGAACATTAAATGCCTCCAAATGGTATTTAATTAACTGCCCGGGGTGAAGAAACACTTTTTGAGAACTCAGAGTGAGTAAATTGGCCATTTTCATGCACTTTTAACCATTCCATAAATCTTGTGTTTAGGGCCCCTGGAAGCATGAAAATCACTTTAAACATGCTAATTTTAGCTCTAACACTGATGATCCACCTACAAATGGGAACTGACGTTCAAAAATAAAACATTTGAAAACGGACCATTTTCCAAATTTCTGAAGCATGACGTAATGGGGGGGTGTTATCTCTTTTGTCGAAAATTAGCCGTTTTTGCTCGAACATTAAATGCCTCCAAATGGTATTTAATTAACTTCCCGGGGTGAAGAAACCCTTTTTGAGAACTCAGAGTGAGTAAATTGGCCATTTTCATGCACTTTTAACCATTCCATAAATCTTGTGTTTAGGGCCCCTGGAAGCATGAAAATCACTTTAAACATGCTAATTTTAGCTCTAACACTGATGATCCACCTACAAATGTGAACTGACGTTAAAAAATAAAACATTTGAAAACGGACCATTTTCCACATTTCTGAAGCATGACGTAATGGGGGGTGTTATCTCTTTTGTCGAAAAACAGCCGTTTTTGCTCGAACATTAAATGCCTCCAAATGGTATTTAATTAACTTCCCGGGGTGAAGAAACCCTTTTTGAGAACTCAGAGTGAGTAAATTGGCCATTTTCATGCACTTTTAACCATTCCATAAATCTTGTGTTTAGGGCCCCTGGAAGCATGAAAATCACTTTAAACATGCTAATTTTAGCTCTAACACTGATGATCCACCTACAAATGTGAACTGACGTTCAAAAATAAAACATTTGAATACGGACCATTTTCCACATTTCTGAAGCATGACGTAATGGGGGGGTGTTATCTCTTTTGTCAAAAATCAGCTGTTTTTGCTTGAACATTAAATGCCTCCAAATAGTATTTAATTCACTTCCCGAGCCCCTGGAAGCATGAAAATCACTTTAAACATGCTAATTTTAGCTCTAACACTGATGATCCACCTACAAATGTGAACTGACGTTCAAAAATAAAACATTTGAAAACGGACCATTTTCCACATTTCTGAAGCATGACGTAATGGGGGGGTGTTATCTCTTTTGTCGAAAATCAGCCGTTTTTGCTCGAACATTAAATGCCTCCAAATGGTATTTAAATAACTTCCCGGGGTGAAGAAACCCTTTTTGAGAACTCAGAGTGAGTAAATTGGCCATTTTCATGCACTTTTAACCATTCCATAAATCTTGTGTTTAGGGCCCCTGGAAGCATGAAAATCACTTTAAACATGCTAATTTTAGCTCTAACACTGATGATCCACCTACAAATGTGAACTGACGTTCAAAAATAAAACATTTGAAAACGGACCATTTTCCACATTTCTGAAGCATGACGTAATGGGGGGGTGTTATCTCTTTTGTCAAAAATCAGCTGTTTTTGATTGAACATTAAATGCCTCCAAATAGTATTTAATTCACTTCCCGAGCCCCTGGAAGCATGAAAATCACTTTAAACATGCTAATTTTAGCTCTAACACTGAAGATCCACCTACAAATGTGAACTGATGTTCAAAAATAAAACATTTGAAAACGGACCATTTTCCACATTTCTGAAGCATGACGTAATGGGGGGGGTGTTATCTCTTTTGTCGAAAATCAGCCGTTTTTGCTCGAACATTAAATGCCTCCAAATGGTATTTAATTAACTTCCCGGGGTGAAGAAACCCTTTTTGAGAACTCAGAGTGAGTAAATTGGCCATTTTCATGCACTTTTAACCATTCCATGAATCTTGTGTTTAGGGCCCCTGAAAGCATGAAAATCACTTTAAACATGCTAATTTTAGCTCTAACACTGATGATCCACCTACAAATGTGAACTGACGTTCAAAAATAAAACATTTGAAAACGGACCATTTTCCACATTTCTGAAGCATGACGTAATGGGGGGGGTGTTATCTCTTTTGTCAAAAATCAGCTGTTTTTGCTTGAACATTAAATGCCTCCAAATAGTATTTAATTCACTTCCCGAGCCCCTGGAAGCATGAAAATCACTTTAAACATGCTAATTTTAGCTCTAACACTGATGATCCACCTACAAATGTGAACTGACGTTCAAAAATAAAACATTTGAAAACGGACCATTTTCCACATTTCTGAAGCATGACGTAATGGGGGGGTGTTATCTCTTTTGTCAAAAATCAGCTGTTTTTGATTGAACATTAAATGCCTCCAAATAGTATTTAATTCACTTCCCGAGCCCCTGGAAGCATGAAAATCACTTTAAACATGCTAATTTTAGCTCTAACACTGATGATCCACCTACAAATGTGAACTGACGTTCAAAAATAAAACATTTGAAAACGGACCATTTTCCACATTTCTGAAGCATGACGTAATGGGGGGGTGTTATCTCTTTTGTCGAAAATCAGCCGTTTTTGCTCGAACATTAAATGCCTCCAAATGGTATTTAATTAACTTCCCGGGGTGAAGAAACCCTTTTTGAGAACTCAGAGTGAGTAAATTGGCCATTTTCATGCACTTTTAACCATTCCATTAATCTTGTGTTTAGGGCCCCTGGAAGCATGAAAATCACTTTAAACATGCTAATTTTAGCTCCAACACCGATGATCCACCCACAAATGTGAACTGACATTCAAAAATAAAACATTTTAAAACGGACCATTTTCCACATTTCTGAAGCATGACGTAATATGGGGGGTGTTATCTCTTTTGTCAAAAATCAGATGTTTTTGATTGAACATTAAATGCCTCCAAATATTATTTAATTCACTTCCCGAGCCCTTGGAAGCATGAACATCACTATAAACATGCTAATTTTAGCTCTAACACTGATGATCCACCTACAAATGTGAACTGACGTTCCAAAATAAAACATTTGAAAACGGACCATTTTCCACATTTCTGAAGCATGACTTAATGGGGGGGGTGTTATCTCTTTTGTCGAAAATCAGCCGTTTCTGCTCGAACATTAAATGCCTCCAAACGGTATTTAATTAACTTCCCGGGGTGAAGAAACACTTTTTGAGAACTCAGAGTGAGTAAATTGGCCATTTTCATGCACTTTTAACCATTCCATAAATCTTGTGTTTAGGGCCCCTGGAAGCATGAAAATCACTTTAAACATGCTAATTTTAGCTCTAACACTGATGATCCACCTACAAATGTGAACTGACGTTCAAAAATAAAACATTTGAAAACGGACCATTTTCCACATTTCTGAAGCATGACGTAATGGGGGGTTTTATCTCTTTTGTCAAAAATCAGCTGTTTTTGATTGAACATTAAATGCCTCCAAATAGTATTTAATTCACTTCCCGAGCCCCTGGAAGCATGAAAATCACTTTAAACATGCTAATTTTAGCTCTAACACTGATGATCCACCTACAAATGTGAACTGACGTTCAAAAATAAAACATTTGAAAACGGACCATTTTCCACATTTCTGAAGCATGACGTAATGGGGGGGTGTTATCTCTTTTGTCGAAAATCAGCCGTTTTTGCTCGAACATTAAATGCCTCCAAATGGTATTTAATTAACTTCCCGGGGTGAAGAAACTCTTTTTGAGAACTCAGAGTGAGTAAATTGGCCATTTTCATGCACTTTTAACCATTCCATAAATCTTGTGTTTAGGGCCCCTGGAAGCATGAAAATCACTTTAAACATGCTAATTTTAGCTCTAACACTGATGATCCACCTACAAATGTGAACTGACGTTAAAAAATAAAACATTTGAAGACGGACCATTTTCCACATTTCTGAAGCATGACGTAATGGGGGGGTGGTATCTCTTTTGTCAAAAATCAGCTGTTTTTGATTGAACATTAAATGCCTCCAAATAGTATTTAATTCACTTCCCGAGCCCCTGGAAGCATGAAAATCACTTTAAACATGCTAATTTTAGCTCTAACACTGATGATCCACCTACAAATGTGAACTGATGTTCAAAAATAAAACATTTGAAAACGGACCATTTTCCACATTTCTGAAGCATGACGTAATGGGGGGGTGTTATCTCTTTTGTCGAAAATCAGCCGTTTTTGCTCGAACATTAAATGCCTCCAAATGGTATTTAATTAACTTCCCGGGGTGAAGAAACCCTTTTTGAGAACTCAGAGTGAGTAAATTGGCCATTTTCATGCACTTTTAACCATTCCATAAATCTTGTGTTTAGGGTCCCTGGAAGCATGAAAATCACTTTAAACATGCTAATTTTAGCTCTAACACTGATGATCCACCTACAAATGTGAACTGACGTTCAAAAATAAAACATTTGAAAACGGACCATTTTCCACATTTCTGAAGCATGACGTAATGGGGGGGTGTTATCTCTTTTGTCGAAAATCAGCCGTTTTTGCTCGAACATTAAATGCCTCCAAATGGTATTTAATTAACTTCCCGGGGTGAAGAAACCCTTTTTGAGAACTCAGAGTGAGTAAATTGGCCATTTTCATGCACTTTTAACCATTCCATAAATCTTGTGTTTAGGGCCCCTGGAAGCATGAAAATCACTTTAAACATGCTAATTTTAGCTCTAACACTGATGATCCACCTACAAATGTGAACTGACGTTAAAAAATAAAACATTTGAAAACGGACCATTTTCCACATTTCTGAAGCATGACGTAATGGGGGGGTGTTATCTCTTTTGTCGAAAAACAGCCGTTTTTGCTCGAACATTAAATGCCTCCAAATGGTATTTAATTAACTTCCCGGGGTGAAGAAACCCTTTTTGAGAACTCAGAGTGAGTAAATTGGCCATTTTCATGCACTTTTAACCATTCCATAAATCTTGTGTTTAGGGCCCCTGGAAGCATGAAAATCACTTTAAACATGCTAATTTTAGCTCTAACACTGATGATCCACCTACAAATGTGAACTGACGTTCAAAAATAAAACATTTGAAAACGGACCATTTTCCACATTTCTGAAGTATGACGTAATGGGGGGTGTTATCTCTTTTGTCAAAAATCAGCTGTTTTTGCTTGAACATTAAATGCCTCCAAATAGTATTTAATTCACTTCCCGAGCCCCTGGAAGCATGAAAATCACTTTAAACATGCTAATTTTAGCTCTAACACTGATGATCCACCTACAAATGTGAACTGACGTTCAAAAATAAAACATTTGAAAACGGACCATTTTCCACATTTCTGAAGCATGACGTAATGGGGGGGTGTTATCTCTTTTGTCGAAAATCAGCCGTTTTTGCTCGAACATTAAATGCCTCCAAATGGTATTTAATTAACTTCCCGGGGTGAAGAAACCCTTTTTGAGAACTCAGAGTGAGTAAATTGGCCATTTTCATGCACTTTTAACCATTCCATAAATCTTGTGTTTAGGGCCCCTGGAAGCATGAAAATCACTTTAAACATGCTAATTTTAGCTCTAACACTGATGATCCACCTACAAATGTGAACTGATGTTCAAAAATAAAACATTTGAAAACGGACCATTTTCCACATTTCTGAAGCATGACGTAATGGGGGGGGTGTTATCTCCTTTGTCGAAAATCAGCCGTTTTTGCTCGAACATTAAATGCCTCCAAATGGTATTTAATTAACTTCCCGGGGTGAAGAAACCCTTTTTGAGAACTCAGAGTGAGTAAATTGGCCATTTTCATGCACTTTTAACCATTCCATGAATCTTGTGTTTAGGGCCCCTGAAAGCATGAAAATCACTTTAAACATGCTAATTTTAGCTCTAACACTGATGATCCACCTACAAATGTGAACTGACGTTCAAAAATAAAACATTTGAAAACGGACCATTTTCCACATTTCTGAAGCATGACGTAATGGGGGGGGGTGTTATCTCTTTTGTCAAAAATCAGCTGTTTTTGCTTGAACATTAAATGCCTCCAAATAGTATTTAATTCACTTCCCGAGCCCCTGGAAGCATGAAAATCACTTTAAACATGCTAATTTTAGCTCTAACACTGATGATCCACCTACAAATGTGAGCTGACGTTCATAAATAAAACATTTGAAAACGGACCATTTTCCACATTTCTGAAGCATGACGTAATGGGGGGGTGTTATCTCTTTTGTCGAAAATCAGCAGTTTTTGCTCGAACATTTAATGCCTCCAAATGGTATTTAATTAACTTCCCGGGGTGAAGAAACCCTTTTTGAGAACTCAGAGTGAGTAAATTGGCCATTTTCATGCACTTTTAACCATTCCATAAATCTTGTGTTTAGGGCCCCTGGAAGCATGAAAATCACTTTAAACATGCTAATTTTAGCTCTAACACTGATGATCCACCTACAAATGTGAACTGACGTTCAAAAATAAAACATTTGAAAACGGACCATTTTCCACATTTCTGAAGCATTACGTAATGGGGTGGTGTTATCTCTTTTGTCAAAAATCAGCTGTTTATGATTGAACATTAAATGCCTCCAAATAGTATTTAATTCACTTCCCGAGCCCCTGGAAGCATGAAAATCACTTTAAACATGCTAATTTTAGCTCTAACACTGATGATCCACCTACAAATGTGAACTGATGTTCAAAAATAAAACATTTGAAAACGGACCATTTTCCACATTTCTGAAGCATGACGTAATGGGGGGGTGTTATCTCTTTTGTCGAAAATTAGCCGTTTTTGCTCGAACATTAAATGCCTCCAAATGGTATTTAATTAACTTCCCGGGGTGAAGAAACCCTTTTTGAGAACTCAGAGTGAGTAAATTGGCCATTTTCATGCACTTTTAACCATTCCATAAATCTTGTGTTTAGGGCCCCTGGAAGCATGAAAATCACTTTAAACATGCTAATTTTAGCTCTAACACTGATGATCCACCTACAAATGTGAACTGACGTTCAAAAATAAAACATTTGAAAACGGACCATTTTCCACATTTCTGAAGCATGACGTAATGGGGGGGTGTTATCTCTTTTGTCAAAAATCAGCTGTTTTTGATTGAACATTAAATGCCTCCAAATAGTATTTAATTCACTTCCCGAGCCCCTGGAAGCATGAAAATAACTTTAAACATGCTAATTTTAGCTCTAACACTGATGATCCACCTACAAATGTGAACTGATGTTCAAAAATAAAACATTTGAAAACGGACCATTTTCCACATTTCTGAAGCATGACGTAATGGGGGGGTGTTATCTCTTTTGTCGAAAATCAGCCGTTTTTGCTCGAACATTAAATGCCTCCAAATGGTATTTAATTAACTTCCCGGGGTGAAGAAACCCTTTTTGAGAACTCAGAGTGAGTAAATTGGCCATTTTCATGCACTTTTAACCATTCCATAAATCTTGTGTTTAGGGCCCCTGGAAGCATGAAAATCACTTTAAACATGCTAATTTTAGCTCTAACACTGATGATCCACCTACAAATGTGAACTGACGTTCAAAAATAAAACATTTGAAAACGGACCATTTTCCACATTTCTGAAGCATGACGTAATGGGGGGTGTTATCTCTTTTGTCAAAAATCAGCTGTTTTTGATTGAACATTAAATGCCTCCAAATAGTATTTAATTCACTTCCCGAGCCCCTGGAAGCATGAAAATCACTTTAAACATGCTAATTTTAGCTCTAACACTGATGATCCACCTACAAATGTGAACTGACGTTCAAAAATAAAACATTTGAAAACGGACCATTTTCCACATTTCTGAAGCATGACGTAATGGGGGGGTGTTATCTCTTTTGTCGAAAATCAGCCGTTTTTGCTCGAACATTAAATGCCTCCAAATGGTATTTAATTAACTTCCCTGGGTGAAGAAAGCCTTTTTGAGAACTCAGAGTGAGTAAATTGGCCATTTTCATGCACTTTTAACCATTCCATAAATCTTGTGTTTAGGGCCCCTGGAAGCATGAAAATCACTTTAAACATGCTAATTTTAGCTCCAACACTGATGATCCACCTACAAATGTGAACTGACATTCAAAAATAAAACATTTTAAAACGGACCATTTTCCACATTTCTGAAGCATGACGTAATGGGGGGTGTTATCTCTTTTGTCAAAAATCAGCTGTTTTTGATTGAACATTAAATGCCTCCAAATAGTATTTAATTCACTTCCCGAGCCCCTGGATCATGAACATCACTATAAACATGCTAATTTTAGCTCTAACACTGATGATCCACCTACAAATGTGAACTGACGTTCCAAAATAAAACATTTGAAAACGGACCATTTTCCACATTTCTGAAGCATGACTTAATGGGGGGGGTGTTATCTCTTTTGTCGAAAATCAGCTGTTTCTGCTCGAACATTAAATGCCTCCAAATGGTATTTAATTAACTGCCCGGGGTGAAGAAACACTTTTTGAGAACTCAGAGTGAGTAAATTGGCCATTTTCATGCACTTTTAACCATTCCATAAATCTTGTGTTTAGGGCCCCTGGAAGCATGAAAATCACTTTAAACATGCTAATTTTAGCTCTAACACTGATGATCCACCTACAAATGGGAACTGACGTTCAAAAATAAAACATTTGAAAACGGACCATTTTCCAAATTTCTGAAGCATGACGTAATGGGGGGGTGTTATCTCTTTTGTCGAAAATTAGCCGTTTTTGCTCGAACATTAAATGCCTCCAAATGGTATTTAATTAACTTCCCGGGGTGAAGAAACCCTTTTTGAGAACTCAGAGTGAGTAAATTGGCCATTTTCATGCACTTTTAACCATTCCATAAATCTTGTGTTTAGGGCCCCTGGAAGCATGAAAATCACTTTAAACATGCTAATTTTAGCTCTAACACTGATGATCCACCTACAAATGTGAACTGACGTTAAAAAATAAAACATTTGAAAACGGACCATTTTCCACATTTCTGAAGCATGACGTAATGGGGGGTGTTATCTCTTTTGTCGAAAAACAGCCGTTTTTGCTCGAACATTAAATGCCTCCAAATGGTATTTAATTAACTTCCCGGGGTGAAGAAACCCTTTTTGAGAACTCAGAGTGAGTAAATTGGCCATTTTCATGCACTTTTAACCATTCCATAAATCTTGTGTTTAGGGCCCCTGGAAGCATGAAAATCACTTTAAACATGCTAATTTTAGCTCTAACACTGATGATCCACCTACAAATGTGAACTGACGTTCAAAAATAAAACATTTGAATACGGACCATTTTCCACATTTCTGAAGCATGACGTAATGGGGGGGTGTTATCTCTTTTGTCAAAAATCAGCTGTTTTTGCTTGAACATTAAATGCCTCCAAATAGTATTTAATTCACTTCCCGAGCCCCTGGAAGCATGAAAATCACTTTAAACATGCTAATTTTAGCTCTAACACTGATGATCCACCTACAAATGTGAACTGACGTTCAAAAATAAAACATTTGAAAACGGACCATTTTCCACATTTCTGAAGCATGACGTAATGGGGGGGTGTTATCTCTTTTGTCGAAAATCAGCCGTTTTTGCTCGAACATTAAATGCCTCCAAATGGTATTTAAATAACTTCCCGGGGTGAAGAAACCCTTTTTGAGAACTCAGAGTGAGTAAATTGGCCATTTTCATGCACTTTTAACCATTCCATAAATCTTGTGTTTAGGGCCCCTGGAAGCATGAAAATCACTTTAAACATGCTAATTTTAGCTCTAACACTGATGATCCACCTACAAATGTGAACTGACGTTCAAAAATAAAACATTTGAAAACGGACCATTTTCCACATTTCTGAAGCATGACGTAATGGGGGGGTGTTATCTCTTTTGTCAAAAATCAGCTGTTTTTGATTGAACATTAAATGCCTCCAAATAGTATTTAATTCACTTCCCGAGCCCCTGGAAGCATGAAAATCACTTTAAACATGCTAATTTTAGCTCTAACACTGAAGATCCACCTACAAATGTGAACTGATGTTCAAAAATAAAACATTTGAAAACGGACCATTTTCCACATTTCTGAAGCATGACGTAATGGGGGGGTGTTATCTCTTTTGTCGAAAATCAGCCGTTTTTGCTCGAACATTAAATGCCTCCAAATGGTATTTAATTAACTTCCCGGGGTGAAGAAACCCTTTTTGAGAACTCAGAGTGAGTAAATTGGCCATTTTCATGCACTTTTAACCATTCCATGAATCTTGTGTTTAGGGCCCCTGAAAGCATGAAAATCACTTTAAACATGCTAATTTTAGCTCTAACACTGATGATCCACCTACAAATGTGAACTGACGTTCAAAAATAAAACATTTGAAAACGGACCATTTTCCACATTTCTGAAGCATGACGTAATGGGGGGGGTGTTATCTCTTTTGTCAAAAATCAGCTGTTTTTGCTTGAACATTAAATGCCTCCAAATAGTATTTAATTCACTTCCCGAGCCCCTGGAAGCATGAAAATCACTTTAAACATGCTAATTTTAGCTCTAACACTGATGATCCACCTACAAATGTGAACTGACGTTCAAAAATAAAACATTTGAAAACGGACCATTTTCCACATTTCTGAAGCATGACGTAATGGGGGGGTGTTATCTCTTTTGTCAAAAATCAGCTGTTTTTGATTGAACATTAAATGCCTCCAAATAGTATTTAATTCACTTCCCGAGCCCCTGGAAGCATGAAAATCACTTTAAACATGCTAATTTTAGCTCTAACACTGATGATCCACCTACAAATGTGAACTGACGTTCAAAAATAAAACATTTGAAAACGGACCATTTTCCACATTTCTGAAGCATGACGTAATGGGGGGGTGTTATCTCTTTTGTCGAAAATCAGCCGTTTTTGCTCGAACATTAAATGCCTCCAAATGGTATTTAATTAACTTCCCGGGGTGAAGAAACCCTTTTTGAGAACTCAGAGTGAGTAAATTGGCCATTTTCATGCACTTTTAACCATTCCATTAATCTTGTGTTTAGGGCCCCTGGAAGCATGAAAATCACTTTAAACATGCTAATTTTAGCTCCAACACCGATGATCCACCCACAAATGTGAACTGACATTCAAAAATAAAACATTTTAAAACGGACCATTTTCCACATTTCTGAAGCATGACGTAATATGGGGGGTGTTATCTCTTTTGTCAAAAATCAGCTGTTTTTGATTGAACATTAAATGCCTCCAAATAGTATTTAATTCACTTCCCGAGCCCCTGAAAGCATGAACATCACTATAAACATGCTAATTTTAGCTCTAACACTGATGATCCACCTACAAATGTGAACTGACGTTCCAAAATAAAACATTTGAAAACGGACCATTTTCCACATTTCTGAAGCATGACTTAATGGGGGGGGTGTTATCTCTTTTGTCGAAAATCAGCCGTTTCTGCTCGAACATTAAATGCCTCCAAATGGTATCTAATTAACTTCCCGGGGTGAAGAAACACTTTTTGAGAACTCAGAGTGAGTAAATTGGCCATTTTCATGCACTTTTAACCATTCCATAAATCTTGTGTTTAGGGCCCCTGGAAGCATGAAAATCACTTTAAACATGCTAATTTTAGCTCTAACACTGATGATCCACCTACAAATGTGAACTGACGTTCAAAAATAAAACATTTGAAAACGGACCATTTTCCATATTTCTGAAGCATGACGTAATGGGGGGGTGTTATCTCTTTTGTCAAAAATCAGCTGTTTTTGATTGAACATTAAATGCCTCCAAATAGTATTTAATTCACTTCCCGAGCCCCTGGAAGCATGAAAATCACTTTAAACATGCTAATTTTAGCTCTAACACTGATGATCCACCTACAAATGTGAACTGACGTTCAAAAATAAAACATTTGAAAACGGACCATTTTCCACATTTCTGAAGCATGACGTAATGGGGGGGTGTTATCTCTTTTGTCAAAAATCAGCTGTTTTTGATTGAACATTAAATGCCTCCAAATAGTATTTAATTCACTTCCCAAGCCCCTGGAAGCATGAAAATCACTTTAAACATGCTAATTTTAGCTCTAACACTGATGATCCACCTACAAATGTGAACTGATGTTCAAAAATAAAACATTTGAAAACGGACCATTTTCCACATTTCTGAAGCATGACGTAATGGGGGGGTGTTATCTCTTTTGTCAAAAATCAGCCGTTTTTGCTCGAACATTAAATGCCTCCAAATGGTATTTAATTAACTTCCCGGGGTGAAGAAACCCTTTTTGAGAACTCAGAGTGAGTAAATTGGCCATTTGCATGCACTTTTAACCATTCCATAAATCTTGTGTTTAGGGCCCCTGGAAGCATGAAAATCACTTTAAACATGCTAATTTTAGCTCTAACACTGATGATCCACCTACAAATGTGAACTGACGTTCAAAAATAAAACATTTGAAAACGGACCATTTTCCACATTTCTGAAGCATGACGTAATGGGGGGTGTTATCTCTTTTGTCGAAAATCAGCCGTTTTTGCTCGAACATTAAATGCCTCCAAATGGTATTTAATTAACTTCCCGGGGTGAAGAAACCCTTTTTGAGAACTCAGAGTCTGTAAATTGGCCATTTTCATGCACTTTTAACCATTCCATAAATCTTGTGTTTAGGGCCCCTGGAAGCATGAAAATCACTTTAAACATGCTAATTTTAGCTCTAACACTGATAATCCACCTACAAATGTGAACTGACGTTCAAAAATAAAACATTTGAAAACGGACCATTTTCCACATTTCTGAAGCATGACGTAATGGGGGGGTGTTATCTCTTTTGTCAAAAATCTGGTGTTTTTGATTGAACATTAAATGCCTCCAAATAGTATTTAATACACTTCCCGAGCCCCTGGAAGCATGAAAATCACTTTAAACATGCTAATTTTAGCTCTAACACTGATGATCCACCTACAAATGTGAACTGATGTTCAAAAATAAAACATTTGAAAACGGACCATTTTCCACATTTCTGAAGCATGACGTAATGGGGGGGTGTTATCTCTTTTGTCGAAAATCAGCCGTTTTTGCTCGAACATTAAATGCCTCCAAATGGTATTTAATAAACTTCCCGGGGTGAAGAAACCCTTTTTGAGAACTCAGAGTGAGTAAATTGGCCATTTTCATGCACTTTTAACCATTCCATAAATCTTGTGTTTAGGGCCCCTGGAAGCATGAAAATCACTTTAAACATGCTAATTTTAGCTCTAACACTGATGATCCACCTACAAATGTGAACTGACGTTCAAAAATAAAACATTTGAAAACGGACCATTTTCCACATTTCTGAAGCATGACGTAATGGGGGGGTGTTATCTCTTTTGTCAAAAATCAGCTGTTTTTGCTTGAACATTAAATGCCTCCAAATAGTATTTAATTCACTTCCCGAGCCCCTGGAAGCATGAAAATCACTTTAAACATGCTAATTTTAGCTCTAACACTGATGATCCACCTACAAATGTGAACTGACGTTCAAAAATAAAACATTTGAAAACGGACCATTTTCCACATTTCTGAAGCATGACGTAATGGGGGGGTGTTATCTCTTTTGTCGAAAATCAGCAGTTTTTGCTCGAACATTAAATGCCTCCAAATGGTATTTAATTAACTTCCCGGGGTGAAGAAACCCTTTTTGAGAACTCAGAGTGAGTAAATTGGCCATTTTCATGCACTTTTAACCATTCCATAAATCTTGTGTTTAGGGCCCCTGGAAGCATGAAAATCACTTTAAACATGCTAATTTTAGCTCTAACACTGATGATCCACCTACAAATGTGAACTGACATTCAAAAATAAAACATTTTAAAACGGACCATTTTCCACATTTCTGAAGCATGACGTAATGGGGGGGTGTTATCTCTTTTGTCAAAAATCAGCTGTTTTTGATTGAACATTAAATGCCTCCAAATAGTATTTAATTCACTTCCTGAGCCCCTGGAAGCATGAAAATCACTTTAAACATGCTAATTTTAGCTCTAACACTGATGATCCACCTACAAATGTGAACTGACTTTCAAAAATAAAACATTTGAAAACGGACCATTTTCCACATTTCTGAAGCATGACGTAATGGGGGGGTGTTATCTCTTTTGTCGAAAATCAGCCGTTTTTGCTCGAACATTAAATGCCTCCAAATGGTATTTAATTAACTTCCCGGGGTGAAGAAACCCTTTTTGAGAACTCAGAGTGAGTAAATTGGCCATTTTCATGCACTTTTAACCATTCCATAAATCTTGTGTTTAGGGCCCCTGGAAGCATGAAAATCACTTTAAACATGCTAATTTTAGCTCTAACACTGATGATCCACCTACAAATGTGAACTGACGTTCAAAAATAAAACATTTGAAAACGGACCATTTTCCACATTTCTGAAGCATGACGTAATGGGGGGGTGTTATCTCTTTTGTCAAAAATCAGCTGTTTTTGCTTGAACATTAAATGCCTCCAAATAGTATTTAATTCACTTCCCGAGCCCCTGGAAGCATGAAAATCACTTTAAACATGCTAATTTTAGCTCTAACACTGATGATCCACCTACAAATGTGAACTGACGTTCAAAAATAAAACATTTGAAAACGGACCATTTTCCACATTTCTGAAGCATGACGTAATGGGGGGGTGTTATCTCTTTTGTCGAAAATCAGCCGTTTTTGCTCGAACATTAAATGCCTCCAAATGGTATTTAATTAACTTCCCGGGGTGAAGAAACCCTTTTTGAGAACTCAGAGTGAGTAAATTGGCCATTTTCATGCACTTTTAACCATTCCATAAATCTTGTGTTTAGGGCCCCTGGAAGCATGAAAATCACTTTAAACATGCTAATTTTAGCTCCAACACTGATGATCCACCTACAAATGTGAACTGACATTCAAAAATAAAACATTTTAAAACGGACCATTTTCCACATTTCTGAAGCATGACGTAATGGGGGGGTGTTATCTCTTTTGTCAAAAATCAGCTGTTTTTGATTGAACATTAAATGCCTCCAAATAGTATTTAATTAACTTCCCGAGCCCCTGGAAGCATGAACATCACTATAAACATGCTAATTTTAGCTCTAACACTGATGATCCACCTACAAATGTGAACTGACGTTCCATAATAAAACATTTGAAAACGGACCATTTTCCACATTTCTGAAGCATGACTTAATGGGGGGGGGTGTTATCTCTTTTGTCAAAAATCAGCTGTTTTTGATTGAACATTAAATGCCTCCAAATAGTATTTAATTCACTTCCCGAGCCCCTGGAAGCATGAAAATCACTTTAAACATGCTAATTTTAGCTCTAACACTGAAGATCCACCTACAAATGTGAACTGATGTTCAAAAATAAAACATTTGAAAACGGACCATTTTCCACATTTCTGAAGCATGACGTAATGGGGGGGGGTGTTATCTCTTTTGTCGAAAATCAGCCGTTTTTGCTCGAACATTAAATGCCTCCAAATGGTATTTAATTAACTTCCCGGGGTGAAGAAACCCTTTTTGAGAACTCAGAGTGAGTAAATTGGCCATTTTCATGCACTTTTAACCATTCCATGAATCTTGTGTTTAGGGCCCCTGAAAGCATGAAAATCACTTTAAACATGCTAATTTTAGCTCTAACACTGATGATCCACCTACAAATGTGAACTGATGTTCAAAAATAAAACATTTGAAAACGGACCATTTTCCACATTTCTGAAGCATGACGTAATGGGGGGGGTGTTATCTCTTTTGTCAAAAATCAGCTGTTTTTGCTTGAACATTAAATGCCTCCAAATAGTATTTAATTCACTTCCCGAGCCCCTGGAAGCATGAAAATCACTTTAAACATGCTAATTTTAGCTCTAACACTGATGATCCACCTACAAATGTGAACTGACGTTCAAAAATAAAACATTTGAAAACGGACCATTTTCCACATTTCTGAAGCATGACGTAATGGGGGGGTGTTATCTCTTTTGTCAAAAATCAGCTGTTTTTGATTGAACATTAAATGCCTCCAAATAGTATTTAATTCACTTCCCGAGCCCCTGGAAGCATGAAAATCACTTTAAACATGCTAATTTTAGCTCTAACACTGATGATCCACCTACAAATGTGAACTGACGTTCAAAAATAAAACATTTGAAAACGGACCATTTTCCACATTTCTGAAGCATGACGTAATGGGGGGGGTGTTATCTCTTTTGTCGAAAATCAGCCGTTTTTGCTCAAACATTAAATGCCTCCAAATGGTATTTAATTAACTTCCCGGGGTGAAGAAACCCTTTTTGAGAACTCAGAGTGAGTAAATTGGCCATTTTCATGCACTTTTAACCATTCCATAAATCTTGTGTTTAGGGCCCCTGGAAGCATGAAAATCACTTTAAACATGCTAATTTTAGCTCCAACACCGATGATCCACCCACAAATGTGAACTGACATTCAAAAATAAAACATTTTAAAACGGACCATTTTCCACATTTCTGAAGCATGACGTAATGGGGGGGTGTTATCTCTTTTGTCAAAAATCAGCTGTTTTTGATTGAACATTAAATGCCTCCAAATAGTATTTAATTCACTTCCCGAGCCCCTGAAAGCATGAACATCACTATAAACATGCTAATTTTAGCTCTAACACTGATGATCCACCTACAAATGTGAACTGACGTTCCAAAATAAAACATTTGAAAACGGACCATTTTCCACATTTCTGAAGCATGACTTAATGGGGGGGTGTTATCTCTTTTGTCGAAAATCAGCCGTTTCTGCTCGAACATTAAATGCCTCCAAATGGTATTTAATTAACTTCCCGGGGTGAAGAAACACTTTTTGAGAACTCAGAGTGAGTAAATTGGCAATTTTCATGCACTTTTAACCATTCCATAAATCTTGTGTTTAGGGCCCCTGGAAGCATGAAAATCACTTTAAACATGCTAATTTTAGCTCTAACACTGATGATCCACCTACAAATGTGAACTGACGTTCAAAAATAAAACATTTGAAAACGGACCATTTTCCATATTTCTGAAGCATGACGTAATGGGGGGGTGTTATCTCTTTTGTCAAAAATCAGCTGTTTTTGATTGAACATTAAATGCCTCCAAATAGTATTTAATTCACTTCCCGAGCCCCTGGAAGCATGAAAATCACTTTAAACATGCTAATTTTAGCTCTAACACTGATGATCCACCTACAAATGTGAACTGACGTTCAAAAATAAAACATTTGAAAACGGACCATTTTCCACATTTCTGAAGCATGACGTAATGGGGGGGTGTTATCTCTTTTGTCAAAAATCAGCTGTTTTTGATTGAACATTAAATGCCTCCAAATAGTATTTAATTCACTTCCCAAGCCCCTGGAAGCATGAAAATCACTTTAAACATGCTAATTTTAGCTCTAACACTGATGATCCACCTACAAATGTGAACTGATGTTCAAAAATAAAACATTTGAAAACGGACCATTTTCCACATTTCTGAAGCATGACGTAATGGGGGGGTGTTATCTCTTTTGTCAAAAATCAGCCGTTTTTGCTCGAACATTAAATGCCTCCAAATGGTATTTAATTAACTTCCCGGGGTGAAGAAACCCTTTTTGAGAACTCAGAGTGAGTAAATTGGCCATTTTCATGCACTTTTAACCATTCCATAAATCTTGTGTTTAGGGCCCCTGGAAGCATGAAAATCACTTTAAACATGCTAATTTTTGCTCTAACACTGATGATCCACCTACAAATGTGAACTGACGTTCAAAAATAAAACATTTGAAAACGGACCATTTTCCACATTTCTGAAGCATGACGTAATGGGGGGTGTTATCTCTTTTGTCGAAAATCAGCCGTTTTTGCTCGAACATTAAATGCCTCCAAATGGTATTTAATTAACTTCCCGGGGTGAAGAAACCCTTTTTGAGAACTCAGAGTCTGTAAATTGGCCATTTTCATGCACTTTTAACCATTCCATAAATCTTGTGTTTAGGGCCCCTGGAAGCATGAAAATCACTTTAAACATGCTAATTTTAGTTCTAACACTGATAATCCACCTACAAATGTGAACTGACGTTCAAAAATAAAACATTTGAAAACGGACCATTTTCCACATTTCTGAAGCATGACGTAATGGGGGGGTGTTATCTCTTTTGTCAAAAATCTGCTGTTTTTGATTGAACATTAAATGCCTCCAAATAGTATTTAATACACTTCCCGAGCCCCTGGAAGCATGAAAATCACTTTAAACATGCTAATTTTAGCTCTAACACTGATGATTCACCTACAAATGTGAACTGATGTTCAAAAATAAAACATTTGAAAACGGACCATTTTCCACATTTCTGAAGCATGACGTAATGGGGGGGTGTTATCTCTTTTGTCGAAAATTAGCCGTTTTTGCTCGAACATTAAATGCCTCCAAATGGTATTTAATTAACTTCCCGGGGTGAAGAAACCCTTTTTGAGAACTCAGAGTGAGTAAATTGGCCATTTTCATGCACTTTTAACCATTCCATAAATCTTGTGTTTAGGGCCCCTGGAAGCATGAAAATCACTTTAAACATGCTAATTTTAGCTCTAACACTGATGATCCACCTACAAATGTGAACTGACGTTCAAAAATAAAACATTTGAAAACGGACCATTTTCCACATTTCTGAAGCATGACGTAATGGGGGGGTGTTATCTCTTTTGTCAAAAATCAGCTGTTTTTGCTTGAACATTAAATGCCTCCAAATAGTATTTAATTCACTTCCCGAGCCCCTGGAAGCATGAAAATCACTTTAAACATGCTAATTTTAGCTCTAACACTGATGATCCACCTACAAATGTGAACTGACGTTCAAAAATAAAACATTTGAAAACGGACCATTTTCCACATTTCTGAAGCATGACGTAATGGGGGGGTGTTATCTCTTTTGTCGAAAATCAGCAGTTTTTGCTCGAACATTAAATGCCTCCAAATGGTATTTAATTAACTTCCCGGGGTGAAGAAACCCTTTTTGAGAACTCAGAGTGAGTAAATTGGCCATTTTCATGCACTTTTAACCATTCCATAAATCTTGTGTTTAGGGCCCCTGGAAGCATGAAAATCACTTTAAACATGCTAATTTTAGCTCTAACACTGATGATCCACCTACAAATGTGAACTGACGTTCAAAAATAAAACATTTGAAAACGGACCATTTTCCACATTTCTGAAGCATGACGTAATGGGGGGGTGTTATCTCTTTTGTCAAAAATCAGCTGTTTTTGATTGAACATTAAATGCCTCCAAATAGTATTTAATTCACTTCCTGAGCCCCTGGAAGCATGAAAATCACTTTAAACATACTAATTTTAGCTCTAACACTGATGATCCACCTACAAATGTGAACTGACTTTCAAAAATAAAACATTTGAAAACGGACCATTTTCCACATTTCTGAAGCATGACGTAATGGGGGGGTGTTATCTCTTTTGTCGAAAATCAGCCGTTTTTGCTCGAACATTAAATGCCTCCAAATGGTATTTAATTAACTTCCCGGGGTGAAGAAACCCTTTTTGAGAACTCAGAGTGAGTAAATTGGCCATTTTCATGCACTTTTAACCATTCCATAAATCTTGTGTTTAGGGCCCCTGGAAGCATGAAAATCACTTTAAACATGCTAATTTTAGCTCTAACACTGATGATCCACCTACAAATGTGAACTGACGTTCAAAAATAAAACATTTGAAAACGGACCATTTTCCACATTTCTGAAGCATGACGTAATGGGGGGGTGTTATCTCTTTTGTCAAAAATCAGCTGTTTTTGCTTGAACATTAAATGCCTCCAAATAGTATTTAATTCACTTCCCGAGCCCCTGGAAGCATGAAAATCACTTTAAACATGCTAATTTTAGCTCTAACACTGATGATCCACCTACAAATGTGAACTGACGTTCAAAAATAAAACATTTGAAAACGGACCATTTTCCACATTTCTGAAGCATGACGTAATGGGGGGGTGTTATCTCTTTTGTCGAAAATCAGCCGTTTTTGCTCGAACATTAAATGCCTCCAAATGGTATTTAATTAACTTCCTGGGGTGAAGAAACCCTTTTTGAGAACTCAGAGTGAGTAAATTGGCCATTTTCATGCACTTTTAACCATTCCATAAATCTTGTGTTTAGGGCCCCTGTAAGCATGAAAATCACTTTAAACATGCTAATTTTAGCTCCAACACTGATGATCCACCTACAAATGTGAACTGACATTCAAAAATAAAACATTTTAAAACGGACCATTTTCCACATTTCTGAAGCATGACGTAATGGGGGGGTGTTATCTCTTTTGTCAAAAATCAGCTGTTTTTGATTGAACATTAAATGCCTCCAAATAGTATTTAATTAACTTCCCGAGCCCCTGGAAGCATGAACATCACTATAAACATGCTAATTTTAGCTCTAACACTGATGATCCACCTACAAATGTGAACTGACGTTCCATAATAAAACATTTGAAAACGGACCATTTTCCACATTTCTGAAGCATGACTTAATGGGGGGGGTGTTATCTCTTTTGTCAAAAATCAGCTGTTTTTGATTGAACATTAAATGCCTCCAAATAGTATTTAATTCACTTCCCGAGCCCCTGGAAGCATGAAAATCACTTTAAACATGCTAATTTTAGCTCTAACACTGATGATCCACCTACAAATGTGAACTGACGTTCAAAAATAAAACATTTGAAAACGGACCATTTTCCACATTTCTGAAGCATGACGTAATGGGGGGATGTTATCTCTTTTGTCGAAAATCAGCCGTTTTTGCTCGAACATTAAATGCCTCCAAATGGTATCTAATTAACTTCCCGGGGTGAAGAAACCCTTTTTGAGAACTCAGAGTGAGTAAATTGGCCATTTTCATGCACTTTTAACCATTCCATAAATCTTGTGTTTAGGGCCCCTGGAAGCATGAAAATCACTTTAAACATGCTAATTTTAGCTCTAACACTGATGATCCACCTACAAATGTGAACTGACGTTCAAAAATAAAACATTTGAAAACGGACCATTTTCCACATTTCTGAAGCATGACGTAATGGGGGGGGTGTTATCTCTTTTGTCAAAAATCAGCTGTTTTTGCTTGAACATGAAATGCCTCCAAATAGTATTTAATTCACTTCCCGAGCCCCTGAAAGCATGAAAATCACTTTAAACATGCTAATTTTAGCTCTAACACTGATGATCCACCTACAAATGTGAACTGACGTTCAAAAATAAAACATTTGAAAACTGACCATTTTCCACATTTCTGAAGCATGACGTAATGGGGGGGTGTTATCTCTTTTGTCGAAAATCAGCAGTTTTTGCTCGAACATTAAATGCCTCCAAATGGTATTTAATTAACTTCCCGGGGTGAAGAAACCCTTTTTGAGAACTCAGAGTGAGTAAATTGGCCATTTTCATGCACTTTTAACCATTCCATAAATCTTGTGTTTAGGGCCCCTGGAAGCATGAAAATCACTTTAAACATGCTAATTTTAGCTCTAACACTGATGATCCACCTACAAATGTGAACTGACGTTCAAAAAAAAAACATTTGAAAACGGACCATTTTCCACATTTCTGAAGCATGACGTAATGGGGGGGTGTTATCTCTTTTGTCAAAAATCAGCAGTTTTTGCTTGAACATTAAATGCCTCCAAATAGTATTTAATTCACTTCCCGAGCCCCTGAAAGCATGAAAATCACTTTAAACATGCTAATTTTAGCTCTAACACTGATGATCCACCTACAAATGTGAACTGACGTTGAAAAATAAAACATTTGAAAACGGACCATTTTCCACATTTCTGAAGCATGACGTAATGGGGGGGTGTTATCTCTTTTGTCAAAAATCAGCTGTTTTTGATTGAACATTAAATGCCTCCAAATAGTATTTAATTCACTTCCCGAGCCCCTGGAAGCATGAAAATCACTTTAAACATGCTAATTTTAGCTCTAACACTGATGATCCATCTACAAATGTGAACTGACGTTCAAAAATAAAACATTTGAAAACGGACCATTTTCCTCATTTCTGAAGCATGACGTAATGGGGGGGTGTTATCTCTTTTGTCGAAAATCAGCCGTTTTTGCTCGAACATTAAATGCCTCCAAATGGTATTTAATTAACTTCCCGGGGTGAAGAAACCCTTTTTGAGAACTCAGAGTGAGTAAATTGGCAATTTTCATGCACTTTTAACCATTCCATAAATCTTGTGTTTAGGGCCCCTGGAAGCATGAAAATCACTTTAAACATGCTAATTTTAGCTCTAACACTGATGATCCACCTACAAATGTGAACTGACGTTCAAAAATAAAACATTTGAAAACGGACCATTTACCACATTTCTGAAGCATGACGTAATGGGGGGGGGGGGTGTTATCTCTTTTGTCAAAAATCAGCTGTTTTTGCTTGAACATTAAATGCCTCCAAATAGTATTTAATTCACTTCCCGAGCCCCTGGAAGCATGAAAATCACTTTAAACATGCTAATTTTAGCTCTAACACTGATGATCCACCTACAAATGTGAACTGACGTTCAAAAATTAAACATTTGAAAACGGACCATTTTCCACATTTCTGAAGCATGACGTAATGGGGGGGTGTTATCTCTTTTGTCGAAAATCAGCCGTTTTTGCTCGAACATTAAATGCCTCCAAATGGTATTTAATTAACTTCCCGGGGTGAAGAAACCCTTTTTGAGAACTCAGAGTGAGTAAATTGGCCATTTTCATGCACTTTTAACCATTCCATAAATCTTGTGTTTAGGGCCCCTGGAAGCATGAAAATCACTTTAAACATGCTAATTTTAGCTCCAACACTGATGATCCACCTACAAATGTGAACTGACATTCAAAAATAAAACATTTTAAAACGGACCATTTTCCACATTTCTGAAGCATGACGTAATGGGGGGGTGTTATCTCTTTTGTCAAAAATCAGCTGTTTTTGATTGAACATTAAATGCCTCCAAATAGTATTTAATTCACTTCCCGAGCCCCTGGAAGCATGAACATCACTATAAACATGCTAATTTTAGCTCTAACACTGATGATCCACCTACAAATGTGAACTGACGTTCCAAAATAAAACATTTGAAAACGGACCATTTTCCACATTTCTGAAGCATGACTTAATGGGGGGGGTGTTATCTCTTTTGTCGAAAATCAGCCGTTTCTGCTCGAACATTAAATGCCTCCAAATGGTATTTAATTAACTTCCCGGGGTGAAGAAACACTTTTTGATAACTCAGAGTGAGTAAATTGGCCATTTTCATGCACTTTTAACCATTCCATAAATCTTGTGTTTAGGGCCCCTGGAAGCATGAAAATCACTTTAAACATGCTAATTTTAGCTCTAACACTGATGATCCACCTACAAATGTGAACTGACGTTCAAAAATAAAACATTTGAAAACGGACCATTTACCACATTTCTGAAGCATGACGTAATGGGGGGGGGGTGTTATCTCTTTTGTCAAAAATCAGCTGTTTTTGATTGAACATTAAATGCCTCCAAATAGTATTTAATTCACTTCCCGAGCCCCTGGAAGCATCAAAATCACTTTAAACATGCTAATTTTAGCTCTAACACTGATGATCCACCTACAAATGTGAACTGACGTTCAAAAATAAAACATTTGAAAACGGACCATTTTCCACATTTCTGAAGCATGACATAATGGGGGGGTGTTATCTCTTTTTTCGAAAATCAGCCGTTTTTGCTCGAACATTAAATGCCTCCAAATGGTATTTAATTAACTTCCCGGGGTGAAGAAACCCTTTTTGAGAACTCAGAGTGAGTAAATTGGCCATTTTCATGCACTTTTAACCATTCCATAAATCTTGTGTTTAGGGCCCCTGGAAGCATGAAAATCACTTTAAACATGCTAATTTTAGCTCTAACACTGATGATCCACCTACAAATGTGAACTGATGTTCAAAAATAAAACATTTGAAAACGGACCATTTTCCACATTTCTGAAGCATGACGTAATGGGGGGGTGTTATCTCTTTTGTCGAAAATCAGCTGTTTTTGCTCGAACATTAAATGCCTCCAAATGGTATTTAATTAACTTCCCGGGGTGAAGAAACCCTTTTTGAGAACTCAGAGTGAGTAAATTGGCCATTTTCATGCACTTTTAACCATTCCATAAATCTTGTGTTTAGGGCCCCTGGAAGCATGAAAATCACTTTAAACATGCTAATTTTAGCTCTAACACTGATGATCCACCTACAAATGTGAACTGACGTTCAAAAATAAAACATTTGAAAACGAACCATTTTCCACATTTCTGAAGCATGACGTAATGGGGGGGTGTTATCTCTTTTGTCGAAAATCAGCTGTTTTTGCTCGAACATTAAATGCCTCCAAATGGTATTGAATTAACTTCCCGGGGTGAAGAAACCCTTTTTGAGAACTCAGAGTGAGTAAATTGGCCATTTTCATGCACTTTTAACCATTCCATAAATCTTGTGTTTAGGGCCCCTGGAAGTATGAAAATCACTTTAAACATGCTAAATTTAGCTATAACACTGATGATCCACCTACAAATGTGAACTGACGTTCAAAAATAAAACATTTGAAAACGGACCATTTTCCACATTTCTGAAGCATGACGTAATGGGGGGGTGTTATCTCTTTTTTCAAAAATCAGCTGTTTTTGATTGAACTTTAAATGCCTCCAAATAGTATTTAATTCACTTCCGGAGCCCCTGGAAGCATGAAAATCACTTTAAACATGCTAATTTTAGCTCTAACACTGATGATCCACCTACAAATGTGAACTGATGTTCAAAAATAAAACATTTGAAAACGGACCATTTTCCACATTTCTGAAGCATGACGTAATGGGGGGGTGTTATCTCTTTTGTCGAAAATCAGCCGTTTTTGCTCGAACATTAAATGCCTCCAAATGGTATTTAATTAACTTCCCGGGGTGAAGAAACCCTTTTTGAGAACTCAGAGTGAGTAAATTGGCCATTTTCATGCACTTTTAACCATTCCATAAATCTTGTGTTTAGGGCCCCTGGAAGCATGAAAATCACTTTAAACATGCTAATTTTAGCTCCAACACTGATGATCCACCTACAAATGTGAACTGACATTCAAAAATAAAACATTTTAAAACGGACCATTTTCCACATTTCTGAAGCATGACGTAATGGGGGGGTTATCTCTTTTGTCAAAAATCAGCTGTTTTTGATTGAACATTAAATGCCTCCAAATAGTATTTAATTCACTTCCCGAGCCCCTGGAAGCATGAACATCACTATAAACATGCTAATTTTAGCTCTAACACTGATGATCCACCTACAAATGTGAACTGACGTTCCAAAATAAAACATTTGAAAACGAACCATTTTCCACATTTCTGAAGCATGACTTAATGGGGGGGGTGTTATCTCTTTTGTCGAAAATCAGCCGTTTCTGCTCGAACATTTAATGCCTCCAAATGGTATTTAATTAACTTCCCGGGGTGAAGAAACACTTTTTGAGAACTCAGAGTGAGTAAATTGGCCATTTTCATGCACTTTTAACCATTCCATAAATCTTGTGTTTAGGGCCCCTGGAAGCATGAAAATCACTTTAAACATGCTAATTTTAGCTCTAACACTGATGATCCACCTACAAATGTGAACTGACGCTAAAAAATAAAACATTTGAAAACGGACCATTTTCCACATTTCTGAAGCATGACGTAATGGGGGGGTGTTATCTCTTTTGTCAAAAATCAGCTGTTTTTGATTGAACATTAAATGCCTCCAAATAGTATTTAATTCACTTCCCGAGCCCCTGGAAGCATGAAAATCACTTTAAACATGCTAATTTTAGCTCTAACACTGATGATCCACCTACAAATGTGAACTGATGTTCAAAAATAAAACATTTGAAAACGGACCATTTTCCACATTTCTGAAGCATGACGTAATGGGGGGGTGTTATCTCTTTTGTCGAAAATCAGACGTTTTTGCTCGAACATTAAATGCCTCCAAATAGTATTTAATTAACTTCCCGGGGTGAAGAAACCCTTTTTGAGAACTCAGAGTGAGTAAATTGGCCATTTTCATGCACTTTTAACCATTCCATAAATCTTGTGTTTAGGGCCCCTGGAAGCATGAAAATCACTTTAAACATGCTAATTTTAGCTCTAACACTGATGATCCACCTACAAATGTGAACTGACGTTCAAAAATAAAACATTTGAAAACGGACCATTTTCCACATTTCTGAAGCATGACGTAATGGGGGGTGTTATCTCTTTTGTCGAAAATCAGCAGTTTTTGCTCGAACATTAAATGCCTCCAAATGGTATTTAATTAACTTCCCGGGGTGAAAAAACCCTTTTTGAGAACTCAGAGTGAGTAAATTGGCCATTTTCATGCACTTTTAACCATTCCATAAATCTTGTGTTTAGGGCCCCTGGAAGCATGAAAATCACTTTAAACATGCTAATTTTAGCTCTAACACTGATGATCCACCTACAAATGTGAACTGACGTTCAAAAATAAAACATTTGAAAACGGACCATTTTCCACATTTCTGAAGCATGACGTAATGGGGGGGTGTTATCTCTTTTGTCAAAAATCAGCTGTTTTTGCTTGAACATTAAATGCCTCTAAATAGTATTTAATTCACTTCCTGAGCCCCTGAAAGCATGAAAATCACTTTAAACATGCTAATTTTAGCTCTAACACTGATGATCCACCTACAAATGTGAACTGACGTTCAAAAATAAAACATTTGAAAACGGACCATTTTCCACATTTCTGAAGCATGACGTAATGGGGGGGGTGTTATCTCTTTTGTCAAAAATCAGCTGTTTTTGATTGAACATTAAATGCCTCCAAATAGTATTTAATTCTCTTCCCGAGCCCCTGGAAGCATGAAAATCACTTTAAACATGCTAATGTTAGCTCTAACACTGATGATCCACCTACAAATGTGAACTGACGTTCAAAAATAAAACATTTGAAAACGGACCATTTTCCACATTTCTGAAGCATGACGTAATGGGGGGGTGTTATCTCTTTTGTCGAAAATCAGCCGTTTTTGCTCGAACATTAAATGCCTCCAAATGGTATTTAATTAACTTCCCGGGGTGAAGAAACCCTTTTTGAGAACTCAGAGTGAGTAAATTGGCCATTTTCATGCACTTTTAACCATTCCATAAATCTTGTGTTTAGGGCCCCTGGAAGCATGAAAATCACTTTAAACATGCTAATTTTAGCTCTAACACTGATGATCCACCTACAAATGTGAACTGACGTTCAAAAATAAAACATTTGAAAACGGACCATTTTCCACATTTCTGAAGCATGACGTAATGGGGGGGTGTTATCTCTTTTGTCAAAAATCAGCTGTTTTTGATTGAACATTAAATGCCTCCAAATAGTATTTAATTCACTTCCCGAGCCCCTGGAAGCATGAAAATCACTTTAAACATGCTAATTTTAGCTCTAACACTGATGATCCACCCGCAAATGTGAACTGACGTTCAAAAATAAAACATTTGAAAACAGACCATTTTCCACATTTCTGAAGCATGACGTAATGGGGGGGTGTTATCTCTTTTGTCGAAAATCAGCCGTTTTTGCTCGAACATTAAATGCCTCCAAATGGTATTTAATTAACTTCCCGGGGTGAAGGAACCCTTTTTGAGAACTCAGAGTGAGTAAATTGGCAATTTTCATGCACTTTTAACCATTCCATAAATCTTGTGTTTAGGGCCCCTGGAAGCATGAAAATGACTTTAAACATGCTAATTTTAGCTCTAACACTGATGATCCACCTACAAATGTGAACTGACGTTCAAAAATAAAACATTTGAAAACGGACCATTTTCCACATTTCTGAAGCATGACGTAATGGGGGGGGTGTTATCTCTTTTGTCAAAAATCAGCTGTTTTTGCTTGAACATTAAATGCCTCCAAATAGTATTTAATTCACTTCCCGAGCCCCTGGAAGCATGAAAATCACTTTAAACATGCTAACTTTAGCTCTAACACTGATGATCCACCTACAAATGTGAACTGACGTTCAAAAATAAAACATTTGAAAACGGACCATTTTCCACATTTCTGAAGCATGACGTAATGGGGGGGGTGTTATCTCTTTTGTCGAAAATCCGCCGTTTTTGCTCGAACATTAAATGCCTCCAAATGGTATTTAATTAACTTCCCGGGGTGAAGAAACCCTTTTTGAGAACTCAGAGTGAGTAAATTGGCCATTTTCATGCACTTTTAACCATTCCATAAATCTTGTGTTTAGGGCCCCTGGAAGCATGAAAATCACTTTAAACATGCAAATTTTAGCTCCAACACTGATGATCCACCTACAAATGTGAACTGACATTCAAAAATAAAACATTTTAAAACGGACCATTTTCCACATTTCTGAAGCATGACGTAATGGGGGGGTGTTATCTCTTTTGTCGAAAATCAGCTGTTTTTGCTCGAACATTAAATGCCTCCAAATGGTATTTAATTAACTTCCCGGGGTGAAGAAACCCTTTTTGAGAACTCAGAGTGAGTAAATTGGCCATTTTCATGCACTTTTAACCATTCCATAAATCTTGTGTTTAGGGCCCCTGGAAGCATGAAAATCACTTTAAACATGCTAATTTTAGCTCTAACACTGATGATCCACCTACAAATGTGAACTGACGTTCAAAAATAAAACATTTGAAAACGAACCATTTTCCACATTTCTGAAGCATGACGTAATGGGGGGGTGTTATCTCTTTTGTCGAAAATCAGCTGTTTTTGCTCGAACATTAAATGCCTCCAAATGGTATTGAATTAACTTCCCGGGGTGAAGAAACCCTTTTTGAGAACTCAGAGTGAGTAAATTGGCCATTTTCATGCACTTTTAACCATTCCATAAATCTTGTGTTTAGGGCCCCTGGAAGTATGAAAATCACTTTAAACATGCTAAATTTAGCTATAACACTGATGATCCACCTACAAATGTGAACTGACGTTCAAAAATAAAACATTTGAAAACGGACCATTTTCCACATTTCTGAAGCATGACGTAATGGGGGGGTGTTATCTCTTTTTTCAAAAATCAGCTGTTTTTGATTGAACTTTAAATGCCTCCAAATAGTATTTAATTCACTTCCGGAGCCCCTGGAAGCATGAAAATCACTTTAAACATGCTAATTTTAGCTCTAACACTGATGATCCACCTACAAATGTGAACTGATGTTCAAAAATAAAACATTTGAAAACGGACCATTTTCCACATTTCTGAAGCATGACGTAATGGGGGGGTGTTATCTCTTTTGTCGAAAATCAGCCGTTTTTGCTCGAACATTAAATGCCTCCAAATGGTATTTAATTAACTTCCCGGGGTGAAGAAACCCTTTTTGAGAACTCAGAGTGAGTAAATTGGCCATTTTCATGCACTTTTAACCATTCCATAAATCTTGTGTTTAGGGCCCCTGGAAGCATGAAAATCACTTTAAACATGCTAATTTTAGCTCCAACACTGATGATCCACCTACAAATGTGAACTGACATTCAAAAATAAAACATTTTAAAACGGACCATTTTCCACATTTCTGAAGCATGACGTAATGGGGGGGTTATCTCTTTTGTCAAAAATCAGCTGTTTTTGATTGAACATTAAATGCCTCCAAATAGTATTTAATTCACTTCCCGAGCCCCTGGAAGCATGAACATCACTATAAACATGCTAATTTTAGCTCTAACACTGATGATCCACCTACAAATGTGAACTGACGTTCCAAAATAAAACATTTGAAAACGAACCATTTTCCACATTTCTGAAGCATGACTTAATGGGGGGGGTGTTATCTCTTTTGTCGAAAATCAGCCGTTTCTGCTCGAACATTTAATGCCTCCAAATGGTATTTAATTAACTTCCCGGGGTGAAGAAACACTTTTTGAGAACTCAGAGTGAGTAAATTGGCCATTTTCATGCACTTTTAACCATTCCATAAATCTTGTGTTTAGGGCCCCTGGAAGCATGAAAATCACTTTAAACATGCTAATTTTAGCTCTAACACTGATGATCCACCTACAAATGTGAACTGACGCTAAAAAATAAAACATTTGAAAACGGACCATTTTCCACATTTCTGAAGCATGACGTAATGGGGGGGTGTTATCTCTTTTGTCAAAAATCAGCTGTTTTTGATTGAACATTAAATGCCTCCAAATAGTATTTAATTCACTTCCCGAGCCCCTGGAAGCATGAAAATCACTTTAAACATGCTAATTTTAGCTCTAACACTGATGATCCACCTACAAATGTGAACTGATGTTCAAAAATAAAACATTTGAAAACGGACCATTTTCCACATTTCTGAAGCATGACGTAATGGGGGGGTGTTATCTCTTTTGTCGAAAATCAGACGTTTTTGCTCGAACATTAAATGCCTCCAAATAGTATTTAATTAACTTCCCGGGGTGAAGAAACCCTTTTTGAGAACTCAGAGTGAGTAAATTGGCCATTTTCATGCACTTTTAACCATTCCATAAATCTTGTGTTTAGGGCCCCTGGAAGCATGAAAATCACTTTAAACATGCTAATTTTAGCTCTAACACTGATGATCCACCTACAAATGTGAACTGACGTTCAAAAATAAAACATTTGAAAACGGACCATTTTCCACATTTCTGAAGCATGACGTAATGGGGGGTGTTATCTCTTTTGTCGAAAATCAGCAGTTTTTGCTCGAACATTAAATGCCTCCAAATGGTATTTAATTAACTTCCCGGGGTGAAAAAACCCTTTTTGAGAACTCAGAGTGAGTAAATTGGCCATTTTCATGCACTTTTAACCATTCCATAAATCTTGTGTTTAGGGCCCCTGGAAGCATGAAAATCACTTTAAACATGCTAATTTTAGCTCTAACACTGATGATCCACCTACAAATGTGAACTGACGTTCAAAAATAAAACATTTGAAAACGGACCATTTTCCACATTTCTGAAGCATGACGTAATGGGGGGGTGTTATCTCTTTTGTCAAAAATCAGCTGTTTTTGCTTGAACATTAAATGCCTCTAAATAGTATTTAATTCACTTCCTGAGCCCCTGAAAGCATGAAAATCACTTTAAACATGCTAATTTTAGCTCTAACACTGATGATCCACCTACAAATGTGAACTGACGTTCAAAAATAAAACATTTGAAAACGGACCATTTTCCACATTTCTGAAGCATGACGTAATGGGGGGGGTGTTATCTCTTTTGTCAAAAATCAGCTGTTTTTGATTGAACATTAAATGCCTCCAAATAGTATTTAATTCTCTTCCCGAGCCCCTGGAAGCATGAAAATCACTTTAAACATGCTAATGTTAGCTCTAACACTGATGATCCACCTACAAATGTGAACTGACGTTCAAAAATAAAACATTTGAAAACGGACCATTTTCCACATTTCTGAAGCATGACGTAATGGGGGGGTGTTATCTCTTTTGTCGAAAATCAGCCGTTTTTGCTCGAACATTAAATGCCTCCAAATGGTATTTAATTAACTTCCCGGGGTGAAGAAACCCTTTTTGAGAACTCAGAGTGAGTAAATTGGCCATTTTCATGCACTTTTAACCATTCCATAAATCTTGTGTTTAGGGCCCCTGGAAGCATGAAAATCACTTTAAACATGCTAATTTTAGCTCTAACACTGATGATCCACCTACAAATGTGAACTGACGTTCAAAAATAAAACATTTGAAAACGGACCATTTTCCACATTTCTGAAGCATGACGTAATGGGGGGGTGTTATCTCTTTTGTCAAAAATCAGCTGTTTTTGATTGAACATTAAATGCCTCCAAATAGTATTTAATTCACTTCCCGAGCCCCTGGAAGCATGAAAATCACTTTAAACATGCTAATTTTAGCTCTAACACTGATGATCCACCCGCAAATGTGAACTGACGTTCAAAAATAAAACATTTGAAAACGGACCATTTTCCACATTTCTGAAGCATGACGTAATGGGGGGGTGTTATCTCTTTTGTCGAAAATCAGCCGTTTTTGCTCGAACATTAAATGCCTCCAAATGGTATTTAATTAACTTCCCGGGGTGAAGGAACCCTTTTTGAGAACTCAGAGTGAGTAAATTGGCAATTTTCATGCACTTTTAACCATTCCATAAATCTTGTGTTTAGGGCCCCTGGAAGCATGAAAATGACTTTAAACATGCTAATTTTAGCTCTAACACTGATGATCCACCTACAAATGTGAACTGACGTTCAAAAATAAAACATTTGAAAACGGACCATTTTCCACATTTCTGAAGCATGACGTAATGGGGGGGGTGTTATCTCTTTTGTCAAAAATCAGCTGTTTTTGCTTGAACATTAAATGCCTCCAAATAGTATTTAATTCACTTCCCGAGCCCCTGGAAGCATGAAAATCACTTTAAACATGCTAACTTTAGCTCTAACACTGATGATCCACCTACAAATGTGAACTGACGTTCAAAAATAAAACATTTGAAAACGGACCATTTTCCACATTTCTGAAGCATGACGTAATGGGGGGGGTGTTATCTCTTTTGTCGAAAATCCGCCGTTTTTGCTCGAACATTAAATGCCTCCAAATGGTATTTAATTAACTTCCCGGGGTGAAGAAACCCTTTTTGAGAACTCAGAGTGAGTAAATTGGCCATTTTCATGCACTTTTAACCATTCCATAAATCTTGTGTTTAGGGCCCCTGGAAGCATGAAAATCACTTTAAACATGCAAATTTTAGCTCCAACACTGATGATCCACCTACAAATGTGAACTGACATTCAAAAATAAAACATTTTAAAACGGACCATTTTCCACATTTCTGAAGCATGACGTAATGGGGGGGTGTTATCTCTTTTGTCAAAAATCAGCTGTTTTTGATTGAACATTAAATGCCTCCAAATAGTATTTAATTCACTTCCCGAGCCCCTGAAAGCATGAACATCACTATAAACATGCTAATTTTAGCTCTAACACTGATGATCCACCTACAAATGTGAACTGACGTTCCAAAATAAAACATTTGAAAACGGACCATTTTCCACATTTCTGAAGCATGACTTAATGGGGGGGGTGCTATCTCTTTTGTCGAAAATCAGCCGTTTCTGCTCGAACATTAAATGCCTCCAAATGGTATTTAATTAACTTCCCGGGGTGAAGAAACACTTTTTGAGAACTCAGAGTGAGTAAATTGGCCATTTTCATGCACTTTTAACCATTCCATAAATCTTGTGTTTAGGGCCCCTGGAAGCATGAAAATCACTTCAAACATGCTAATTTTAGCTCTAACACTGATGATCCACCTACAAATGTGAACTGACGTTCAAAAATAAAACATTTGAAAACGGACCATTTTCCACATTTCTGAAGCATGACGTGATGGGGGGTGTTATCTCTTTTGTCAAAAATCAGATGTTTTTGATTGAACATTAAATGCCTCCAAATAGTATTTAATTCACTTCCCGAGCCCCTGGAAGCATGAAAATCACTTTAAACATGCTAATTTTAGCTCTAACACTGATGATCCACCTACAAATGTGAACTGACGTTCAAAAATAAAACATTTGAAAACGGACCATTTTCCACATTTCTGAAGCATGACGTAATGGGGGGTGTTATCTCTTTTGTCAAAAATCAGCTGTTTTTGATTGAACATTAAATGCCTCCAAATAGTATTTAATTCACTTCCCGAGCCCCTGGAAGCATGAAAATCACTTTAAACATGCTAATTTTAGCTCTAACACTGATGATCCACCTACAAATGTGAACTGACGTTCAAAAATAAAACATTTGAAAACGGACCATTTTCCACATTTCTGAAGCATGACGTAATGGGGGGGTGTTATCTCTTTTGTCGAAAATCAGCCGCTTTTGCCCGAACATTAAATGCCTCCAAATGGTATTTAATTAACTTCCCTGGGTGAAGAAAGCCTTTTTGAGAACTCAGAGTGAGTAAATTGGCCATTTTCATGCACTTTTAACCATTCCATAAATCTTGTGTTTAGGGCCCCTGGAAGCATGAAAATCACTTTAAACATGCTAATTTTAGCTCCAACACTGATGATCCACCTACAAATGTGAACTGACATTCAAAAATAAAACATTTTAAAACGGACCATTTTCCACATTTCTGAAGCATGACGTAATGGGGGGTGTTATCTCTTTTGTCAAAAATCAGCTGTTTTTGATTGAACATTAAATGCCTCCAAATAGTATTTAATTCACTTCCCGAGCCCCTGGATCATGAACATCACTATAAACATGCTAATTTTAGCTCTAACACTGATGATCCACCTACAAATGTGAACTGACGTTCCAAAATAAAACATTTGAAAACGGACCATTTTCCACATTTCTGAAGCATGACTTAATGGGGGGGGTGTTATCTCTTTTGTCGAAAATCAGCTGTTTCTGCTCGAACATTAAATGCCTCCAAATGGTATTTAATTAACTGCCCGGGGTGAAGAAACACTTTTTGAGAACTCAGAGTGAGTAAATTGGCCATTTTCATGCACTTTTAACCATTCCATAAATCTTGTGTTTAGGGCCCCTGGAAGCATGAAAATCACTTTAAACATGCTAATTTTAGCTCTAACACTGATGATCCACCTACAAATGGGAACTGACGTTCAAAAATAAAACATTTGAAAACGGACCATTTTCCACATTTCTGAAGCATGACTTAATGGGGGGGGTGCTATCTCTTTTGTCGAAAATCAGCCGTTTCTGCTCGAACATTAAATGCCTCCAAATGGTATTTAATTCACTTCCCGAGCCCCTGAAAGCATGAACATCACTATAAACATGCTAATTTTAGCTCTAACACTGATGATCCACCTACAAATGTGAACTGACGTTCCAAAATAAAACATTTGAAAACGGACCATTTTCCACATTTCTGAAGCATGACTTAATGGGGGGGGTGCTATCTCTTTTGTCGAAAATCAGCCGTTTCTGCTCGAACATTAAATGCCTCCAAATGGTATTTAATTAACTTCCCGGGGTGAAGAAACACTTTTTGAGAACTCAGAGTGAGTAAATTGGCCATTTTCATGCACTTTTAACCATTCCATAAATCTTGTGTTTAGGTCCCCTGGAAGCATGAAAATCACTTCAAACATGCTAATTTTAGCTCTAACACTGATGATCCACCTACAAATGTGAACTGACGTTCAAAAATAAAACATTTGAAAACGGACCATTTTCCACATTTCTGAAGCATGACGTGATGGGGGGGTGTTATCTCTTTTGTCAAAAATCAGATGTTTTTGATTGAACATTAAATGCCTCCAAATAGTATTTAATTCACTTCCCGAGCCTCTGGAAGCATGAAAATCACTTTAAACATGCTAATTTTAGCTCTAACACTGATGATCCACCTACAAATGTGAACTGACGTTCAAAAATAAAACATTTGAAAACGGACCATTTTCCACATTTCTGAAGCATGACGTAATGGGGGGTGTTATCTCTTTTGTCAAAAATCAGCTGTTTTTGATTGAACATTAAATGCCTCCAAATAGTATTTAATTCACTTCCCGAGCCCCTGGAAGCATGAAAATCACTTTAAACATGCTAATTTTAGCTCTAACACTGATGATCCACCTACAAATGTGAACTGACGTTCAAAAATAAAACATTTGAAAACGGACCATTTTCCACATTTCTGAAGCATGACGTAATGGGGGGGTGTTATCTCTTTTGTCGAAAATCAGCCGTTTTTGCCCGAACATTAAATGCCTCCAAATGGTATTTAATTAACTTCCCTGGGTGAAGAAAGCCTTTTTGAGAACTCAGAGTGAGTAAATTGGCCATTTTCATGCACTTTTAACCATTCCATAAATCTTGTGTTTAGGGCCCCTGGAAGCATGAAAATCACTTTAAACATGCTAATTTTAGCTCCAACACTGATGATCCACCTACAAATGTGAACTGACATTCAAAAATAAAACATTTTAAAACGGACCATTTTCCACATTTCTGAAGCATGACGTAATGGGGGGTGTTATCTCTTTTGTCAAAAATCAGCTGTTTTTGATTGAACATTAAATGCCTCCAAATAGTATTTAATTCACTTCCCGAGCCCCTGGATCATGAATATCACTATAAACATGCTAATTTTAGCTCTAACACTGATGATCCACCTACAAATGTGAACTGACGTTCCAAAATAAAACATTTGAAAACGGACCATTTTCCACATTTCTGAAGCATGACTTAATGGGGGGGGTGTTATCTCTTTTGTCGAAAATCAGCTGTTTCTGCTCGAACATTAAATGCCTCCAAATGGTATTTAATTAACTGCCCGGGGTGAAGAAACACTTTTTGAGAACTCAGAGTGAGTAAATTGGCCATTTTCATGCACTTTTAACCATTCCATAAATCTTGTGTTTAGGGCCCCTGGAAGCATGAAAATCACTTTAAACATGCTAATTTTAGCTCTAACACTGATGATCCACCTACAAATGGGAACTGACGTTCAAAAATAAAACATTTGAAAACGGACCATTTTCCAAATTTCTGAAGCATGACGTAATGGGGGGGTGTTATCTCTTTTGTCGAAAATTAGCCGTTTTTGCTCGAACATTAAATGCCTCCAAATGGTATTTAATTAACTTCCCGGGGTGAAGAAACCCTTTTTGAGAACTCAGAGTGAGTAAATTGGCCATTTTCATGCACTTTTAACCATTCCATAAATCTTGTGTTTAGGGCCCCTGGAAGCATGAAAATCACTTTAAACATGCTAATTTTAGCTCTAACACTGATGATCCACCTACAAATGTGAACTGACGTTAAAAAATAAAACATTTGAAAACGGACCATTTTCCACATTTCTGAAGCATGACGTAATGGGGGGTGTTATCTCTTTTGTCGAAAAACAGCCGTTTTTGCTCGAACATTAAATGCCTCCAAATGGTATTTAATTAACTTCCCGGGGTGAAGAAACCCTTTTTGAGAACTCAGAGTGAGTAAATTGGCCATTTTCATGCACTTTTAACCATTCCATAAATCTTGTGTTTAGGGCCCCTGGAAGCATGAAAATCACTTTAAACATGCTAATTTTAGCTCTAACACTGATGATCCACCTACAAATGTGAACTGACGTTCAAAAATAAAACATTTGAATACGGACCATTTTCCACATTTCTGAAGCATGACGTAATGGGGGGGTGTTATCTCTTTTGTCAAAAATCAGCTGTTTTTGCTTGAACATTAAATGCCTCCAAATAGTATTTAATTCACTTCCCGAGCCCCTGGAAGCATGAAAATCACTTTAAACATGCTAATTTTAGCTCTAACACTGATGATCCACCTACAAATGTGAACTGACGTTCAAAAATAAAACATTTGAAAACGGACCATTTTCCACATTTCTGAAGCATGACGTAATGGGGGGGTGTTATCTCTTTTGTCGAAAATCAGCCGTTTTTGCTCGAACATTAAATGCCTCCAAATGGTATTTAAATAACTTCCCGGGGTGAAGAAACCCTTTTTGAGAACTCAGAGTGAGTAAATTGGCCATTTTCATGCACTTTTAACCATTCCATAAATCTTGTGTTTAGGGCCCCTGGAAGCATGAAAATCACTTTAAACATGCTAATTTTAGCTCTAACACTGATGATCCACCTACAAATGTGAACTGACGTTCAAAAATAAAACATTTGAAAACGGACCATTTTCCACATTTCTGAAGCATGACGTAATGGGGGGGTGTTATCTCTTTTGTCAAAAATCAGCTGTTTTTGATTGAACATTAAATGCCTCCAAATAGTATTTAATTCACTTCCCGAGCCCCTGGAAGCATGAAAATCACTTTAAACATGCTAATTTTAGCTCTAACACTGAAGATCCACCTACAAATGTGAACTGATGTTCAAAAATAAAACATTTGAAAACGGACCATTTTCCACATTTCTGAAGCATGACGTAATGGGGGGGTGTTATCTCTTTTGTCGAAAATCAGCCGTTTTTGCTCGAACATTAAATGCCTCCAAATGGTATTTAATTAACTTCCCGGGGTGAAGAAACCCTTTTTGAGAACTCAGAGTGAGTAAATTGGCCATTTTCATGCACTTTTAACCATTCCATGAATCTTGTGTTTAGGGCCCCTGAAAGCATGAAAATCACTTTAAACATGCTAATTTTAGCTCTAACACTGATGATCCACCTACAAATGTGAACTGACGTTCAAAAATAAAACATTTGAAAACGGACCATTTTCCACATTTCTGAAGCATGACGTAATGGGGGGGGTGTTATCTCTTTTGTCAAAAATCAGCTGTTTTTGCTTGAACATTAAATGCCTCCAAATAGTATTTAATTCACTTCCCGAGCCCCTGGAAGCATGAAAATCACTTTAAACATGCTAATTTTAGCTCTAACACTGATGATCCACCTACAAATGTGAACTGACGTTCAAAAATAAAACATTTGAAAACGGACCATTTTCCACATTTCTGAAGCATGACGTAATGGGGGGGTGTTATCTCTTTTGTCAAAAATCAGCTGTTTTTGATTGAACATTAAATGCCTCCAAATAGTATTTAATTCACTTCCCGAGCCCCTGGAAGCATGAAAATCACTTTAAACATGCTAATTTTAGCTCTAACACTGATGATCCACCTACAAATGTGAACTGACGTTCAAAAATAAAACATTTGAAAACGGACCATTTTCCACATTTCTGAAGCATGACGTAATGGGGGGGTGTTATCTCTTTTGTCGAAAATCAGCCGTTTTTGCTCGAACATTAAATGCCTCCAAATGGTATTTAATTAACTTCCCGGGGTGAAGAAACCCTTTTTGAGAACTCAGAGTGAGTAAATTGGCCATTTTCATGCACTTTTAACCATTCCATTAATCTTGTGTTTAGGGCCCCTGGAAGCATGAAAATCACTTTAAACATGCTAATTTTAGCTCCAACACCGATGATCCACCCACAAATGTGAACTGACATTCAAAAATAAAACATTTTAAAACGGACCATTTTCCACATTTCTGAAGCATGACGTAATATGGGGGGTGTTATCTCTTTTGTCAAAAATCAGCTGTTTTTGATTGAACATTAAATGCCTCCAAATAGTATTTAATTCACTTCCCGAGCCCCTGAAAGCATGAACATCACTATAAACATGCTAATTTTAGCTCTAACACTGATGATCCACCTACAAATGTGAACTGACGTTCCAAAATAAAACATTTGAAAACGGACCATTTTCCACATTTCTGAAGCATGACTTAATGGGGGGGGTGTTATCTCTTTTGTCGAAAATCAGCCGTTTCTGCTCGAACATTAAATGCCTCCAAATGGTATTTAATTAACTTCCCGGGGTGAAGAAACACTTTTTGAGAACTCAGAGTGAGTAAATTGGCCATTTTCATGCACTTTTAACCATTCCATAAATCTTGTGTTTAGGGCCCCTGGAAGCATGAAAATCACTTTAAACATGCTAATTTTAGCTCTAACACTGATGATCCACCTACAAATGTGAACTGACGTTCAAAAATAAAACATTTGAAAACGGACCATTTTCCATATTTCTGAAGCATGACGTAATGGGGGGGTGTTATCTCTTTTGTCAAAAATCAGCTGTTTTTGATTGAACATTAAATGCCTCCAAATAGTATTTACTTCACTTCCCGAGCCCCTGGAAGCATGAAAATCACTTTAAACATGCTAATTTTAGCTCTAACACTGATGATCCACCTACAAATGTGAACTGACGTTCAAAAATAAAACATTTGAAAACGGACCATTTTCCACATTTCTGAAGCATGACGTAATGGGGGGGTGTTATCTCTTTTGTCAAAAATCAGCTGTTTTTGATTGAACATTAAATGCCTCCAAATAGTATTTAATTCACTTCCCAAGCCCCTGGAAGCATGAAAATCACATTAAACATGCTAATTTTAGCTCTAACACTGATGATCCACCTACAAATGTGAACTGATGTTCAAAAATAAAACATTTGAAAACGGACCATTTTCCACATTTCTGAAGCATGACGTAATGGGGGGGTGTTATCTCTTTTGTCAAAAATCAGCCGTTTTTGCTCGAACATTAAATGCCTCCAAATGGTATTTAATTAACTTCCCGGGGTGAAGAAACCCTTTTTGAGAACTCAGAGTGAGTAAATTGGCCATTTGCATGCACTTTTAACCATTCCATAAATCTTGTGTTTAGGGCCCCTGGAAGCATGAAAATCACTTTAAACATGCTAATTTTAGCTCTAACACTGATGATCCACCTACAAATGTGAACTGACGTTCAAAAATAAAACATTTGAAAACGGACCATTTTCCACATTTCTGAAGCATGACGTAATGGGGGGTGTTATCTCTTTTGTCGAAAATCAGCCGTTTTTGCTCGAACATTAAATGCCTCCAAATGGTATTTAATTAACTTCCCGGGGTGAAGAAACCCTTTTTGAGAACTCAGAGTCTGTAAATTGGCCATTTTCATGCACTTTTAACCATTCCATAAATCTTGTGTTTAGGGCCCCTGGAAGCATGAAAATCACTTTAAACATGCTAATTTTAGCTCTAACACTGATAATCCACCTACAAATGTGAACTGACGTTCAAAAATAAAACATTTGAAAACGGACCATTTTCCACATTTCTGAAGCATGACGTAATGGGGGGGTGTTATCTCTTTTGTCAAAAATCTGCTGTTTTTGATTGAACATTAAATGCCTCCAAATAGTATTTAATACACTTCCCGAGCCCCTGGAAGCATGAAAATCACTTTAAACATGCTAATTTTAGCTCTAACACTGATGATCCACCTACAAATGTGAACTGATGTTCAAAAATAAAACATTTGAAAACGGACCATTTTCCACATTTCTGAAGCATGACGTAATGGGGGGGTGTTATCTCTTTTGTCGAAAATCAGCCGTTTTTGCTCGAACATTAAATGCCTCCAAATGGTATTTAATTAACTTCCCGGGGTGAAGAAACCCTTTTTGAGAACTCAGAGTGAGTAAATTGGCCATTTTCATGCACTTTTAACCATTCCATAAATCTTGTGTTTAGGGCCCCTGGAAGCATGAAAATCACTTTAAACATGCTAATTTTAGCTCTAACACTGATGATCCACCTACAAATGTGAACTGACGTTCAAAAATAAAACATTTGAAAACGGACCATTTTCCACATTTCTGAAGCATGACGTAATGGGGGGGTGTTATCTCTTTTGTCAAAAATCAGCTGTTTTTGCTTGAACATTAAATGCCTCCAAATAGTATTTAATTCACTTCCCGAGCCCCTGGAAGCATGAAAATCACTTTAAACATGCTAATTTTAGCTCTAACACTGATGATCCACCTACAAATGTGAACTGACGTTCAAAAATAAAACATTTGAAAACGGACCATTTTCCACATTTCTGAAGCATGACGTAATGGGGGGGTGTTATCTCTTTTGTCGAAAATCAGCCGTTTTTGCTCGAACATTAAATGCCTCCAAATGGTATTTAATTAACTTCCCGGGGTGAAGAAACCCTTTTTGAGAACTCAGAGTGAGTAAATTGGCCATTTTCATGCACTTTTAACCATTCCATAAATCTTGTGTTTAGGGCCCCTGGAAGCATGAAAATCACTTTAAACATGCTAATTTTAGCTCTAACACTGATGATCCACCTACAAATGTGAACTGACGTTCAAAAATAAAACATTTGAAAACGGACCATTTTCCACATTTCTGAAGCATGACGTAATGGGGGGGTGTTATCTCTTTTGTCAAAAATCAGCTGTTTTTGCTTGAACATTAAATGCCTCCAAATAGTATTTAATTCACTTCCCGAGCCCCTGGAAGCATGAAAATCACTTTAAACATGCTAATTTTAGCTCTAACACTGATGATCCACCTACAAATGTGAACTGACGTTCAAAAATAAAACATTTGAAAACGGACCATTTTCCACATTTCTGAAGCATGACGTAATGGGGGGGTGTTATCTCTTTTGTCGAAAATCAGCAGTTTTTGCTCGAACATTAAATGCCTCCAAATGGTATTTAATTAACTTCCCGGGGTGAAGAAACCCTTTTTGAGAACTCAGAGTGAGTAAATTGGCCATTTCCATGCACTTTTAACCATTCCATAAATCTTGTGTTTAGGGCCCCTGGAAGCATGAAAATCACTTTAAACATGCTAATTTTAGCTCTAACACTGATGATCCACCTACAAATGTGAACTGACGTTCAAAAATAAAACATTTGAAAACGGACCATTTTCCACATTTCTGAAGCATGACGTAATGGGGGGGTGTTATCTCTTTTGTCAAAAATCAGCTGTTTTTGATTGAACATTAAATGCCTCCAAATAGTATTTAATTCACTTCCTGAGCCCCTGGAAGCATGAAAATCACTTTAAACATGCTAATTTTAGCTCTAACACTGATGATCCACCTACAAATGTGAACTGACTTTCAAAAATAAAACATTTGAAAACGGACCATTTTCCACATTTCTGAAGCATGACGTAATGGGGGGGTGTTATCTCTTTTGTCGAAAATCAGCCGTTTTTGCTCGAACATTAAATGCCTCCAAATGGTATTTAATTAACTTCCCGGGGTGAAGAAACCCTTTTTGAGAACTCAGAGTGAGTAAATTGGCCATTTTCATGCACTTTTAACCATTCCATAAATCTTGTGTTTAGGGCCCCTGGAAGCATGAAAATCACTTTAAACATGCTAATTTTAGCTCTAACACTGATGATCCACCTACAAATGTGAACTGACGTTCAAAAATAAAACATTTGAATACGGACCATTTTCCACATTTCTGAAGCATGACGTAATGGGGGGGTGTTATCTCTTTTGTCAAAAATCAGCTGTTTTTGCTTGAACATTAAATGCCTCCAAATAGTATTTAATTCACTTCCCGAGCCCCTGGAAGCATGAAAATCACTTTAAACATGCTAATTTTAGCTCTAACACTGATGATCCACCTACAAATGTGAACTGACGTTCAAAAATAAAACATTTGAAAACGGACCATTTTCCACATTTCTGAAGCATGACGTAATGGGGGGGTGTTATCTCTTTTGTCGAAAATCAGCCGTTTTTGCTCGAACATTAAATGCCTCCAAATGGTATTTAAATAACTTCCCGGGGTGAAGAAACCCTTTTTGAGAACTCAGAGTGAGTAAATTGGCCATTTTCATGCACTTTTAACCATTCCATAAATCTTGTGTTTAGGGCCCCTGGAAGCATGAAAATCACTTTAAACATGCTAATTTTAGCTCTAACACTGATGATCCACCTACAAATGTGAACTGACGTTCAAAAATAAAACATTTGAAAACGGACCATTTTCCACATTTCTGAAGCATGACGTAATGGGGGGGTGTTATCTCTTTTGTCAAAAATCAGCTGTTTTTGATTGAACATTAAATGCCTCCAAATAGTATTTAATTCACTTCCCGAGCCCCTGGAAGCATGAAAATCACTTTAAACATGCTAATTTTAGCTCTAACACTGAAGATCCACCTACAAATGTGAACTGATGTTCAAAAATAAAACATTTGAAAACGGACCATTTTCCACATTTCTGAAGCATGACGTAATGGGGGGGTGTTATCTCTTTTGTCGAAAATCAGCCGTTTTTGCTCGAACATTAAATGCCTCCAAATGGTATTTAATTAACTTCCCGGGGTGAAGAAACCCTTTTTGAGAACTCAGAGTGAGTAAATTGGCCATTTTCATGCACTTTTAACCATTCCATGAATCTTGTGTTTAGGGCCCCTGAAAGCATGAAAATCACTTTAAACATGCTAATTTTAGCTCTAACACTGATGATCCACCTACAAATGTGAACTGACGTTCAAAAATAAAACATTTGAAAACGGACCATTTTCCACATTTCTGAAGCATGACGTAATGGGGGGGGTGTTATCTCTTTTGTCAAAAATCAGCTGTTTTTGCTTGAACATTAAATGCCTCCAAATAGTATTTAATTCACTTCCCGAGCCCCTGGAAGCATGAAAATCACTTTAAACATGCTAATTTTAGCTCTAACACTGATGATCCACCTACAAATGTGAACTGACGTTCAAAAATAAAACATTTGAAAACGGACCATTTTCCACATTTCTGAAGCATGACGTAATGGGGGGGTGTTATCTCTTTTGTCAAAAATCAGCTGTTTTTGATTGAACATTAAATGCCTCCAAATAGTATTTAATTCACTTCCCGAGCCCCTGGAAGCATGAAAATCACTTTAAACATGCTAATTTTAGCTCTAACACTGATGATCCACCTACAAATGTGAACTGACGTTCAAAAATAAAACATTTGAAAACGGACCATTTTCCACATTTCTGAAGCATGACGTAATGGGGGGGTGTTATCTCTTTTGTCGAAAATCAGCCGTTTTTGCTCGAACATTAAATGCCTCCAAATGGTATTTAATTAACTTCCCGGGGTGAAGAAACCCTTTTTGAGAACTCAGAGTGAGTAAATTGGCCATTTCCATGCACTTTTAACCATTCCATAAATCTTGTGTTTAGGGCCCCTGGAAGCATGAAAATCACTTTAAACATGCTAATTTTAGCTCTAACACTGATGATCCACCTACAAATGTGAACTGACGTTCAAAAATAAAACATTTGAAAACGGACCATTTTCCACATTTCTGAAGCATGACGTAATGGGGGGGTGTTATCTCTTTTGTCAAAAATCAGCTGTTTTTGATTGAACATTAAATGCCTCCAAATAGTATTTAATTCACTTCCTGAGCCCCTGGAAGCATGAAAATCACTTTAAACATGCTAATTTTAGCTCTAACACTGATGATCCACCTACAAATGTGAACTGACTTTCAAAAATAAAACATTTGAAAACGGACCATTTTCCACATTTCTGAAGCATGACGTAATGGGGGGGTGTTATCTCTTTTGTCGAAAATCAGCCGTTTTTGCTCGAACATTAAATGCCTCCAAATGGTATTTAATTAACTTCCCGGGGTGAAGAAACCCTTTTTGAGAACTCAGAGTGAGTAAATTGGCCATTTTCATGCACTTTTAACCATTCCATAAATCTTGTGTTTAGGGCCCCTGGAAGCATGAAAATCACTTTAAACATGCTAATTTTAGCTCTAACACTGATGATCCACCTACAAATGTGAACTGACGTTCAAAAATAAAACATTTGAATACGGACCATTTTCCACATTTCTGAAGCATGACGTAATGGGGGGGTGTTATCTCTTTTGTCAAAAATCAGCTGTTTTTGCTTGAACATTAAATGCCTCCAAATAGTATTTAATTCACTTCCCGAGCCCCTGGAAGCATGAAAATCACTTTAAACATGCTAATTTTAGCTCTAACACTGATGATCCACCTACAAATGTGAACTGACGTTCAAAAATAAAACATTTGAAAACGGACCATTTTCCACATTTCTGAAGCATGACGTAATGGGGGGGTGTTATCTCTTTTGTCGCAAATCAGCCGTTTTTGCTCGAACATTAAATGCCTCCAAATGGTATTTAAATAACTTCCCGGGGTGAAGAAACCCTTTTTGAGAACTCAGAGTGAGTAAATTGGCCATTTTCATGCACTTTTAACCATTCCATAAATCTTGTGTTTAGGGCCCCTGGAAGCATGAAAATCACTTTAAACATGCTAATTTTAGCTCTAACACTGATGATCCACCTACAAATGTGAACTGACGTTCAAAAATAAAACATTTGAAAACGGACCATTTTCCACATTTCTGAAGCATGACGTAATGGGGGGGTGTTATCTCTTTTGTCAAAAATCAGCTGTTTTTGATTGAACATTAAATGCCTCCAAATAGTATTTAATTCACTTCCCGAGCCCCTGGAAGCATGAAAATCACTTTAAACATGCTAATTTTAGCTCTAACACTGAAGATCCACCTACAAATGTGAACTGATGTTCAAAAATAAAACATTTGAAAACGGACCATTTTCCACATTTCTGAAGCATGACGTAATGGGGGGGTGTTATCTCTTTTGTCGAAAATCAGCCGTTTTTGCTCGAACATTAAATGCCTCCAAATGGTATTTAATTAACTTCCCGGGGTGAAGAAACCCTTTTTGAGAACTCAGAGTGAGTAAATTGGCCATTTTCATGCACTTTTAACCATTCCATGAATCTTGTGTTTAGGGCCCCTGAAAGCATGAAAATCACTTTAAACATGCTAATTTTAGCTCTAACACTGATGATCCACCTACAAATGTGAACTGACGTTCAAAAATAAAACATTTGAAAACGGACCATTTTCCACATTTCTGAAGCATGACGTAATGGGGGGGGTGTTATCTCTTTTGTCAAAAATCAGCTGTTTTTGCTTGAACATTAAATGCCTCCAAATAGTATTTAATTCACTTCCCGAGCCCCTGGAAGCATGAAAATCACTTTAAACATGCTAATTTTAGCTCTAACACTGATGATCCACCTACAAATGTGAACTGACGTTCAAAAATAAAACATTTGAAAACGGACCATTTTCCACATTTCTGAAGCATGACGTAATGGGGGGGTGTTATCTCTTTTGTCAAAAATCAGCTGTTTTTGATTGAACATTAAATGCCTCCAAATAGTATTTAATTCACTTCCCGAGCCCCTGGAAGCATGAAAATCACTTTAAACATGCTAATTTTAGCTCTAACACTGATGATCCACCTACAAATGTGAACTGACGTTCAAAAATAAAACATTTGAAAACGGACCATTTTCCACATTTCTGAAGCATGACGTAATGGGGGGGTGTTATCTCTTTTGTCGAAAATCAGCCGTTTTTGCTCGAACATTAAATGCCTCCAAATGGTATTTAATTAACTTCCCGGGGTGAAGAAACCCTTTTTGAGAACTCAGAGTGAGTAAATTGGCCATTTTCATGCACTTTTAACCATTCCATTAATCTTGTGTTTAGGGCCCCTGGAAGCATGAAAATCACTTTAAACATGCTAATTTTAGCTCCAACACCGATGATCCACCCACAAATGTGAACTGACATTCAAAAATAAAACATTTTAAAACGGACCATTTTCCACATTTCTGAAGCATGACGTAATATGGGGGGTGTTATCTCTTTTGTCAAAAATCAGCTGTTTTTGATTGAACATTAAATGCCTCCAAATAGTATTTAATTCACTTCCCGAGCCCCTGAAAGCATGAACATCACTATAAACATGCTAATTTTAGCTCTAACACTGATGATCCACCTACAAATGTGAACTGACGTTCCAAAATAAAACATTTGAAAACGGACCATTTTCCACATTTCTGAAGCATGACTTAATGGGGGGGGTGTTATCTCTTTTGTCGAAAATCAGCCGTTTCTGCTCGAACATTAAATGCCTCCAAATGGTATTTAATTAACTTCCCGGGGTGAAGAAACACTTTTTGAGAACTCAGAGTGAGTAAATTGGCCATTTTCATGCACTTTTAACCATTCCATAAATCTTGTGTTTAGGGCCCCTGGAAGCATGAAAATCACTTTAAACATGCTAATTTTAGCTCTAACACTGATGATCCACCTACAAATGTGAACTGACGTTCAAAAATAAAACATTTGAAAACGGACCATTTTCCATATTTCTGAAGCATGACGTAATGGGGGGGTGTTATCTCTTTTGTCAAAAATCAGCTGTTTTTGATTGAACATTAAATGCCTCCAAATAGTATTTACTTCACTTCCCGAGCCCCTGGAAGCATGAAAATCACTTTAAACATGCTAATTTTAGCTCTAACACTGATGATCCACCTACAAATGTGAACTGACGTTCAAAAATAAAACATTTGAAAACGGACCATTTTCCACATTTCTGAAGCATGACGTAATGGGGGGGTGTTATCTCTTTTGTCAAAAATCAGCTGTTTTTGATTGAACATTAAATGCCTCCAAATAGTATTTAATTCACTTCCCAAGCCCCTGGAAGCATGAAAATCACATTAAACATGCTAATTTTAGCTCTAACACTGATGATCCACCTACAAATGTGAACTGATGTTCAAAAATAAAACATTTGAAAACGGACCATTTTCCACATTTCTGAAGCATGACGTAATGGGGGGGTGTTATCTCTTTTGTCAAAAATCAGCCGTTTTTGCTCGAACATTAAATGCCTCCAAATGGTATTTAATTAACTTCCCGGGGTGAAGAAACCCTTTTTGAGAACTCAGAGTGAGTAAATTGGCCATTTGCATGCACTTTTAACCATTCCATAAATCTTGTGTTTAGGGCCCCTGGAAGCATGAAAATCACTTTAAACATGCTAATTTTAGCTCTAACACTGATGATCCACCTACAAATGTGAACTGACGTTCAAAAATAAAACATTTGAAAACGGACCATTTTCCACATTTCTGAAGCATGACGTAATGGGGGGTGTTATCTCTTTTGTCGAAAATCAGCCGTTTTTGCTCGAACATTAAATGCCTCCAAATGGTATTTAATTAACTTCCCGGGGTGAAGAAACCCTTTTTGAGAACTCAGAGTCTGTAAATTGGCCATTTTCATGCACTTTTAACCATTCCATAAATCTTGTGTTTAGGGCCCCTGGAAGCATGAAAATCACTTTAAACATGCTAATTTTAGCTCTAACACTGATAATCCACCTACAAATGTGAACTGACGTTCAAAAATAAAACATTTGAAAACGGACCATTTTCCACATTTCTGAAGCATGACGTAATGGGGGGGTGTTATCTCTTTTGTCAAAAATCTGCTGTTTTTGATTGAACATTAAATGCCTCCAAATAGTATTTAATACACTTCCCGAGCCCCTGGAAGCATGAAAATCACTTTAAACATGCTAATTTTAGCTCTAACACTGATGATCCACCTACAAATGTGAACTGATGTTCAAAAATAAAACATTTGAAAACGGACCATTTTCCACATTTCTGAAGCATGACGTAATGGGGGGGTGTTATCTCTTTTGTCGAAAATCAGCCGTTTTTGCTCGAACATTAAATGCCTCCAAATGGTATTTAATTAACTTCCCGGGGTGAAGAAACCCTTTTTGAGAACTCAGAGTGAGTAAATTGGCCATTTTCATGCACTTTTAACCATTCCATAAATCTTGTGTTTAGGGCCCCTGGAAGCATGAAAATCACTTTAAACATGCTAATTTTAGCTCTAACACTGATGATCCACCTACAAATGTGAACTGACGTTCAAAAATAAAACATTTGAAAACGGACCATTTTCCACATTTCTGAAGCATGACGTAATGGGGGGGTGTTATCTCTTTTGTCAAAAATCAGCTGTTTTTGCTTGAACATTAAATGCCTCCAAATAGTATTTAATTCACTTCCCGAGCCCCTGGAAGCATGAAAATCACTTTAAACATGCTAATTTTAGCTCTAACACTGATGATCCACCTACAAATGTGAACTGACGTTCAAAAATAAAACATTTGAAAACGGACCATTTTCCACATTTCTGAAGCATGACGTAATGGGGGGGTGTTATCTCTTTTGTCGAAAATCAGCCGTTTTTGCTCGAACATTAAATGCCTCCAAATGGTATTTAATTAACTTCCCGGGGTGAAGAAACCCTTTTTGAGAACTCAGAGTGAGTAAATTGGCCATTTTCATGCACTTTTAACCATTCCATAAATCTTGTGTTTAGGGCCCCTGGAAGCATGAAAATCACTTTAAACATGCTAATTTTAGCTCTAACACTGATGATCCACCTACAAATGTGAACTGACGTTCAAAAATAAAACATTTGAAAACGGACCATTTTCCACATTTCTGAAGCATGACGTAATGGGGGGGTGTTATCTCTTTTGTCAAAAATCAGCTGTTTTTGCTTGAACATTAAATGCCTCCAAATAGTATTTAATTCACTTCCCGAGCCCCTGGAAGCATGAAAATCACTTTAAACATGCTAATTTTAGCTCTAACACTGATGATCCACCTACAAATGTGAACTGACGTTCAAAAATAAAACATTTGAAAACGGACCATTTTCCACATTTCTGAAGCATGACGTAATGGGGGGGTGTTATCTCTTTTGTCGAAAATCAGCAGTTTTTGCTCGAACATTAAATGCCTCCAAATGGTATTTAATTAACTTCCCGGGGTGAAGAAACCCTTTTTGAGAACTCAGAGTGAGTAAATTGGCCATTTCCATGCACTTTTAACCATTCCATAAATCTTGTGTTTAGGGCCCCTGGAAGCATGAAAATCACTTTAAACATGCTAATTTTAGCTCTAACACTGATGATCCACCTACAAATGTGAACTGACGTTCAAAAATAAAACATTTGAAAACGGACCATTTTCCACATTTCTGAAGCATGACGTAATGGGGGGGTGTTATCTCTTTTGTCAAAAATCAGCTGTTTTTGATTGAACATTAAATGCCTCCAAATAGTATTTAATTCACTTCCTGAGCCCCTGGAAGCATGAAAATCACTTTAAACATGCTAATTTTAGCTCTAACACTGATGATCCACCTACAAATGTGAACTGACTTTCAAAAATAAAACATTTGAAAACGGACCATTTTCCACATTTCTGAAGCATGACGTAATGGGGGGGTGTTATCTCTTTTGTCGAAAATCAGCCGTTTTTGCTCGAACATTAAATGCCTCCAAATGGTATTTAATTAACTTCCCGGGGTGAAGAAACCCTTTTTGAGAACTCAGAGTGAGTAAATTGGCCATTTTCATGCACTTTTAACCATTCCATAAATCTTGTGTTTAGGGCCCCTGGAAGCATGAAAATCACTTTAAACATGCTAATTTTAGCTCTAACACTGATGATCCACCTACAAATGTGAACTGACGTTCAAAAATAAAACATTTGAAAACGGACCATTTTCCACATTTCTGAAGCATGACGTAATGGGGGGGTGTTATCTCTTTTGTCAAAAATCAGCTGTTTTTGCTTGAACATTAAATGCCTCCAAATAGTATTTAATTCACTTCCCGAGCCCCTGGAAGCATGAAAATCACTTTAAACATGCTAATTTTAGCTCTAACACTGATGATCCACCTACAAATGTGAACTGACGTTCAAAAATAAAACATTTGAAAACGGACCATTTTCCACATTTCTGAAGCATGACGTAATGGGGGGGTGTTATCTCTTTTGTCGAAAATCAGCCGTTTTTGCTCGAACATTAAATGCCTCCAAATGGTATTTAATTAACTTCCCGGGGTGAAGAAACCCTTTTTGAGAACTCAGAGTGAGTAAATTGGCCATTTTCATGCACTTTTAACCATTCCATAAATCTTGTGTTTAGGGCCCCTGGAAGCATGAAAATCACTTTAAACATGCTAATTTTAGCTCCAACACTGATGATCCACCTACAAATGTGAACTGACATTCAAAAATAAAACATTTTAAAACGGACCATTTTCCACATTTCTGAAGCATGACGTAATGGGGGGGTGTTATCTCTTTTGTCAAAAATCAGCTGTTTTTGATTGAACATTAAATGCCTCCAAATAGTATTTAATTAACTTCCCGAGCCCCTGGAAGCATGAACATCACTATAAACATGCTAATTTTAGCTCTAACACTGATGATCCACCTACAAATGTGAACTGACGTTCCATAATAAAACATTTGAAAACGGACCATTTTCCACATTTCTGAAGCATGACTTAATGGGGGGGGGTGTTATCTCTTTTGTCAAAAATCAGCTGTTTTTGATTGAACATTAAATGCCTCCAAATAGTATTTAATTCACTTCCCGAGCCCCTGGAAGCATGAAAATCACTTTAAACATGCTAATTTTAGCTCTAACACTGAAGATCCACCTACAAATGTGAACTGATGTTCAAAAATAAAACATTTGAAAACGGACCATTTTCCACATTTCTGAAGCATGACGTAATGGGGGGGTGTTATCTCTTTTGTCGAAAATCAGCCGTTTTTGCTCGAACATTAAATGCCTCCAAATGGTATTTAATTAACTTCCCGGGGTGAAGAAACCCTTTTTGAGAACTCACAGTGAGTAAATTGGCCATTTTCATGCACTTTTAACCATTCCATGAATCTTGTGTTTAGGGCCCCTGAAAGCATGAAAATCACTTTAAACATGCTAATTTTAGCTCTAACACTGATGATCCACCTACAAATGTGAACTGACGTTCAAAAATAAAACATTTGAAAACGGACCATTTTCCACATTTCTGAAGCATGACGTAATGGGGGGGGTGTTATCTCTTTTGTCAAAAATCAGCTGTTTTTGCTTGAACATTAAATGCCTCCAAATAGTATTTAATTCACTTCCCGAGCCCCTGGAAGCATGAAAATCACTTTAAACATGCTAATTTTAGCTCTAACACTGATGATCCACCTACAAATGTGAACTGACGTTCAAAAATAAAACATTTGAAAACGGACCATTTTCCACATTTCTGAAGCATGACGTAATGGGGGGGTGTTATCTCTTTTGTCAAAAATCAGCTGTTTTTGATTGAACATTAAATGCCTCCAAATAGTATTTAATTCACTTCCCGAGCCCCTGGAAGCATGAAAATCACTTTAAACATGCTAATTTTAGCTCTAACACTGATGATCCACCTACAAATGTGAACTGACGTTCAAAAATAAAACATTTGAAAACGGACCATTTTCCACATTTCTGAAGCATGACGTAATGGGGGGGGTGTTATCTCTTTTGTCGAAAATCAGCCGTTTTTGCTCGAACATTAAATGCCTCCAAATGGTATTTAATTAACTTCCCGGGGTGAAGAAACCCTTTTTGAGAACTCAGAGTGAGTAAATTGGCCATTTTCATGCACTTTTAACCATTCCATAAATCTTGTGTTTAGGGCCCCTGGAAGCATGAAAATCACTTTAAACATGCTAATTTTAGCTCCAACACCGATGATCCACCCACAAATGTGAACTGACATTCAAAAATAAAACATTTTAAAACGGACCATTTTCCACATTTCTGAAGCATGACGTAATGGGGGGTGTTATCTCTTTTGTCAAAAATCAGCTGTTTTTGATTGAACATTAAATGCCTCCAAATAGTATTTAATTCACTTCCCGAGCCCCTGAAAGCATGAACATCACTATAAACATGCTAATTTTAGCTCTAACACTGATGATCCACCTACAAATGTGAACTGACGTTCCAAAATAAAACATTTGAAAACGGACCATTTTCCACATTTCTGAAGCATGACTTAATGGGGGGGGGTGTTATCTCTTTTGTCGAAAATCAGCCGTTTCTGCTCGAACATTAAATGCCTCCAAATGGTATTTAATTAACTTCCCGGGGTGAAGAAACACTTTTTGAGAACTCAGAGTGAGTAAATTGGCCATTTTCATGCACTTTTAACCATTCCATAAATCTTGTGTTTAGGGCCCCTGGAAGCATGAAAATCACTTTAAACATGCTAATTTTAGCTCTAACACTGATGATCCACCTACAAATGTGAACTGACGTTCAAAAATAAAACATTTGAAAACGGACCATTTTCCATATTTCTGAAGCATGACGTAATGGGGGGGTGTTATCTCTTTTGTCAAAAATCAGCTGTTTTTGATTGAACATTAAATGCCTCCAAATAGTATTTAATTCACTTCCCGAGCCCCTGGAAGCATGAAAATCACTTTAAACATGCTAATTTTAGCTCTAACACTGATGATCCACCTACAAATGTGAACTGACGTTCAAAAATAAAACATTTGAAAACGGACCATTTTCCACATTTCTGAAGCATGACGTAATGGGGGGGTGTTATCTCTTTTGTCAAAAATCAGCTGTTTTTGATTGAACATTAAATGCCTCCAAATAGTATTTAATTCACTTCCCAAGCCCCTGGAAGCATGAAAATCACTTTAAACATGCTAATTTTAGCTCTAACACTGATGATCCACCTACAAATGTGAACTGATGTTCAAAAATAAAACATTTGAAAACGGACCATTTTCCACATTTCTGAAGCATGACGTAATGGGGGGGTGTTATCTCTTTTGTCAAAAATCAGCCGTTTTTGCTCGAACATTAAATGCCTCCAAATGGTATTTAATTAACTTCCCGGGGTGAAGAAACCCTTTTTGAGAACTCAGAGTGAGTAAATTGGCCATTTTCATGCACTTTTAACCATTCCATAAATCTTGTGTTTAGGGCCCCTGGAAGCATGAAAATCACTTTAAACATGCTAATTTTAGCTCTAACACTGATGATCCACCTACAAATGTGAACTGACGTTCAAAAATAAAACATTTGAAAACGGACCATTTTCCACATTTCTGAAGCATGACGTAATGGGGGGTGTTATCTCTTTTGTCGAAAATCAGCCGTTTTTGCTCGAACATTAAATGCCTCCAAATGGTATTTAATTAACTTCCCGGGGTGAAGAAACCCTTTTTGAGAACTCAGAGTCTGTAAATTGGCCATTTTCATGCACTTTTAACCATTCCATAAATCTTGTGTTTAGGGCCCCTGGAAGCATGAAAATCACTTTAAACATGCTAATTTTAGCTCTAACACTGATAATCCACCTACAAATGTGAACTGACGTTCAAAAATAAAACATTTGAAAACGGACCATTTTCCACATTTCTGAAGCATGACGTAATGGGGGGGTGTTATCTCTTTTGTCAAAAATCTGCTGTTTTTGATTGAACATTAAATGCCTCCAAATAGTATTTAATACACTTCCCGAGCCCCTGGAAGCATGAAAATCACTTTAAACATGCTAATTTTAGCTCTAACACTGATGATCCACCTACAAATGTGAACTGATGTTCAAAAATAAAACATTTGAAAACGGACCATTTTCCACATTTCTGAAGCATGACGTAATGGGGGGGTGTTATCTCTTTTGTCGAAAATTAGCCGTTTTTGCTCGAACATTAAATGCCTCCAAATGGTATTTAATTAACTTCCCGGGGTGAAGAAACCCTTTTTGAGAACTCAGAGTGAGTAAATTGGCCATTTTCATGCACTTTTAACCATTCCATAAATCTTGTGTTTAGGGCCCCTGGAAGCATGAAAATCACTTTAAACATGCTAATTTTAGCTCTAACACTGATGATCCACCTACAAATGTGAACTGACGTTCAAAAATAAAACATTTGAAAACGGACCATTTTCCACATTTCTGAAGCATGACGTAATGGGGGGGTGTTATCTCTTTTGTCAAAAATCAGCTGTTTTTGCTTGAACATTAAATGCCTCCAAATAGTATTTAATTCACTTCCCGAGCCCCTGGAAGCATGAAAATCACTTTAAACATGCTAATTTTAGCTCTAACACTGATGATCCACCTACAAATGTGAACTGACGTTCAAAAATAAAACATTTGAAAACGGACCATTTTCCACATTTCTGAAGCATGACGTAATGGGGGGGTGTTATCTCTTTTGTCGAAAATCAGCAGTTTTTGCTCGAACATTAAATGCCTCCAAATGGTATTTAATTAACTTCCCGGGGTGAAGAAACCCTTTTTGAGAACTCAGAGTGAGTAAATTGGCCATTTTCATGCACTTTTAACCATTCCATAAATCTTGTGTTTAGGGCCCCTGGAAGCATGAAAATCACTTTAAACATGCTAATTTTAGCTCTAACACTGATGATCCACCTACAAATGTGAACTGACGTTCAAAAATAAAACATTTGAAAACGGACCATTTTCCACATTTCTGAAGCATGACGTAATGGGGGGGTGTTATCTCTTTTGTCAAAAATCAGCTGTTTTTGATTGAACATTAAATGCCTCCAAATAGTATTTAATTCACTTCCTGAGCCCCTGGAAGCATGAAAATCACTTTAAACATGCTAATTTTAGCTCTAACACTGATGATCCACCTACAAATGTGAACTGACTTTCAAAAATAAAACATTTGAAAACGGACCATTTTCCACATTTCTGAAGCATGACGTAATGGGGGGGTGTTATCTCTTTTGTCGAAAATCAGCCGTTTTTGCTCGAACATTAAATGCCTCCAAATGGTATTTAATTAACTTCCCGGGGTGAAGAAACCCTTTTTGAGAACTCAGAGTGAGTAAATTGGCCATTTTCATGCACTTTTAACCATTCCATAAATCTTGTGTTTAGGGCCCCTGGAAGCATGAAAATCACTTTAAACATGCTAATTTTAGCTCTAACACTGATGATCCACCTACAAATGTGAACTGACGTTCAAAAATAAAACATTTGAAAACGGACCATTTTCCACATTTCTGAAGCATGACGTAATGGGGGGGTGTTATCTCTTTTGTCAAAAATCAGCTGTTTTTGCTTGAACATTAAATGCCTCCAAATAGTATTTAATTCACTTCCCGAGCCCCTGGAAGCATGAAAATCACTTTAAACATGCTAATTTTAGCTCTAACACTGATGATCCACCTACAAATGTGAACTGACGTTCAAAAATAAAACATTTGAAAACGGACCATTTTCCACATTTCTGAAGCATGACGTAATGGGGGGGTGTTATCTCTTTTGTCGAAAATCAGCCGTTTTTGCTCGAACATTAAATGCCTCCAAATGGTATTTAATTAACTTCCTGGGGTGAAGAAACCCTTTTTGAGAACTCAGAGTGAGTAAATTGGCCATTTTCATGCACTTTTAACCATTCCATAAATCTTGTGTTTAGGGCCCCTGGAAGCATGAAAATCACTTTAAACATGCTAATTTTAGCTCCAACACTGATGATCCACCTACAAATGTGAACTGACATTCAAAAATAAAACATTTTAAAACGGACCATTTTCCACATTTCTGAAGCATGACGTAATGGGGGGGTGTTATCTCTTTTGTCAAAAATCAGCTGTTTTTGATTGAACATTAAATGCCTCCAAATAGTATTTAATTAACTTCCCGAGCCCCTGGAAGCATGAACATCACTATAAACATGCTAATTTTAGCTCTAACACTGATGATCCACCTACAAATGTGAACTGACGTTCCATAATAAAACATTTGAAAACGGACCATTTTCCACATTTCTGAAGCATGACTTAATGGGGGGGGGTGTTATCTCTTTTGTCAAAAATCAGCTGTTTTTGATTGAACATTAAATGCCTCCAAATAGTATTTAATTCACTTCCCGAGCCCCTGGAAGCATGAAAATCACTTTAAACATGCTAATTTTAGCTCTAACACTGATGATCCACCTACAAATGTGAACTGACGTTCAAAAATAAAACATTTGAAAACGGACCATTTTCCACATTTCTGAAGCATGACGTAATGGGGGGATGTTATCTCTTTTGTCGAAAATCAGCCGTTTTTGCTCGAACATTAAATGCCTCCAAATGGTATTTAATTAACTTCCCGGGGTGAAGAAACCCTTTTTGAGAACTCAGAGTGAGTAAATTGGCCATTTTCATGCACTTTTAACCATTCCATAAATCTTGTGTTTAGGGCCCCTGGAAGCATGAAAATCACTTTAAACATGCTAATTTTAGCTCTAACACTGATGATCCACCTACAAATGTGAACTGACGTTCAAAAATAAAACATTTGAAAACGGACCATTTTCCACATTTCTGAAGCATGACGTAATGGGGGGGTGTTATCTCTTTTGTCAAAAATCAGCTGTTTTTGCTTGAACATTAAATGCCTCCAAATAGTATTTAATTCACTTCCCGAGCCCCTGGAAGCATGAAAATCACTTTAAACATGCTAATTTTAGCTCTAACACTGATGATCCACCTACAAATGTGAACTGACGTTCAAAAATAAAACATTTGAAAACGGACCATTTTCCACATTTCTGAAGCATGACGTAATGGGGGGGTGTTATCTCTTTTGTCGAAAATCAGCCGTTTTTGCTCGCACATTAAATGCCTCCAAATGGTATTTAATTAACTTCCTGGGGTGAAGAAACCCTTTTTGAGAACTCAGAGTGAGTAAATTGGCCATTTTCATGCACTTTTAACCATTCCATAAATCTTGTGTTTAGGGCCCCTGGAAGCATGAAAATCACTTTAAACATGCTAATTTTAGCTCCAACACTGATGATCCACCTACAAATGTGAACTGACATTCAAAAATAAAACATTTTAAAACGGACCATTTTCCACATTTCTGAAGCATGACGTAATGGGGGGGTGTTATCTCTTTTGTCAAAAATCAGCTGTTTTTGATTGAACATTAAATGCCTCCAAATAGTATTTAATTAACTTCCCGAGCCCCTGGAAGCATGAACATCACTATAAACATGCTAATTTTAGCTCTAACACTGATGATCCACCTACAAATGTGAACTGACGTTCCATAATAAAACATTTGAAAACGGACCATTTTCCACATTTCTGAAGCATGACTTAATGGGGGGGGGGTGTTATCTCTTTTGTCAAAAATCAGCTGTTTTTGATTGAACATTAAATGCCTCCAAATAGTATTTAATTCACTTCCCGAGCCCCTGGAAGCATGAAAATCACTTTAAACATGCTAATTTTAGCTCTAACACTGATGATCCACCTACAAATGTGAACTGACGTTCAAAAATAAAACATTTGAAAACGGACCATTTTCCACATTTCTGAAGCATGACGTAATGGGGGGATGTTATCTCTTTTGTCGAAAATCAGCCGTTTTTGCTCGAACATTAAATGCCTCCAAATGGTATCTAATTAACTTCCCGGGGTGAAGAAACCCTTTTTGAGAACTCAGAGTGAGTAAATTGGCCATTTTCATGCACTTTTAACCATTCCATAAATCTTGTGTTTAGGGCCCCTGGAAGCATGAAAATCACTTTAAACATGCTAATTTTAGCTCTAACACTGATGATCCACCTACAAATGTGAACTGACGTTCAAAAATAAAACATTTGAAAACGGACCATTTTCCACATTTCTGAAGCATGACGTAATGGGGGGGGTGTTATCTCTTTTGTCAAAAATCAGCTGTTTTTGCTTGAACATTAAATGCCTCCAAATAGTATTTAATTCACTTCCCGAGCCCCTGAAAGCATGAAAATCACTTTAAACATGCTAATTTTAGCTCTAACACTGATGATCCACCTACAAATGTGAACTGACGTTCAAAAATAAAACATTTGAAAACTGACCATTTTCCACATTTCTGAAGCATGACGTAATGGGGGGGTGTTATCTCTTTTGTCGAAAATCAGCAGTTTTTGCTCGAACATTAAATGCCTCCAAATGGTATTTAATTAACTTCCCGGGGTGAAGAAACCCTTTTTGAGAACTCAGAGTGAGTAAATTGGCCATTTTCATGCACTTTTAACCATTCCATAAATCTTGTGTTTAGGGCCCCTGGAAGCATGAAAATCACTTTAAACATGCTAATTTTAGCTCTAACACTGATGATCCACCTACAAATGTGAACTGACGTTCAAAAAAAAAACATTTGAAAACGGACCATTTTCCACATTTCTGAAGCATGACGTAATGGGGGGGTGTTATCTCTTTTGTCAAAAATCAGCAGTTTTTGCTTGAACATTAAATGCCTCCAAATAGTATTTAATTCACTTCCCGAGCCCCTGAAAGCATGAAAATCACTTTAAACATGCTAATTTTAGCTCTAACACTGATGATCCACCTACAAATGTGAACTGACGTTGAAAAATAAAACATTTGAAAACGGACCATTTTCCACATTTCTGAAGCATGACGTAATGGGGGGGTGTTATCTCTTTTGTCAAAAATCAGCTGTTTTTGATTGAACATTAAATGCCTCCAAATAGTATTTAATTCACTTCCCGAGCCCCTGGAAGCATGAAAATCACTTTAAACATGCTAATTTTAGCTCTAACACTGATGATCCATCTACAAATGTGAACTGACGTTCAAAAATAAAACATTTGAAAACGGACCATTTTCCTCATTTCTGAAGCATGACGTAATGGGGGGTGTTATCTCTTTTGTCGAAAATCAGCCGTTTTTGCTCGAACATTAAATGCCTCCAAATGGTATTTAATTACCTTCCCGGGGTGAAGAAACCCTTTTTGAGAACTCAGAGTGAGTAAATTGGCAATTTTCATGCACTTTTAACCATTCCATAAATCTTGTGTTTAGGGCCCCTGGAAGCATGAAAATCACTTTAAACATGCTAATTTTAGCTCTAACACTGATGATCCACCTACAAATGTGAACTGACGTTCAAAAATAAAACATTTGAAAACGGACCATTTACCACATTTCTGAAGCATGACGTAATGGGGGGGGGTGTTATCTCTTTTGTCAAAAATCAGCTGTTTTTGATTGAACATTAAATGCCTCCAAATAGTATTTAATTCACTTCCCGAGCCCCTGGAAGCATCAAAATCACTTTAAACATGCTAATTTTAGCTCTAACACTGATGATCCACCTACAAATGTGAACTGACGTTCAAAAATAAAACATTTGAAAACGAACCATTTTCCACATTTCTGAAGCATGACATAATGGGGGGGTGTTATCTCTTTTGTCGAAAATCAGCCGTTTTTGCTCGAACATTAAATGCCTCCAAATGGTATTTAATTAACTACCCGGGGTGAAGAAACCCTTTTTGAGAACTCAGAGTGAGTAAATTGGCCATTTTCATGCACTTTTAACCATTCCATAAATCTTGTGTTTAGGGCCCCTGGAAGCATGAAAATCACTTTAAACATGCTAATTTTAGCTCTAACACTGATGATCCACCTACAAATGTGAACTGACGTTCAAAAATAAAACATTTGAAAACGGACCATTTACCACATTTCTGAAGCATGACGTAATGGGGGGGGTGTTATCTCTTTTGTCAAAAATCAGCTGTTTTTGATTGAACATTAAATGCCTCCAAATAGTATTTAATTCACTTCCCGAGCCCCTGGAAGCATCAAAATCACTTTAAACATGCTAATTTTAGCTCTAACACTGATGATCCACCTACAAATGTGAACTGACGTTCAAAAATAAAACATTTGAAAACGGACCATTTTCCACATTTCTGAAGCATGACATAATGGGGGGGTGTTATCTCTTTTGTCGAAAATCAGCCGTTTTTGCTCGAACATTAAATGCCTCCAAATGGTATTTAATTAACTTCCCGGGGTGAAGAAACCCTTTTTGAGAACTCAGAGTGAGTAAATTGGCCATTTTCATTCACTTTTAACCATTCCATAAATCTTGTGTTTAGGGCCCCTGGAAGCATGAAAATCACTTTAAACATGCTAATTTTAGCTCTAACACTGATGATCCACCTACAAATGTGAACTGACGTTCAAAAATAAAACATTTGAAAACGGACCATTTTCCACATTTCTGAAGCATGACGTAATGGGGGGGGTGTTATCTCTTTTGTCAAAAATCAGCTGTTTTTGCTTGAACATTAAATGCCTCCAAATAGTATTTAATTCACTTCCCGAGCCCCTGAAAGCATGAAAATCACTTTAAACATGCTAATTTTAGCTCTAACACTGATGATCCACCTACAAATGTGAACTGACGTTCAAAAATAAAACATTTGAAAACTGACCATTTTCCACATTTCTGAAGCATGACGTAATGGGGGGGTGTTATCTCTTTTGTCGAAAATCAGCAGTTTTTGCTCGAACATTAAATGCCTCCAAATGGTATTTAATTAACTTCCCGGGGTGAAGAAACCCTTTTTGAGAACTCAGAGTGAGTAAATTGGCCATTTTCATGCACTTTTAACCATTCCATAAATCTTGTGTTTAGGGCCCCTGGAAGCATGAAAATCACTTTAAACATGCTAATTTTAGCTCTAACACTGATGATCCACCTACAAATGTGAACTGACGTTCAAAAAAAAAACATTTGAAAACGGACCATTTTCCACATTTCTGAAGCATGACGTAATGGGGGGGTGTTATCTCTTTTGTCAAAAATCAGCAGTTTTTGCTTGAACATTAAATGCCTCCAAATAGTATTTAATTCACTTCCCGAGCCCCTGAAAGCATGAAAATCACTTTAAACATGCTAATTTTAGCTCTAACACTGATGATCCACCTACAAATGTGAACTGACGTTGAAAAATAAAACATTTGAAAACGGACCATTTTCCACATTTCTGAAGCATGACGTAATGGGGGGGGTGTTATCTCTTTTGTCAAAAATCAGCTGTTTTTGATTGAACATTAAATGCCTCCAAATAGTATTTAATTCACTTCCCGAGCCCCTGGAAGCATGAAAATCACTTTAAACATGCTAATTTTAGCTCTAACACTGATGATCCATCTACAAATGTGAACTGACGTTCAAAAATAAAACATTTGAAAACGGACCATTTTCCTCATTTCTGAAGCATGACGTAATGGGGGGGTGTTATCTCTTTTGTCGAAAATCAGCCGTTTTTGCTCGAACATTAAATGCCTCCAAATGGTATTTAATTAACTTCCCGGGGTGAAGAAACCCTTTTTGAGAACTCAGAGTGAGGAAATTGGCAATTTTCATGCACTTTTAACCATTCCATAAATCTTGTGTTTAGGGCCCCTGGAATCATGAAAATCACTTTAAACATGCTAATTTTAGCTCTAACACTGATGATCCACCTACAAATGTGAACTGACGTTCAAAAATAAAACATTTGAAAACGGACCATTTTCCACATTTCTGAAGCATGACGTAATGGGGGGGTGTTATCTCTTTTGTCAAAAATCAGCTGTTTTTGCTTGAACATTAAATGCCTCCAAATAGTATTTAATTCACTTCCCGAGCCCCTGGAAGCATGAAAATCACTTTAAACATGCTAATTTTAGCTCTAACACTGATGATCCACCTACAAATGTGAACTGACGTTCAAAAATTAAACATTTGAAAACGGACCATTTTCCACATTTCTGAAGCATGACGTAATGGGGGGGTGTTATCTCTTTTGTCGAAAATCAGCCGTTTTTGCTCGAACATTAAATGCCTCCAAATGGTATTTAATTAACTTCCCGGGGTGAAGAAACCCTTTTTGAGAACTCAGAGTGAGTAAATTGGCCATTTTCATGCACTTTTAACAATTCCATAAATCTTGTGTTTAGGGCCCCTGGAAGCATGAAAATCACTTTAAACATGCTAATTTTAGCTCCAACACTGATGATCCACCTACAAATGTGAACTGACATTCAAAAATAAAACATTTTAAAACGGACCATTTTCCACATTTCTGAAGCATGACGTAATGGGGGGGTGTTATCTCTTTTGTCAAAAATCAGCTGTTTTTGATTGAACATTAAATGCCTCCAAATAGTATTTAATTCACTTCCCGAGCCCCTGGAAGCATGAAAATCACTTTAAACATGCTAATTTTAGCTCTAACACTGATGATCCACCTACAAATGTGAACTGACGTTCAAAAATTAAACATTTGAAAACGGACCATTTTCCACATTTCTGAAGCATGACGTAATGGGGGGGGTGTTATCTCTTTTGTCGAAAATCAGCCGTTTTTGCTCGAACATTAAATGCCTCCAAATGGTATTTAATTAACTTCCCGGGGTGAAGAAACCCTTTTTGAGAACTCAGAGTGAGTAAATTGGCCATTTTCATGCACTTTTAACCATTCCATAAATCTTGTGTTTAGGGCCCCTGGAAGCATGAAAATCACTTTAAACATGCTAATTTTAGCTCCAACACTGATGATCCACCTACAAATGTGAACTGACATTCAAAAATAAAACATTTTAAAACGGACCATTTTCCACATTTCTGAAGCATGACGTAATGGGGGGGTGTTATCTCTTTTGTCAAAAATCAGCTGTTTTTGATTGAACATTAAATGCCTCCAAATAGTATTTAATTCACTTCCCGAGCCCCTGGAAGCATGAACATCACTATAAACATGCTAATTTTAGCTCTAACACTGATGATCCACCTACAAATGTGAACTGACGTTCCAAAATAAAACATTTGAAAACGGACCATTTTCCACATTTCTGAAGCATGACTTAATGGGGGGGGTGTTATCTCTTTTGTCGAAAATCAGCCGTTTCTGCTCGAACATTAAATGCCTCCAAATGGTATTTAATTAACTTCCCGGGGTGAAGAAACACTTTTTGATAACTCAGAGTGAGTAAATTGGCCATTTTCATGCACTTTTAACCATTCCATAAATCTTGTGTTTAGGGCCCCTGGAAGCATGAAAATCACTTTAAACATGCTAATTTTAGCTCTAACACTGATGATCCACCTACAAATGTGAACTGACGTTCAAAAATAAAACATTTGAAAACGGACCATTTACCACATTTCTGAAGCATGACGTAATGGGGGGGTGTTATCTCTTTTGTCAAAAATCAGCTGTTTTTGATTGAACATTAAATGCCTCCAAATAGTATTTAATTCACTCCCCGAGCCCCTGGAAGCATCAAAATCACTTTAAACATGCTAATTTTAGCTCTAACACTGATGATCCACCTACAAATGTGAACTGACGTTCAAAAATAAAACATTTGAAAACGGACCATTTTCCACATTTCTGAAGCATGACATAATGGGGGGGTGTTATCTCTTTTTTCGAAAATCAGCCGTTTTTGCTCGAACATTAAATGCCTCCAAATGGTATTTAATTAACTTCCCGGGGTGAAGAAACCCTTTTTGAGAACTCAGAGTGAGTAAATTGGCCATTTTCATGCACTTTTAACCATTCCATAAATCTTGTGTTTAGGGCCCCTGGAAGCATGAAAATCACTTTAAACATGCTAATTTTAGCTCTAACACTGATGATCCACCTACAAATGTGAACTGATGTTCAAAAATAAAACATTTGAAAACGGACCATTTTCCACATTTCTGAAGCATGACGTAATGGGGGGGTGTTATCTCTTTTGTCGAAAATCAGCTGTTTTTGCTCGAACATTAAATGCCTCCAAATGGTATTTAATTAACTTCCCGGGGTGAAGAAACCCTTTTTGAGAACTCAGAGTGAGTAAATTGGCCATTTTCATGCACTTTTAACCATTCCATAAATCTTGTGTTTAGGGCCCCTGGAAGCATGAAAATCACTTTAAACATGCTAATTTTAGCTCTAACACTGATGATCCACCTACAAATGTGAACTGACGTTCAAAAATAAAACATTTGAAAACGGACCATTTTCCACATTTCTGAAGCATGACGTAATGGGGGGGTGTTATCTCTTTTGTCGAAAATCAGCCGTTTTTGCTCGAACATTAAATGCCTCCAAATGGTATTGAATTAACTTCCCGGGGTGAAGAAACCCTTTTTGAGAACTCAGAGTGAGTAAATTGGCCATTTTCATGCACTTTTAACCATTCCATAAATCTTGTGTTTAGGGCCCCTGGAAGTATGAAAATCACTTTAAACATGCTAAATTTAGCTATAACACTGATGATCCACCTACAAATGTGAACTGACGTTCAAAAATAAAACATTTGAAAACGGACCATTTTCCACATTTCTGAAGCATGACGTAATGGGGGGGTGTTATCTCTTTTTTCAAAAATCAGCTGTTTTTGATTGAACATTAAATGCCTCCAAATAGTATTTAATTCACTTCCGGAGCCCCTGGAAGCATGAAAATCACTTTAAACATGCTAATTTTAGCTCTAACACTGATGATCCACCTACAAATGTGAACTGATGTTCAAAAATAAAACATTTGAAAACGGACCATTTTCCACATTTCTGAAGCATGACGTAATGGGGGGGTGTTATCTCTTTTGTCGAAAATCAGCCGTTTTTGCTCGAACATTAAATGCCTCCAAATGGTATTTAATTAACTTCCCGGGGTGAAGAAACCCTTTTTGAGAACTCAGAGTGAGTAAATTGGCCATTTTCATGCACTTTTAACCATTCCATAAATCTTGTGTTTAGGGCCCCTGGAAGCATGAAAATCACTTTAAACATGCTAATTTTAGCTCCAACACTGATGATCCACCTACAAATGTGAACTGACATTCAAAAATAAAACATTTTCAAACGGACCATTTTCCACATTTCTGAAGCATGACGTAATGGGGGGGTTATCTCTTTTGTCAAAAATCAGCTGTTTTTGATTGAACATTAAATGCCTCCAAATAGTATTTAATTCACTTCCCGAGCCCCTGGAAGCATGAACATCACTATAAACATGCTAATTTTAGCTCTAACACTGATGATCCACCTACAAATGTGAACTGACGTTCCAAAATAAAACATTTGAAAACGAACCATTTTCCACATTTCTGAAGCATGACTTAATGGGGGGGGTGTTATCTCTTTTGTCGAAAATCAGCCGTTTCTGCTCGAACATTTAATGCCTCCAAATGGTATTTAATTAACTTCCCGGGGTGAAGAAACACTTTTTGAGAACTCAGAGTGAGTAAATTGGCCATTTTCATGCACTTTTAACCATTCCATAAATCTTGTGTTTAGGGCCCCTGGAAGCATGAAAATCACTTTAAACATGCTAATTTTAGCTCTAACACTGATGATCCACCTACAAATGTGAACTGACGCTAAAAAATAAAACATTTGAAAACGGACCATTTTCCACATTTCTGAAGCATGACGTAATGGGGGGGTGTTATCTCTTTTGTCAAAAATCAGCTGTTTTTGATTGAACATTAAATGCCTCCAAATAGTATTTAATTCACTTCCCGAGCCCCTGGAAGCATGAAAATCACTTTAAACATGCTAATTTTAGCTCTAACACTGATGATCCACCTACAAATGTGAACTGATGTTCAAAAATAAAACATTTGAAAACGGACCATTTTCCACATTTCTGAAGCATGACGTAATGGGGGGGTGTTATCTCTTTTGTCGAAAATCAGACGTTTTTGCTCGAACATTAAATGCCTCCAAATAGTATTTAATTAACTTCCCGGGGTGAAGAAACCCTTTTTGAGAACTCAGAGTGAGTAAATTGGCCATTTTCATGCACTTTTAACCATTCCATAAATCTTGTGTTTAGGGCCCCTGGAAGCATGAAAATCACTTTAAACATGCTAATTTTAGCTCTAACACTGATGATCCACCTACAAATGTGAACTGACGTTCAAAAATAAAACATTTGAAAACGGACCATTTTCCACATTTCTGAAGCATGACGTAATTGGGGGTGTTATCTCTTTTGTCGAAAATCAGCAGTTTTTGCTCGAACATTAAATGCCTCCAAATGGTATTTAATTAACTTCCCGGGGTGAAAAAACCCTTTTTGAGAACTCAGAGTGAGTAAATTGGCCATTTTCATGCACTTTTAACCATTCCATAAATCTTGTGTTTAGGGCCCCTGGAAGCATGAAAATCACTTTAAACATGCTAATTTTAGCTCTAACACTGATGATCCACCTACAAATGTGAACTGACGTTCAAAAATAAAACATTTGAAAACGGACCATTTTCCACATTTCTGAAGCATGACGTAATGGGGGGGTGTTATCTCTTTTGTCAAAAATCAGCTGTTTTTGCTTGAACATTAAATGCCTCCAAATAGTATTTAATTCACTTCCTGAGCCCCTGAAAGCATGAAAATCACTTTAAACATGCTAATTTTAGCTCTAACACTGATGATCCACCTACAAATGTGAACTGACGTTCAAAAATAAAACATTTGAAAACGGACCATTTTCCACATTTCTGAAGCATGACGTAATGGGGGGGGGTGTTATCTCTTTTGTCAAAAATCAGCTGTTTTTGATTGAACATTAAATGCCTCCAAATAGTATTTAATTCACTTCCCGAGCCCCTGGAAGCATGAAAATCACTTTAAACATGCTAATGTTAGCTCTAACACTGATGATCCACCTACAAATGTGAACTGACGTTCAAAAATAAAACATTTGAAAACGGACCATTTTCCACATTTCTGAAGCATGACGTAATGGGGGGGTGTTATCTCTTTTGTCGAAAATCAGCCGTTTTTGCTCGAACATTAAATGCCTCCAAATGGTATTTAATTAACTTCCCGGGGTGAAGAAACCCTTTTTGAGAACTCAGAGTGAGTAAATTGGCCATTTTCATGCACTTTTAACCATTCCATAAATCTTGTGTTTAGGGCCCCTGGAAGCATGAAAATCACTTTAAACATGCTAATTTTAGCTCTAACACTGATGATCCACCTACAAATGTGAACTGACGTTCAAAAATAAAACATTTGAAAACGGACCATTTTCCACATTTCTGAAGCATGACGTAATGGGGGGGTGTTATCTCTTTTGTCAAAAATCAGCTGTTTTTGATTGAACATTAAATGCCTCCAAATAGTATTTAATTCACTTCCCGAGCCCCTGGAAGCATGAAAATCACTTTAAACATGCTAATTTTAGCTCTAACACTGATGATCCACCTACAAATGTGAACTGACGTTCAAAAATAAAACATTTGAAAACGGACCATTTTCCACATTTCTGAAGCATGACGTAATGGGGGGGTGTTATCTCTTTTGTCGAAAATCAGCCGTTTTTGCTCGAACATTAAATGCCTCCAAATGGTATTTAATTAACTTCCCGGGGTGAAGAAACCCTTTTTGAGAACTCAGAGTGAGTAAATTGGCAATTTTCATGCACTTTTAACCATTCCATAAATCTTGTGTTTAGGGCCCCTGGAAGCATGAAAATGACTTTAAACATGCTAATTTTAGCTCTAACACTGATGATCCACCTACAAATGTGAACTGACGTTCAAAAATAAAACATTTGAAAACGGACCATTTTCCACATTTCTGAAGCATGACGTAATGGGGGGGTGTTATCTCTTTTGTCAAAAATCAGCTGTTTTTGCTTGAACATTAAATGCCTCCAAATATTATTTAATTCACTTCCCGAGCCCCTGGAAGCATGAAAATCACTTTAAACATGCTAACTTTAGCTCTAACACTGATGATCCACCTACAAATGTGAACTGACGTTCAAAAATAAAACATTTGAAAACGGACCATTTTCCACATTTCTGAAGCATGACGTAATGGGGGGGGTGTTATCTCTTTTGTCGAAAATCCGCCGTTTTTGCTCGAACATTAAATGCCTCCAAATGGTATTTAATTAACTTCCCGGGGTGAAGAAACCCTTTTTGAGAACTCAGAGTGAGTAAATTGGCCATTTTCATGCACTTTTAACCATTCCATAAATCTTGTGTTTAGGGCCCCTGGAAGCATGAAAATCACTTTAAACATGCTAATTTTAGCTCTAACACTGATGATCCACCTACAAATGTGAACTGACGTTCAAAAAAAAAACATTTGAAAACGGACCATTTTCCACATTTCTGAAGCATGACGTAATGGGGGGGTGTTATCTCTTTTGTCAAAAATCAGCAGTTTTTGCTTGAACATTAAATGCCTCCAAATAGTATTTAATTCACTTCCCGAGCCCCTGAAAGCATGAAAATCACTTTAAACATGCTAATTTTAGCTCTAACACTGATGATCCACCTACAAATGTGAACTGACGTTGAAAAATAAAACATTTGAAAACGGACCATTTTCCACATTTCTGAAGCATGACGTAATGGGGGGGGTGTTATCTCTTTTGTCAAAAATCAGCTGTTTTTGATTGAACATTAAATGCCTCCAAATAGTATTTAATTCACTTCCCGAGCCCCTGGAAGCATGAAAATCACTTTAAACATGCTAATTTTAGCTCTAACACTGATGATCCATCTACAAATGTGAACTGACGTTCAAAAATAAAACATTTGAAAACGGACCATTTTCCTCATTTCTGAAGCATGACGTAATGGGGGGGTGTTATCTCTTTTGTCGAAAATCAGCCGTTTTTGCTCGAACATTAAATGCCTCCAAATGGTATTTAATTAACTTCCCGGGGTGAAGAAACCCTTTTTGAGAACTCAGAGTGAGGAAATTGGCAATTTTCATGCACTTTTAACCATTCCATAAATCTTGTGTTTAGGGCCCCTGGAATCATGAAAATCACTTTAAACATGCTAATTTTAGCTCTAACACTGATGATCCACCTACAAATGTGAACTGACGTTCAAAAATAAAACATTTGAAAACGGACCATTTTCCACATTTCTGAAGCATGACGTAATGGGGGGGTGTTATCTCTTTTGTCAAAAATCAGCTGTTTTTGCTTGAACATTAAATGCCTCCAAATAGTATTTAATTCACTTCCCGAGCCCCTGGAAGCATGAAAATCACTTTAAACATGCTAATTTTAGCTCTAACACTGATGATCCACCTACAAATGTGAACTGACGTTCAAAAATTAAACATTTGAAAACGGACCATTTTCCACATTTCTGAAGCATGACGTAATGGGGGGGTGTTATCTCTTTTGTCGAAAATCAGCCGTTTTTGCTCGAACATTAAATGCCTCCAAATGGTATTTAATTAACTTCCCGGGGTGAAGAAACCCTTTTTGAGAACTCAGAGTGAGTAAATTGGCCATTTTCATGCACTTTTAACAATTCCATAAATCTTGTGTTTAGGGCCCCTGGAAGCATGAAAATCACTTTAAACATGCTAATTTTAGCTCCAACACTGATGATCCACCTACAAATGTGAACTGACATTCAAAAATAAAACATTTTAAAACGGACCATTTTCCACATTTCTGAAGCATGACGTAATGGGGGGGTGTTATCTCTTTTGTCAAAAATCAGCTGTTTTTGATTGAACATTAAATGCCTCCAAATAGTATTTAATTCACTTCCCGAGCCCCTGGAAGCATGAAAATCACTTTAAACATGCTAATTTTAGCTCTAACACTGATGATCCACCTACAAATGTGAACTGACGTTCAAAAATTAAACATTTGAAAACGGACCATTTTCCACATTTCTGAAGCATGACGTAATGGGGGGGGTGTTATCTCTTTTGTCGAAAATCAGCCGTTTTTGCTCGAACATTAAATGCCTCCAAATGGTATTTAATTAACTTCCCGGGGTGAAGAAACCCTTTTTGAGAACTCAGAGTGAGTAAATTGGCCATTTTCATGCACTTTTAACCATTCCATAAATCTTGTGTTTAGGGCCCCTGGAAGCATGAAAATCACTTTAAACATGCTAATTTTAGCTCCAACACTGATGATCCACCTACAAATGTGAACTGACATTCAAAAATAAAACATTTTAAAACGGACCATTTTCCACATTTCTGAAGCATGACGTAATGGGGGGGTGTTATCTCTTTTGTCAAAAATCAGCTGTTTTTGATTGAACATTAAATGCCTCCAAATAGTATTTAATTCACTTCCCGAGCCCCTGGAAGCATGAACATCACTATAAACATGCTAATTTTAGCTCTAACACTGATGATCCACCTACAAATGTGAACTGACGTTCCAAAATAAAACATTTGAAAACGGACCATTTTCCACATTTCTGAAGCATGACTTAATGGGGGGGGTGTTATCTCTTTTGTCGAAAATCAGCCGTTTCTGCTCGAACATTAAATGCCTCCAAATGGTATTTAATTAACTTCCCGGGGTGAAGAAACACTTTTTGATAACTCAGAGTGAGTAAATTGGCCATTTTCATGCACTTTTAACCATTCCATAAATCTTGTGTTTAGGGCCCCTGGAAGCATGAAAATCACTTTAAACATGCTAATTTTAGCTCTAACACTGATGATCCACCTACAAATGTGAACTGACGTTCAAAAATAAAACATTTGAAAACGGACCATTTACCACATTTCTGAAGCATGACGTAATGGGGGGGTGTTATCTCTTTTGTCAAAAATCAGCTGTTTTTGATTGAACATTAAATGCCTCCAAATAGTATTTAATTCACTCCCCGAGCCCCTGGAAGCATCAAAATCACTTTAAACATGCTAATTTTAGCTCTAACACTGATGATCCACCTACAAATGTGAACTGACGTTCAAAAATAAAACATTTGAAAACGGACCATTTTCCACATTTCTGAAGCATGACATAATGGGGGGGTGTTATCTCTTTTTTCGAAAATCAGCCGTTTTTGCTCGAACATTAAATGCCTCCAAATGGTATTTAATTAACTTCCCGGGGTGAAGAAACCCTTTTTGAGAACTCAGAGTGAGTAAATTGGCCATTTTCATGCACTTTTAACCATTCCATAAATCTTGTGTTTAGGGCCCCTGGAAGCATGAAAATCACTTTAAACATGCTAATTTTAGCTCTAACACTGATGATCCACCTACAAATGTGAACTGATGTTCAAAAATAAAACATTTGAAAACGGACCATTTTCCACATTTCTGAAGCATGACGTAATGGGGGGGTGTTATCTCTTTTGTCGAAAATCAGCTGTTTTTGCTCGAACATTAAATGCCTCCAAATGGTATTTAATTAACTTCCCGGGGTGAAGAAACCCTTTTTGAGAACTCAGAGTGAGTAAATTGGCCATTTTCATGCACTTTTAACCATTCCATAAATCTTGTGTTTAGGGCCCCTGGAAGCATGAAAATCACTTTAAACATGCTAATTTTAGCTCTAACACTGATGATCCACCTACAAATGTGAACTGACGTTCAAAAATAAAACATTTGAAAACGGACCATTTTCCACATTTCTGAAGCATGACGTAATGGGGGGGTGTTATCTCTTTTGTCGAAAATCAGCCGTTTTTGCTCGAACATTAAATGCCTCCAAATGGTATTGAATTAACTTCCCGGGGTGAAGAAACCCTTTTTGAGAACTCAGAGTGAGTAAATTGGCCATTTTCATGCACTTTTAACCATTCCATAAATCTTGTGTTTAGGGCCCCTGGAAGTATGAAAATCACTTTAAACATGCTAAATTTAGCTATAACACTGATGATCCACCTACAAATGTGAACTGACGTTCAAAAATAAAACATTTGAAAACGGACCATTTTCCACATTTCTGAAGCATGACGTAATGGGGGGGTGTTATCTCTTTTTTCAAAAATCAGCTGTTTTTGATTGAACATTAAATGCCTCCAAATAGTATTTAATTCACTTCCGGAGCCCCTGGAAGCATGAAAATCACTTTAAACATGCTAATTTTAGCTCTAACACTGATGATCCACCTACAAATGTGAACTGATGTTCAAAAATAAAACATTTGAAAACGGACCATTTTCCACATTTCTGAAGCATGACGTAATGGGGGGGTGTTATCTCTTTTGTCGAAAATCAGCCGTTTTTGCTCGAACATTAAATGCCTCCAAATGGTATTTAATTAACTTCCCGGGGTGAAGAAACCCTTTTTGAGAACTCAGAGTGAGTAAATTGGCCATTTTCATGCACTTTTAACCATTCCATAAATCTTGTGTTTAGGGCCCCTGGAAGCATGAAAATCACTTTAAACATGCTAATTTTAGCTCCAACACTGATGATCCACCTACAAATGTGAACTGACATTCAAAAATAAAACATTTTCAAACGGACCATTTTCCACATTTCTGAAGCATGACGTAATGGGGGGGTTATCTCTTTTGTCAAAAATCAGCTGTTTTTGATTGAACATTAAATGCCTCCAAATAGTATTTAATTCACTTCCCGAGCCCCTGGAAGCATGAACATCACTATAAACATGCTAATTTTAGCTCTAACACTGATGATCCACCTACAAATGTGAACTGACGTTCCAAAATAAAACATTTGAAAACGAACCATTTTCCACATTTCTGAAGCATGACTTAATGGGGGGGGTGTTATCTCTTTTGTCGAAAATCAGCCGTTTCTGCTCGAACATTTAATGCCTCCAAATGGTATTTAATTAACTTCCCGGGGTGAAGAAACACTTTTTGAGAACTCAGAGTGAGTAAATTGGCCATTTTCATGCACTTTTAACCATTCCATAAATCTTGTGTTTAGGGCCCCTGGAAGCATGAAAATCACTTTAAACATGCTAATTTTAGCTCTAACACTGATGATCCACCTACAAATGTGAACTGACGCTAAAAAATAAAACATTTGAAAACGGACCATTTTCCACATTTCTGAAGCATGACGTAATGGGGGGGTGTTATCTCTTTTGTCAAAAATCAGCTGTTTTTGATTGAACATTAAATGCCTCCAAATAGTATTTAATTCACTTCCCGAGCCCCTGGAAGCATGAAAATCACTTTAAACATGCTAATTTTAGCTCTAACACTGATGATCCACCTACAAATGTGAACTGATGTTCAAAAATAAAACATTTGAAAACGGACCATTTTCCACATTTCTGAAGCATGACGTAATGGGGGGGTGTTATCTCTTTTGTCGAAAATCAGACGTTTTTGCTCGAACATTAAATGCCTCCAAATAGTATTTAATTAACTTCCCGGGGTGAAGAAACCCTTTTTGAGAACTCAGAGTGAGTAAATTGGCCATTTTCATGCACTTTTAACCATTCCATAAATCTTGTGTTTAGGGCCCCTGGAAGCATGAAAATCACTTTAAACATGCTAATTTTAGCTCTAACACTGATGATCCACCTACAAATGTGAACTGACGTTCAAAAATAAAACATTTGAAAACGGACCATTTTCCACATTTCTGAAGCATGACGTAATTGGGGGTGTTATCTCTTTTGTCGAAAATCAGCAGTTTTTGCTCGAACATTAAATGCCTCCAAATGGTATTTAATTAACTTCCCGGGGTGAAAAAACCCTTTTTGAGAACTCAGAGTGAGTAAATTGGCCATTTTCATGCACTTTTAACCATTCCATAAATCTTGTGTTTAGGGCCCCTGGAAGCATGAAAATCACTTTAAACATGCTAATTTTAGCTCTAACACTGATGATCCACCTACAAATGTGAACTGACGTTCAAAAATAAAACATTTGAAAACGGACCATTTTCCACATTTCTGAAGCATGACGTAATGGGGGGGTGTTATCTCTTTTGTCAAAAATCAGCTGTTTTTGCTTGAACATTAAATGCCTCCAAATAGTATTTAATTCACTTCCTGAGCCCCTGAAAGCATGAAAATCACTTTAAACATGCTAATTTTAGCTCTAACACTGATGATCCACCTACAAATGTGAACTGACGTTCAAAAATAAAACATTTGAAAACGGACCATTTTCCACATTTCTGAAGCATGACGTAATGGGGGGGGGTGTTATCTCTTTTGTCAAAAATCAGCTGTTTTTGATTGAACATTAAATGCCTCCAAATAGTATTTAATTCACTTCCCGAGCCCCTGGAAGCATGAAAATCACTTTAAACATGCTAATGTTAGCTCTAACACTGATGATCCACCTACAAATGTGAACTGACGTTCAAAAATAAAACATTTGAAAACGGACCATTTTCCACATTTCTGAAGCATGACGTAATGGGGGGGTGTTATCTCTTTTGTCGAAAATCAGCCGTTTTTGCTCGAACATTAAATGCCTCCAAATGGTATTTAATTAACTTCCCGGGGTGAAGAAACCCTTTTTGAGAACTCAGAGTGAGTAAATTGGCCATTTTCATGCACTTTTAACCATTCCATAAATCTTGTGTTTAGGGCCCCTGGAAGCATGAAAATCACTTTAAACATGCTAATTTTAGCTCTAACACTGATGATCCACCTACAAATGTGAACTGACGTTCAAAAATAAAACATTTGAAAACGGACCATTTTCCACATTTCTGAAGCATGACGTAATGGGGGGGTGTTATCTCTTTTGTCAAAAATCAGCTGTTTTTGATTGAACATTAAATGCCTCCAAATAGTATTTAATTCACTTCCCGAGCCCCTGGAAGCATGAAAATCACTTTAAACATGCTAATTTTAGCTCTAACACTGATGATCCACCTACAAATGTGAACTGACGTTCAAAAATAAAACATTTGAAAACGGACCATTTTCCACATTTCTGAAGCATGACGTAATGGGGGGGTGTTATCTCTTTTGTCGAAAATCAGCCGTTTTTGCTCGAACATTAAATGCCTCCAAATGGTATTTAATTAACTTCCCGGGGTGAAGAAACCCTTTTTGAGAACTCAGAGTGAGTAAATTGGCAATTTTCATGCACTTTTAACCATTCCATAAATCTTGTGTTTAGGGCCCCTGGAAGCATGAAAATGACTTTAAACATGCTAATTTTAGCTCTAACACTGATGATCCACCTACAAATGTGAACTGACGTTCAAAAATAAAACATTTGAAAACGGACCATTTTCCACATTTCTGAAGCATGACGTAATGGGGGGGTGTTATCTCTTTTGTCAAAAATCAGCTGTTTTTGCTTGAACATTAAATGCCTCCAAATATTATTTAATTCACTTCCCGAGCCCCTGGAAGCATGAAAATCACTTTAAACATGCTAACTTTAGCTCTAACACTGATGATCCACCTACAAATGTGAACTGACGTTCAAAAATAAAACATTTGAAAACGGACCATTTTCCACATTTCTGAAGCATGACGTAATGGGGGGGGTGTTATCTCTTTTGTCGAAAATCCGCCGTTTTTGCTCGAACATTAAATGCCTCCAAATGGTATTTAATTAACTTCCCGGGGTGAAGAAACCCTTTTTGAGAACTCAGAGTGAGTAAATTGGCCATTTTCATGCACTTTTAACCATTCCATAAATCTTGTGTTTAGGGCCCCTGGAAGCATGAAAATCACTTTAAACATGCAAATTTTAGCTCCAACACTGATGATCCACCTACAAATGTGAACTGACATTCAAAAATAAAACATTTTAAAACGGACCATTTTCCACATTTCTGAAGCATGACGTAATGGGGGGGTGTTATCTCTTTTGTCAAAAATCAGCTGTTTTTGATTGAACATTAAATGCCTCCAAATAGTATTTAATTCACTTCCCGAGCCCCTGGAAGCATGAACATCACTATAAACATGCTAATTTTAGCTCTAACACTGATGATCCACCTACAAATGTGAACTGACGTTCCAAAATAAAACATTTGAAAACGGACCATTTTCCACATTTCTGAAGCATGACTTAATGGGGGGGGTGCTATCTCTTTTGTCGAAAATCAGCCGTTTCTGCTCGAACATTAAATGCCTCCAAATGGTATTTAATTAACTTCCCGGGGTGAAGAAACACTTTTTGAGAACTCAGAGTGAGTAAATTGGCCATTTTCATGCACTTTTAACCATTCCATAAATCTTGTGTTTAGGGCCCCTGGAAGCATGAAAATCACTTCAAACATGCTAATTTTAGCTCTAACACTGATGATCCACCTACAAATGTGAACTGACGTTCAAAAATAAAACATTTGAAAACGGACCATTTTCCACATTTCTGAAGCATGACGTGATGGGGGGGTGTTATCTCTTTTGTCAAAAATCAGATGTTTTTGATTGAACATTAAATGCCTCCAAATAGTATTTAATTCACTTCCCGAGCCCCTGGAAGCATGAAAATCACTTTAAACATGCTAATTTTAGCTCTAACACTGATGATCCACCTACAAATGTGAACTGACGTTCAAAAATAAAACATTTGAAAACGGACCATTTTCCACATTTCTGAAGCATGACGTAATGGGGCGTGTTATCTCTTTTGTTGAAAATCAGCCGTTTTTGCTCGAACATTAAATGCCTCCAAATGGTATTTAATTAACTTCCCGGGGTGAAGAAACCCTTTTTGAGAACTCAGAGTGAGTAAATTGGCCATTTTCATGCACTTTTAACCATTCCATAAATCTTGTGTTTAGGGCCCCTGGAAGCATGAAAATCACTTTAAACATGCTAATTTTAGCTCCAACACTGATGATCCACCTACAAATGTGAACTGACATTCAAAAATAAAACATTTTAAAACGGACCATTTTCCACATTTCTGAAGCATGACGTAATGGGGGGGTTATCTCTTTTGTCAAAAATCAGCTGTTTTTGATTGAACATTAAATGCCTCCAAATAGTATTTAATTCACTTCCCGAGCCCCTGGAAGCATGAACATCACTATAAACATGCTAATTTTAGCTCTAACACTGATGATCCACCTACAAATGTGAACTGACGTTCCAAAATAAAACATTTGAAAACGGACCATTTTCCACATTTCTGAAGCATGACTTAATGGGGGGGGTGTTATCTCTTTTGTCGAAAATCAGCCGTTTCTGCTCGAACATTTAATGCCTCCAAATGGTATTTAATTAACTTCCCGGGGTGAAGAAACACTTTTTGAGAACTCAGAGTGAGTAAATTGGCCATTTTCATGCACTTTTAACCATTCCATAAATCTTGTGTTTAGGGCCCCTGAAAGCATGAAAATCACTTTAAACATGCTAATTTTAGCTCTAACACTGATGATCCACCTACAAATGTGAACTGACGTTCAAAAATAAAACATTTGAAAACGGACCATTTTCCACATTTCTGAAGCATGACGTAATGGGGGGGTGTTATCTCTTTTGTCAAAAATCAGCTGTTTTTGATTGAACATTAAATGCCTCCAAATAGTATTTAATTCACTTCCCGAGCCCCTGGAAGCATGAAAATCACTTTAAACATGCTAATGTTAGCTCTAACACTGATGATCCACCTACAAATGTGAACTGACGTTCAAAAATAAAACATTTGAAAACGGACCATTTTCCACATTTCTGAAGCATGACGTAATGGGGGGGTGTTATCTCTTTTGTCGAAAATCAGCCGTTTTTGCTCGAACATTAAATGCCTCCAAATGGTATTTAATTAACTTCCCGGGGTGAAGAAACCCTTTTTGAGAACTCAGAGTGAGTAAATTGGCCATTTTCATGCACTTTTAACCATTCCATAAATCTTGTGTTTAGGGCCCCTGGAAGCATGAAAATCACTTTAAACATGCTAATTTTAGCTCTAACACTGATGATCCACCTACAAATGTGAACTGACGTTCAAAAATAAAACATTTGAAAACGGACCATTTTCCACATTTCTGAAGCATGACGTAATGGGGGGGTGTTATCTCTTTTGTCAAAAATCTGCTGTTTTTGATTGAACATTAAATGCCTCCAAATAGTATTTAATTCACTTCCCGAGCCCCTGGAAGCATGAAAATCACTTTAAACATGCTAATTTTAGCTCTAACACTGATGATCCACCTACAAATGTGAACTGACGTTCAAAAATAAAACATTTGAAAACGGACCATTTTCCACATTTCTGAAGCATGACGTAATGGGGGGGTGTTATCTCTTTTGTCGAAAATCAGCCGTTTTTGCTCGAACATTAAATGCCTCCAAATGGTATTTAATTAACTTCCCGGGGTGAAGAAACCCTTTTTGAGAACTCAGAGTGAGTAAATTGGCAATTTTCATGCACTTTTAACCATTCCATAAATCTTGTGTTTAGGGCCCCTGGAAGCATGAAAATCACTTTAAACATGCTAATTTTAGCTCTAACACTGATGATCCACCTACAAATGTGAACTGACGTTCAAAAATAAAACATTTGAAAATGGACCATTTACTACATTTCTGAAGCATGACGTAATGGGGGGGGTGTTATCTCTTTTGTCAAAAATCAGCTGTTTTTGATTGAACATTAAATGCCTCCAAATAGTATTTAATTCACTTCCCGAGCCCCTGGAAGCATGAACATCACTATAAACATGCTAATTTTAGCTCTAACACTGATGATCCACCTACAAATGTGAACTGACGTTCCAAAATAAAACATTTGAAAACGGACCATTTTCCACATTTCTGAAGCATGACATAATGGGGGGGTGTTATCTCTTTTGTCGAAAATCAGCCGTTTTTGCTCGAACATTAAATGCCTCCAAATGGTATTTAATTAACTTCCCGGGGTGAAGACACCCTTTTTGAGAACTCAGAGTGAGTAAATTGGCCATTTTCATGCACTTTTAACCATTCCATAAATCTTGTGTTTAGGGCCCCTGGAAGCATGAAAATCACTTTAAACATGCTAATTTTAGCTCTAACACTGATGATCCACCTAAAAATGTGAACTGACGTTAAAAAATAAAACATTTGAAAACGGACCATTTTCCACATTTCTGAAGCATGACGTAATGGGGGGGTGTTATCTCTTTTGTCAAAAATCAGCTGTTTTTGATTGAACATTAAATGCCTCCAAATAGTATTTAATTCACTTCCCGAGCCCCTGGAAGCATGAAAATCACTTTAAACATGCTAATTTTAGCTCTAACACTGATGATCCACCTACAAATGTGAACTGATGTTCAAAAATAAAACATTTGAAAACGGACCATTTTCCACATTTCTGAAGCATGACGTAATGGGGGGGTGTTATCTCTTTTGTCGAAAATCAGCCGTTTTTGCTCGAACATTAAATGCCTTCAAATGGTATTTAATTAACTTCCCGGGGTGAAAAAACACTTTTTGAGTACTCAGAGTGACTAAATTGGCCATTTTCATGCACTTTTAACCATTCCATTAATCTTGTGTTTAGGGCCCCTGGAAGCATGAAAATCACTTCAAACATGCTAATTTTAGCTCTAACACTGATGATCCACCTACAAATGTGAACTGACGTTCAAAAATAAAACATTTGAAAACGGACCATTTTCCACATTTCTGAAGCATGACGTGATGGGGGGGTGTTATCTCTTTTGTCAAAAATCAGATGTTTTTGATTGAACATTAAATGCCTCCAAATAGTATTTAATTCACTTCCCGAGCCCCTGGAAGCATGAAAATCACTTTAAACATGCTAATTTTAGCTCTAACACTGATGATCCACCTACAAATGTGAACTGACGTTCAAAAATAAAACATTTGAAAACGGACCATTTTCCACATTTCTGAAGCATGACGTAATGGGGGGGTGTTATCTCTTTTGTCGAAAATCAGCCGTTTTTGCTCGAACATAAAATGCCTCCAAATGGTATTTAATTAACTTCCCGGGGTGAAGAAACCCTTTTTGAGAACTCAGAGTGAGTAAATTGGCCATTTTCATGCACTTTTAACCATTCCATAAATCTTGTGTTTAGGGCCCCTGGAAGCATGAAAATCACTTTAAACATGCTAATTTTAGCTCTAACACTGATGATCCACCTACAAATGTGAACTGACGTTAAAAAATAAAACATTTGAAAACTGACCATTTTCCACATTTCTGAAGCATGACGTAATGGGGGGGTGTTATCTCTTTGTCAAAAATCAGCTGTTTTTGATTGAACATTAAATGCCTCCAAATAGTATTTAATTCACTTCCTGAGCCCCTGGAAGCATGAAAATCACTTTAAACATGCTAATTTTAGCTCTAACACTGATGATCCACCTACAAATATGAACTGATGTTCAAAAATAAAACATTTGAAAACGGACCATTTTCCACATTTCTGAAGCATGACGTAATGGGGGGGGTGTTATCTCTTTTGTCGAAAATCCGCCGTTTTTGCTCGAACATTAAATGCCTCCAAATGGTATTTAATTAACTTCCCGGGGTGAAGAAACCCTTTTTGAGAACTCAGAGTGAGTAAATTGGCCATTTTCATGCACTTTTAACCATTCCATAAATCTTGTGTTTAGGGCCCCTGGAAGCATGAAAATCACTTTAAACATGCAAATTTTAGCTCCAACACTGATGATCCACCTACAAATGTGAACTGACATTCAAAAATAAAACATTTTAAAACGGACCATTTTCCACATTTCTGAAGCATGACGTAATGGGGGGGTGTTATCTCTTTTGTCAAAAATCAGCTGTTTTTGATTGAACATTAAATGCCTCCAAATAGTATTTAATTCACTTCCCGAGCCCCTGGAAGCATGAACATCACTATAAACATGCTAATTTTAGCTCTAACACTGATGATCCACCTACAAATGTGAACTGACGTTCCAAAATAAAACATTTGAAAACGGACCATTTTCCACATTTCTGAAGCATGACTTAATGGGGGGGGTGCTATCTCTTTTGTCGAAAATCAGCCGTTTCTGCTCGAACATTAAATGCCTCCAAATGGTATTTAATTAACTTCCCGGGGTGAAGAAACACTTTTTGAGAACTCAGAGTGAGTAAATTGGCCATTTTCATGCACTTTTAACCATTCCATAAATCTTGTGTTTAGGGCCCCTGGAAGCATGAAAATCACTTCAAACATGCTAATTTTAGCTCTAACACTGATGATCCACCTACAAATGTGAACTGACGTTCAAAAATAAAACATTTGAAAACGGACCATTTTCCACATTTCTGAAGCATGACGTGATGGGGGGGTGTTATCTCTTTTGTCAAAAATCAGATGTTTTTGATTGAACATTAAATGCCTCCAAATAGTATTTAATTCACTTCCCGAGCCCCTGGAAGCATGAAAATCACTTTAAACATGCTAATTTTAGCTCTAACACTGATGATCCACCTACAAATGTGAACTGACGTTCAAAAATAAAACATTTGAAAACGGACCATTTTCCACATTTCTGAAGCATGACGTAATGGGGCGTGTTATCTCTTTTGTTGAAAATCAGCCGTTTTTGCTCGAACATTAAATGCCTCCAAATGGTATTTAATTAACTTCCCGGGGTGAAGAAACCCTTTTTGAGAACTCAGAGTGAGTAAATTGGCCATTTTCATGCACTTTTAACCATTCCATAAATCTTGTGTTTAGTGCCCCTGGAAGCATGAAAATCACTTTAAACATGCTAATTTTAGCTCTAACACTGATGATCCACCTACAAATGTGAACTGACGTTCAAAAATAAAACATTTGAACACGGATCATTTTCCACATTTCTGAAGCATGACGTAATGGGGGGTGTTATCTCTTTTGTCGAAAATCAGCAGTTTTTGCTCGAATATTAAATGCCTCCAAATGGTATTTAATTAACTTCCCGGGGTGAAGAAACCCTTTTTGAGAACTCAGAGTGAGTAAATTGGCCATTTTCATGCACTTTTAACCATTCCATAAATCTTGTGTTTAGGGCCCCTGGAAGCATGAAAATCACTTTAAACATGCTAATTTTAGCTCTAACACTGATGATCCACCTACAAATGTGAACTGACGTTCAAAAATAAAACATTTGAAAACGGACCATTTTCCACATTTCTGAAGCATGACGTAATGGGGGATGTTATCTCTTTTGTCAAAAATCAGCTGTTTTTGATTGAACATTAAATGCCTCCAAATAGTATTTAATTCACTTCCCGAGCCCCTGGAAGCATGAAAATCACTTTAAACATGCTAATTTTAGCTCTAACACTGATGATCCACCTACAACTGTGAACTGACGTTCAAAAATAAAACATTTGAAAACGGACCATTTTCCACATTTCTGAAGCATGACGTAATGGGGGGGTGTTATCTCTTTTGTCGAAAATCAGCCGTTTTTGCTCGAACATTAAATGCCTCCAAATGGTATTTAATTAACTTCCCGGGGTGAAGAAACCCTTTTTGAGAACTCAGAGTGAGTAAATTGGCCATTTTCATGCACTTTTTACCATTCCATAAATCTTGTGTTTAGGGCCCCTGGAAGCATGAAAATCACTTTAAACATGCTAATTTTAGCTCCAACACTGATGATCCACCTACAAATGTGAACTGACATTCAAAAATAAAACATTTTAAAACGGACCATTTTCCACATTTCTGAAGCATGACGTAATGGGGGGGTGTTATCTCTTTTGTCAAAAATCAGCTGTTTTTGATTGAACATTAAATGCCTCCAAATAGTATTTAATTCACTTCCCGAGCCCCTGGAAGCATGAACATCACTATAAACATGCTAATTTTAGCTCTAACACTGATGATCCACCTACAAATGTGAACTGACGTTCCAAAATAAAACATTTGAAAACGGACCATTTTCCACATTTCTGAAGCATGACTTAATGGGGGGGGTGTTATCTCTTTTGTCGAAAATCAGCCGTTTCTGCTCGAACATTAAATGCCTCCAAATGGTATTTAATTAACTTCCCGGGGTGAAGAAACACTTTTTGAGAACTCAGAGTGAGTAAATTGGCCATTTTCATGCACTTTTAACCATTCCATAAATCTTGTGTTTAGGGCCCCTGGAAGCATGAAAATCACTTTAAAGATGCTAATTTTAGCTCTAACACTGATGATCCACCACAAATGTGAACTGACGTTCAAAAATAAAACATTTGAAAACGGACCATTTTCCACATTTCTGAAGCATGACGTAATGGGGGGGTGTTATCTCTTTTGTCAAAAATCAGCTGTTTTTGATTGAACATTAAATGCCTCCAAATAGTATTTAATTCACTTCCCGAGCCCCTGGAAGCATGAAAATCACTTTAAAGATGCTAATTTTAGCTCTAACACTGATGATCCACCTACAAATGTGAACTGACGTTCAAAAATAAAACATTTGAAAACGGACCATTTTCCACATTTCTGAAGCATGACGTAATGGGGGGGTGTTATCTCTTTTGTCGAAAATCAGCCATTTTTGCTCGAACATTAAATGCCTCCAAATGGTATTTAATTAACTTCCCGGGGTGAAGAAACCCTTTTTGAGAACTCAGAGTGAGTAAATTGGCCATTTTCATGCACTTTTAACCAATCCATAAATCTTGTGTTTAGGGCCCCTGGAAGCATGAAAATCACTTTAAACATGCTAATTTTAGCTCCAACACTGATGATCCACCTACAAATGTGAACTGACATTCAAAAATAAAACATTTTAAAACGGACCATTTTCCACATTTCTGAAGCATGACGTAATGGGGGGGTGTTATCTCTTTTGTCAAAAATCAGCTGTTTTTGATTGAACATTAAATGCCTCCAAATAGTATTTAATTCACTTCCCGAGCCCCTGGAAGCATGAACATCACTATAAACATGCTAATTTTAGCTCTAACACTGATGATCCACCTACAAATGTGAACTGACGTTCCAAAATAAAACATTTGAAAACGGACCATTTTCCACATTTCTGAAGCATGACTTAATGGGGGGGGTGTTATCTCTTTTGTCGAAAATCAGCCGTTTCTGCTCGAACATTAAATGCCTCCAAATGGTATTTAATTAACTTCCCGGGGTGAAGAAACACTTTTTGAGAACTCAGAGTGAGTAAATTGGCCATTTTCATGCACTTTTAACCATTCCATAAATCTTGTGTTTAGGGCCCCTGGAAGCATGAAAATCACTTTAAAGATGCTAATTTTAGCTCTAACACTGATGATCCACCTACAAATGTGAACTGACGTTCAAAAATAAAAACATTTGAAAACAGACCATTTTCCACATTTCTGAAGCATGACGTAATGGGGGGTGTTATCTCTTTTGTCGAAAATCAGCAGTTTTTGCTCGAACATTAAATGCCTCCAAATGGTATTTAATTAACTTCCCGGGGTGAAGAAACCCTTTTTGAGAACTCAGAGTGAGTAAATTGGCCATTTTCATGCACTTTTAACCATTCCATAAATCTTGTGTTTAGGGCCCCTGGAAGCATAAAAATCACTTTAAACATGCTAATTTTAGCTCTAACACTGATGATCCACCTACAAATGTGAACTGACGTTCAAAAATAAAACATTTGAAAACGGACCATTTTCCACATTTCTGAAGCATGACGTAATGGGGGGGGTGTTATCTCTTTTGTCAAAAATCAGCTGTTTTTGATTGAACATTAAATGCCTCCAAATAGTATTTAATTCACTTCCCGAGCCCCTGGAAGCATGAAAATCACTTTAAACATGCTAATTTTAGCTCTAACACTGATGATCCACCTACAAATGTGAACTGACGTTCAAAAATAAAACATTTGAAAACGGACCATTTTCCACATTTCTGAAGCATGACGTAATGGGGGGGTGTTATCTCTTTTGTCGAAAATCAGCCGTTTTTGCTCGAACATTAAATGCCTCCAAATGGTATTTAATTAACTTCCCGGGGTGAAGTAACCCTTTTTGAGAACTCAGAGTGAGTAAATTGGCCATTTTCATGCACTTTTAACCATTCCATAAATCTTGTGTTTAGGGCCCCTGGAAGCATGAAAATCACTTTAAACATGCTAATTTTAGCTCCAACACTGATGATCCACCTACAAATGTGAACTGACATTCAAAAATAAAACATTTTAAAACGGACCATTTTCCACATTTCTGAAGCATGACGTAATGGGGGGGTGTTATCTCTTTTGTCAAAAATCAGCTGTTTTTGATTGAACATTAAATGCCTCCTAATAGTATTTAATTCACTTCCCGAGCCCCTGGAAGCATGAACATCACTATAAACATGCTAATTTTAGCTCTAACACTGATGATCCACCTACAAATGTGAACTGACGTTCCAAAATAAAACTTTTGAAAACGGACCATTTTCCACATTTCTGAAGCATGACTTAATGGGGGGGGTGTTATCTCTTTTGTCGAAAATCAGCCGTTTCTGCTCGAACATTAAATGCCTCCAAATGGTATTTAATTAACTTCCCGGGGTGAAGAAACACTTTTTGAGAACTCAGAGTGAGTAAATTGGCCATTTTCATGCACTTTTAACCATTCCATAAATCTTGTGTTTAGGGCCCCTGGAAGCATGAAAATCACTTTAAAGATGCCAATTTTAGCTCTAACACTGATGATCCACCTACAAATGTGAACTGACGTTCAAAAATAAAAACATTTGAAAACGTACCATTTTCCACATTTCTGAAGCATGACGTAATGGGGGGGTGTTATCTCTTTTGTCAAAAATCAGCTGTTTTTGCTTGAACATTAAATGCCTCCAAATAGTATTTAATTCACTTCCCGAGCCCCTGGAAGCATGAAAATCACTTTAAACATGCTAATTTTAGCTCTAACACTGATGATCCACCTACAAATGTGAACTGACGTTCCAAAATAAAACATTTGAAAACGGACCATTTTCCACATTTCTGAAGCATGACGTAATGGGGGGGTGTTATCTCTTTTGTCGAAAATCAGCCGTTTTTGCTCGAATATTAAATGCCTCCAAATGGTATTTAATTAACTTCCCGGGGTGAAGAAACCCTTTTTGAGAACTCAGAGTGAGTAAATTGGCCATTTTCATGCACTTTTAACCATTCCATAAATCTTGTGTTTAGGGCCCCTGGAAGCATGAAAATCACTTTAAACATGCTAATTTTAGCTCCAACACTGATGATCCACCTACAAATGTGAACTGACATTCAAAAATAAAACATTTTAAAACGGACCATTTTCCACATTTCTGAAGCATGACGTAATGGGGGGGTGTTATCTCTTTTGTCAAAAATCAGCTGTTTTTGATTGAACATTAAATGCCTCCAAATAGTATTTAATTCACTTCCCGAGCCCCTGGAAGCATGAACATCACTATAAACATGCTAATTTTAGCTCTAACACTGATGATCCACCTACAAATGTGAACTGACGTTCCAAAATAAAACATTTGAAAACGGACCATTTTCCACATTTCTGAAGCATGACTTAATGGGGGGGGGTGTTATCTCTTTTGTCGAAAATCAGCCGTTTCTGCTCAAACATTAAATGCCTCCAAATGGTATTTAAATAACTTCCCGGGGTGAAGAAACCCTTTTTGAGAACTCAGAGTGAGTAAATTGGCCATTTTCATGCACTTTTAACCATTCCATAAATCTTGTGTTTAGTGCCCCTGGAAGCATGAAAATCACTTTAAACATGCTAATTTTAGCTCTAACACTGATGATCCACCTACAAATGTGAACTGACGTTCAAAAATAAAACATTTGAAAACGGATCATTTTCCACATTTCTGAAGCATGACGTAATGGGGGGTGTTATCTCTTTTGTCGAAAATCAGCAGTTTTTGCTCGAACATTAAATGCCTCCAAATGGTATTTAATTAACTTCCCGGGGTGAAGAAACCCTCTTTGAGAACTCAGAGTGAGTAAATTGGCCATTTTCATGCACTTTTAACCATTCCATAAATCTTGTGTTTAGGGCCCCTGGAAGCATGAAAATCACTTTAAACATGCTAATTTTAGCTCTAACACTGATGATCCACCTACAAATGTGAACTGACGTTCAAAAATAAAACATTTGAAAACGGACCATTTTCCACATTTCTGAAGCATGACGTAATGGGGGGGTGTTATCTCTTTTGTCAAAAATCAGCTGTTTTTGATTGAACATTAAATGCCTCCAAATAGTATTTAATTCACTTCCCGAGCCCCTGGAAGCATGAAAATCACTTTAAACATGCTAATTTTAGCTCTAACACTGATGATCCACCTACAAATGTGAACTGACGTTCAAAAATAAAACATTTGAAAACGGACCATTTTCCACATTTCTGAAGCATGACGTAATGGGGGGGTGTTATCTCTTTTGTCGAAAATCAGCCGTTTTTACTCGAACATTAAATGCCTCCAAATGGTATTTAATTAACTTCCCGGGGTGAAGAAACCCTTTTTGAGAACTCAGAGTGAGTAAATTGGCCATTTTCATGCACTTTTAACCATTCCATAAATCTTTTGTTTAGGGCCCCTGGAAGCATGAAAATCACTTTAAACATGCTAATTTTAGCTCCAACACTGATGATCCACCTACAAATGTGAACTGACATTTAAAAATAAAACATTTTAAAACGGACCATTTTCCACATTTCTGAAGCATGACGTAATGGGGGGGTGTTATCTCTTTTGTCAAACATCAGCTGTTTTTGATTGAACATTAAATGCCTCCAAATAGTATTTAATTCACTTCCCGAGCCCCTGGAAGCATGAACATCACTATAAACATGCTAATTTTAGCTCTAACACTGATGATCCACCTACAAATGTGAACTGACGTTCCAAAATAAAACATTTGAAAACGGACCATTTTCCACATTTCTGAAGCATGACTTAATGGGGGGGGTGTTATCTCTTTTGTCGAAAATCAGCCGTTTCTGCTCGAACATTAAATGCCTCCAAATGGTATTTAATTAACTTCCCGGGGTGAAGAAACACTTTTTGAGAACTCAGAGTGAGTAAATTGGCCATTTTCATGCACTTTTAACCATTCCATAAATCTTGTGTTTAGGGCCCCTGGAAGCATGAAAATCACTTTAAAGATGCTAATTTTAGCTCTAACACTGATGATCCACCTACAAATGTGAACTGACGTTCAAAAATAAAAACATTTGAAAACAGACCATTTTCCACATTTCTGAAGCATGACGTAATGGGGGGTGTTATCTCTTTTGTCGAAAATCAGCAGTTTTTGCTCGAACATTAAATGCCTCCAAATGGTATTTAATTAACTTCCCGGGGTGAAGAAACCCTTTTTGAGAACTCAGAGTGAGTAAATTGGCCATTTTCATGCACTTTTAACCATTCCATAAATCTTGTGTTTAGGGCCCCTGGAAGCATGAAAATCACTTTAAACATGCTAATTTTAGCTCTAACACTGATGATCCACCTACAAATGTGAACTGACGTTCAAAAATAAAACATTTGAAAACGGACCATTTTCCACATTTCTGAAGCATGACGTAATGGGGGGGTGTTATCTCTTTTGTCAAAAATCAGCTGTTTTTGATTGAACATTAAATGCCTCCAAATAGTATTTAATTCACTTCCCGAGCCCCTGGAAGCATGAAAATCACTTTAAACATGCTAATTTTAGCTCTAACACTGATGATCCACCTACAAATGTGAACTGACGTTCAAAAATAAAACATTTGAAAACGGACCATTTTCCACATTTCTGAAGCATGACGTAATGGGGGGGTGTTATCTCTTTTGTCGAAAATCAGCCGTTTTTGCTCGAACATTAAATGCCTCCAAATGGTATTTAATTAACTTCCCGGGGTGAAGAAACCCTTTTTGAGAACTCAGAGTGAGTAAATTGGCCATTTTCATGCACTTTTAACCATTCCATAAATCTTGTGTTTAGGGCCCCTGGAAGCATGAAAATCACTTTAAACATGCTAATTTTAGCTCCAACACTGATGATCCACCTACAAATGTGAACTGACATTCAAAAATAAAACATTTTAAAACGGACCATTTTCCACATTTCTGAAGCATGACGTAATGGGGGGGTGTTATCTCTTTTGTCAAAAATCAGCTGTTTTTGATTAAACATTAAATGCCTCCTAATAGTATTTAATTCACTTCCCGAGCCCCTGGAAGCATGAACATCACTATAAACATGCTAATTTTAGCTCTAACACTGATGATCCACCTACAAATGTGAACTGACGTTCCAAAATAAAACATTTGAAAACGGACCATTTTCCACATTTCTGAAGCATGACTTAATGGGGGGGGTGTTATCTCTTTTGTCGAAAATCAGCCGTTTCTGCTCGAACATTAAATGCCTCCAAATGGTATTTAATTAACTTCCCAGGGTGAAGAAACACTTTTTGAGAACTCAGAGTGAGTAAATTGGCCATTTTCATGCACTTTTAACCATTCCATAAATCTTGTGTTTAGGGCCCCTGGAAGCATGAAAATCACTTTAAAGATGCTAATTTTAGCTCTAACACTGATGATCCACCTACAAATGTGAACTGACGTTCAAAAATAAAAACATTTGAAAACGGACCATTTTCCACATTTCTGAAGCATGACGTAATGGGGGGGTGTTATCTCTTTTGTCAAAAATCAGCTGTTTTTGCTTGAACATTAAATGCCTCCAAATAGTATTTAATTCACTTCCCGAGCCCCTGGAAGCATGAAAATCACTTTAAACATGCTAATTTTAGCTCTAACACTGATGATCCACCTACAAATGTGAACTGACGTTCAAAAATAAAACATTTGAAAACGGACCATTTTCCACATTTCTGAAGCATGACGTAATGGGGGGGTGTTATCTCTTTTGTCGAAAATCAGCCGTTTTTGCTCGAACATTAAATGCCTCCAAATGGTATTTAATTAACTTCCCGGGGTGAAGAAACCCTTTTTGAGAACTCAGAGTGAGTAAATTGGCCATTTTCATGCACTTTTAACCATTCCATAAATCTTGTGTTTAGGGCCCCTGGAAGCATGAAAATCACTTTAAACATGCTAATTTTAGCTCCAACACTGATGATCCACCTACAAATGTGAACTGACATTCAAAAATAAAACATTTTAAAACGGACCATTTTCCACATTTCTGAAGCATGACGTAATGGGGGGGGTGTTATCTCTTTTGTCAAAAATCAGCTGTTTTTGATTAAACATTAAATGCCTCCTAATAGTATTTAATTCACTTCCCGAGCCCCTGGAAGCATGAACATCACTATAAACATGCTAATTTTAGCTCTAACACTGATGATCCACCTACAAATGTGAACTGACGTTCCAAAATAAAACATTTGAAAACGGACCATTTTCCACATTTCTGAAGCATGACTTAATGGGGGGGTGTTATCTCTTTTGTCGAAAATCAGCCGTTTCTGCTCGAACATTAAATGCCTCCAAATGGTATTTAATTAACTTCCCGGGGTGAAGAAACACTTTTTGAGAACTCAGAGTGAGTAAATTGGCCATTTTCATGCACTTTTAACCATTCCATAAATCTTGTGTTTAGGGCCCCTGGAAGCATGAAAATCACTTTAAAGATGCTAATTTTAGCTCTAACACTGATGATCCACCTACAAATGTGAACTGACGTTCAAAAATAAAAACATTTGAAAACGGACCATTTTCCACATTTCTGAAGCATGACGTAATGGGGGGTGTTATCTCTTTTGTCAAAAATCAGCTGTTTTTGCTTGAACATTAAATGCCTCCAAATAGTATTTAATTCACTTCCCGAGCCCCTGGAAGCATGAAAATCACTTTAAACATGCTAATTTTAGCTCTAACACTGATGATCCACCTACAAATGTGAACGGACGTTCAAAAATAAAACATTTGAAAACGGACCATTTTCCACATTTCTGAAGCATGACGTAATGGGGGGTGTTATCTCTTTTGTCAAAAATCAGCTGTTTTTGATTGAACATTAAATGCCTCCAAATAGTATTTAATTCACTTCCCGAGCCCCTGGAAGCATGAAAATCACTTTAAACATGCTAATTTTAGCTCTAACACTGATGATCCACCTACAAATGTGAACTGATGTTCAAAAATAAAACATTTGAAAACGGACCATTTTCCACATTTCTGAAGCATGACGTAATGGGGGGGTGTAATCTCTTTTGTCGAAAATCAGCCGTTTTTGCTCGAACATTAAATGCCTTCAAATGGTATTTAATTAACTTCCCGGGGTGAAGAAACCCTTTTTGAGAACTCAGAGTGAGTAAATTGGCCATTTTCATGCACTTTTAACCATTCCATAAATCTTGTGTTTAGGGCCCCTGGAAGCATGAAAATCACTTTAAACATGCTAATTTTAGCTCTAACACTGATGATCCACCTACAAATGTGAACTGACGTTAAAAAATAAAACATTTGAAAACGGACCATTTTCCACATTTCTGAAGCATGACGTAATGGGGGGTGTTATCTCTTTTGTCAAAAATCAGCTGTTTTTGATTGAACATTAAATGCCTCCAAATAGTATTTAATTCACTTCCCGAGCCCCTGGAAGCATGAAAATCACTTTAAACATGCTAATTTTAGCTCTAACACTGATGATCCACCTACAAATGTGAACTGACGTTCAAAAATAAAACATTTGAAAACGGACCATTTTCCACATTTCTGAAGCATGACGTAATGGGGGGGTGTTATCTCTTTTGTCGAAAATCAGCCGTTTTTGCTCGAATATTAAATGCCTCCAATTAGTATTTAATTCACTTCCCGAGCCCCTGGAAGCATGAAAATCACTTTAAACATGCTAATTTTAGCTCTAACACTGATGATCCACCTACAAATGTGAACTGATGTTCAAAAATAAAACATTTGAAAACGGACCATTTTCCACATTTCTGAAGCATGATGTAATGGGGGGGTGTTATCTCTTTTGTCGAAAATCAGCCGTTTTTGCTCGAACATTAAATGCCTCCAAATGGTATTTAATTAACTTCCCGGGGTGAAGAAACCCTTTTTGAGAACTCAGAGTGAGTAAATTGGCCATTTTCATGCACTTTTAACCATTCCATAAATCTTGTGTTTAGGGCCCCTGGAAGCATGAAAATCACTTTAAACATGCTAATTTTAGCTCTAACACTGATGATCCACCTACAAATGTGAACTGACGTTCAAAAATAAAACATTTGAAAACGGACCATTTTCCACATTTCTGAAGCATGACGTAATGGGGGGGTGTTATCTCTTTTGTCAAAAATCAGCTGTTTTTGCTTGAACATTAAATGCCTCCAAATAGTATTTAATTCACTTCCCGAGCCCCTGGAAGCATGAAAATCACTTTAAACATGCTAATTTTAGCTCTAACACTGATGATCCACCTACAAATGTGAACTGACGTTCAAAAATAAAACATTTGAAAACGGACCATTTTCCACATTTCTGAAGCATGACGTAATGGGGGGGTGTTATCTCTTTTGTCGAAAATCAGCCGTTTTTGCTCGAATATTAAATGCCTCCAAATAGTATTTAATTCACTTCCCGAGCCCCTGGAAGCATGAAAATCACTTTAAACATGCTAATTTTAGCTCTAACACTGATGATCCACCTACAAATGTGAACTGATGTTCAAAAATAAAACATTTGAAAACGGACCATTTTCCACATTTCTGAAGCATGACGTAATGTGGGGGTGTTATCTCTTTTGTCGAAAATCAGCCGTTTTTGCTCGAACATTAAATGCCTCCAAATGGTATTTAATTAACTTACCGGGGTGAAGAAACCCTTTTTGAGAACTCAGAGTGAGTAAATTGGCCATTTTCATGCACTTTTAACCATTCCATAAATCTTGTGTTTAGGGCCCCTGGAAGCATGAAAATCACTTTAAACATGCTAATTTTAGCTCTAACACTGATGATCCACCTACAAATGTGAACTGACGTTCAAAAATAAAACATTTGAAAACGGACCATTTTCCACATTTCTGAAGCATGACGTAATGGGGGGGTGTTATCTCTTTTGTCAAAAATCAGCTGTTTTTGCTTGAACATTAAATGCCTCCAAATAGTATTTAATTCACTTCCCGAGCCCCTGGAAGCATGAAAATCACTTTAAACATGCTAATTTTAGCTCTAACACTGATGATCCACCTACAAATGTGAACTGACGTTCAAAAATAAAACATTTGAAAACGGATCATTTTCCACATTTCTGAAGCATGACGTAATGGGGGGTGTTATCTCTTTTGTCGAAAATCAGCAGTTTTTGCTCGAACATTAAATGCCTCCAAATGGTATTTAATTAACTTCCCGGGGTGAAGAAACCCTTTTTGAGAACTCAGAGTGAGTAAATTAGCTATTTTCATGCACTTTTAACCATTCCATAAATCTTGTGTTTAGGGCCCCTGGAAGCATGAAAATCACTTTAAACATGCTAATTTTAGCTCTAACACTGATGATCCACCTACAAATGTGAACTGACGTTCAAAAATAAAACATTTGAAAACGGACCATTTTCCACATTTCTGAAGCATGACGTAATGGGGGGGTGTTATCTCTTTTGTCAAAAATCAGCTGTTTTTGATTGAACATTAAATGCCTCCAAATAGTATTTAATTCACTTCCCGAGCCCCTGGAAGCATGAAAATCACTTTAAACATGCTAATTTTAGCTCTAACACTGATGATCCACCTACAAATGTGAACTGACGTTCAAAAATAAAACATTTGAAAACGGACCATTTTCCACATTTCTGAAGCATGACGTAATGGGGGGGTGTTATCTCTTTTGTCGAAAATCAGCCGTTTTTGCTCGAACATTAAATGCCTCCAAATGGTATTTAATTAACTTCCCGGGGTGAAGAAACCCTTTTTGAGAACTCAGAGTGAGTAAATTGGCCATTTTCATGCACTTTTAACCATTCCATAAATCTTGTGTTTAGGGCCCCTGGAAGCATGAAAATCACTTTAAACATGCTAATTTTAGCTCCAACACTGATGATCCACCTACAAATGTGAACTGAAATTCAAAAATAAAACATTTTAAAACAGACCATTTTCCACATTTCTGAAGCATGAAGTAATGGGGGGGTGTTATCTCTTTTGTCAAAAATCAGCTGTTTTTGATTGAACATTAAATGCCTCCAAATAGTATTTAATTCACTTCCCGAGCACCTGGAAGCAAGAACATCACTATAAACATGCTAATTTTAGCTCTAACACTGATGATCCACCTACAAATGTGAACTGACGTTCCAAAATAAAACATTTGAAAACGGACCATTTTCCACATTTCTGAAGCATGACTTAATGGGGGGGGGTGTTATCTCTTTTGTCGAAAATCAGCCGTTTCTGCTCGAACATTAAATGCCTCCAAATGGTATTTAATTAACTTCACGGGGTGAAGAAACCCTTTTTGAGAACTCAGAGTGAGTAAATTGGCCATTTTCATGCACTTTTAACCATTCCATAATTCTTGTGTTTAGGGCCCCTGGAAGCATGAAAATCACTTTAAACATGCTAATTTTAGCTCTAACACTGATGATCCACCTACAAATGTGAACTGACGTTAAAAAATAAAACATTTGAAAGCAGACCATTTTCTACATTTCTGAAGCATGACGTAATGGGGGGGTGTTATCTCTTTTGTCGAAAATCAGCCGTTTTTGCTCGAACATTAAATGCCTCCAAATGGTATTTAATTAACTTCCCGGTGTGAAGAAACCCTTTTTGAGAACTCAGAGTGAGTAAATTGGCCATTTTCATGCACTTTTAACCATTCCATAAATCTTGTGTTTAGTGCCCCTGGAAGCATGAAAATCACTTTAAACATGCTAATTTTAGCTCTAACACTGATGATCCACCTACAAATGTGAACTGACGTTCAAAAATAAAACATTTGAAAACGGATCATTTTCCACATTTCTGAAGCATGACGTAATGGGGGGTGTTATCTCTTTTGTCGAAAATCAGCAGTTTTTGCTCGAACATTAAATGCCTCCAAATGGTATTTAATTAACTTCCCGGGGTGAAGAAACCCTTTTTGAGAACTCAGAGTGAGTAAATTGGCCATTTTCATGCACTTTTAACCATTCCATAAATCTCGTGTTTAGGGCCCCTGGAAGCATGAAAATCACTTTAAACATGCTAATTTTAGCTCTAACACTGATGATCCACCTACAAATGTGAACTGACGTTCAAAAATAAAACATTTGAAAACGGACCATTTTCCACATTTCTGAAGCATGACGTAATGGGGGGGTGTTATCTCTTTTGTCAAAAATCAGCTGTTTTTGATTGAACATTAAATGCCTCCAAATAGTATTTAATTCACTTCCCGAGCCCCTGGAAGCATGAAAATCACTTTAAACATGCTAATTTTAGCTCTAACACTGATGATCCACCTACAAATGTGAACTGACGTTCAAAAATAAAACATTTGAAAACGGACCATTTTCCACATTTCTGAAGCATGACGTAATGGGGGGGTGTTATCTCTTTTGTCGAAAATCAGCCGTTTTTGCTCGAACATTAAATGCCTCCAAATGGTATTTAATTAACTTCCCGGGGTGAAGAAACCCTTTTTGAGAACTCAGAGTGAGTAAATTGGCCATTTTCATGCACTTTTAACCATTCCATAAATCTTGTGTTTAGGGCCCCTGGAAGCATGAAAATCACTTTAAACATGCTAATTTTAGCTCCAACACTGATGATCCACCTACAAATGTGAACTGACATTCAAAAATAAAACATTTTAAAACGGACCATTTTCCACATTTCTGAAGCATGACGTAATGGGGGGGTGTTATCTCTTTTGTCAAAAATCAGCTGTTTTTGATTGAACATTAAATGCCTCCAAATAGTATTTAATTCACTTCCCGAGCCCCTGGAAGCATGAACATCACTATAAACATGCTAATTTTAGCTCTAACACTGATGATCCACCTACAAATGTGAACTGACGTTCCAAAATAAAACATTTGAAAACGGACCATTTTCCACATTTCTGAAGCATGACTTAATGGGGGGGGTGTTATCTCTTTTGTCGAAAATCAGCCGTTTCTGCTCGAACATTAAATGCCTCCAAATGGTATTTAATTAACTTCCCGGGGTGAAGAAACCCTTTTTGAGAACTCAGAGTGAGTAAATTGGCCATTTTCATGCACTTTTAACCATTCCATAAATCTTGTGTTTAGGGCCCCTGGAAGCATGAAAATCACTTTAAACATGCTAATTTTAGCTCTAACACTGATGATCCACCTACAAATGTGAACTGACGTTAAAAAAGAAAACATTTGAAAGCAGACCATTTTCTACATTTCTGAAGCATGACGTAATGGGGGGGGTGTTATCTCTTTTGTCGAAAATCAGCCGTTTTTGCTCGAACATTAAATGCCTCCAAATGGTATTTAATTAACTTCCCGGTGTGAAGAAACCCTTTTTGAGAACTCAGAGTGAGTAAATTGGCCATTTTCATGCACTTTTAACCATTCCATAAATCTTGTGTTTAGTGCCCCTGGAAGCATGAAAATCACTTTAAACATGCTAATTTTAGCTCTAACACTGATGATCCACCTACAAATGTGAACTGACGTTCAAAAATAAAACATTTGAAAACGGACCATTTTCCACATTTCTGAAGCATGACGTAATGGGGGGGTGTTATCTCTTTTGTCAAAAATCAGCTGTTTCTGCTCGAACATTAAATGCCTCCAAATGGTATTTAATTAACTTCCCGGGGTGAAGAAACCCTTTTTGAGAACTCAGAGTGAGTAAATTGGCCATTTTCATGCACTTTTAACCATTCCATAAATCTTGTGTTTAGTTCCCCTGGAAGCATGAAAATCACTTTAAACATGCTAATTTTAGCTCTAACACTGATGATCCACCTACAAATGTGAACTGACGTTCAAAAATAAAACATTTGAAAACGGATCATTTTCCACATTTCTGAAGCATGACGTAATGGGGGGGTGTTATCTCTTTTGTCGAAAATCAGCCGTTTTTGCTCGAACATTAAATGCCTCCAAATGGTATTTAATTAACTTCCCGGGGTGAAGAAACCCTTTTTGAGAACTCAGAGTGAGTAAATTGGCCATTTTCATGCACTTTTAACCATTCCATAAATCTTGTGTTTAGGGCCCCTGGAAGCATGAAAATCACTTTAAACATGCTAATTTTAGCTCCAACACTGATGATCCACCTACAAATGTGAACTGACATTCAAAAATAAAACATTTTAAAACGGACCATTTTCCACATTTCTGAAGCATGACGTAATGGGGGGGTGTTATCTCTTTTGTCAAAAATCAGCTGTTTTTGATTGAACATTAAATGCCTCCAAATAGTATTTAATTCACTTCCCGAGCCCCTGGAAGCATGAACATCACTATAAACATGCTAATTTTAGCTCTAACACTGATGATCCACCTACAAATGTGAACTGACGTTCCAAAATAAAACATTTGAAAACGGACCATTTTCCACATTTCTGAAGCATGACTTTATGGGGGGGGGTGTTATCTCTTTTGTCGAAAATCAGCCGTTTCTGCTCGAACATTAAATGCCTCCAAATGGTATTTAATTAACTTCCCGGGGTGAAGAAAAACTTTTTGAGAACTCAGAGTGAGTAAATTGGCCATTTTCATGCACTTTTAACCATTCCATAAATCTTGTGTTTAGGGCCCCTGGAAGCATGAAAATCACTTTAAAGATGCTAATTTTAGCTCTAACACTGATGATCCACCTACAAATGTGAACTGACGTTCAAAAATAAAAACATTTGAAAACGGACCATTTTCCACATTTCTGAAGCATGATGTAATGGGGGGGTGTTATCTCTTTTGTCAAAAATCAGCTGTTTTTGCTTGAACATTAAATGCCTCCAAATAGTATTTAATTCACTTCCCGAGCCCCTGGAAGCATGAAAATCACTTTAAACATGCTAATTTTAGCTCTAACACTGATGATCCACCTACAAATGTGAACTGACGTTCAAAAATAAAACATTTGAAAACGGACCATTTTCCACATTTCTGAAGCATGACGTAATGGGGGGGTGTTATCTCTTTTGTCGAAAATCAGCCGTTTTTGCTCGAACATTAAATGCCTCCAAATGGTATTTAATTAACTTCCCGGGGTGAAGAAACCCTTTTTGAGAACTCAGAGTGAGTAAATTGGCCATTTTCATGCACTTTTAACCATTCCATAAATCTTGTGTTTAGGGCCCCTGGAAGCATGAAAATCACTTTAAACATGCTAATTTTAGCTCCAACACTGATGATCCACCTACAAATGTGAACTGACGTTCAAAAATAAAACATTTGAAAACGGACCATTTTCCACATTTCTGAAGCATGACGTAATGGGGGGGTGTTATCTCTTTTGTCAAAAATCAGCTGTTTTTGCTTGAACATTAAATGCCTCCAAATAGTATTTAATTCACTTCCCGAGCCCCTGGAAGCATGAAAATCACTTTAAACATGCTAATTTTAGCTCTAACACTGATGATCCACCTACAAATGTGAACTGACGTTCAAAAATAAAACATTTGAAAACGGACCATTTTCCACATTTCTGAAGCATGACGAAATGGGGGGGTGTTATCTCTTTTGTCGAAAATCAGCTGTTTTTGCTCGAACATTAAATGCCTCCAAATGGTATTTAATTAACTTCCCGGGGTGAAGAAACCCTTTTTGAGAACTCAGAGTGAGTAAATTGGCCATTTTCATGCACTTTTAACCATTCCATAAATCTTGTGTTTAGGGCCCCTGGAAGCATGAAAATCACTTTAAACATGCTAATTTTAGCTCTAACACTGATGATCCACCTACAAATGTGAACTGACGTTAAAAAATAAAACATTTGAAAGCAGACCATTTTCTACATTTCTGAAGCATGACGTAATGGGGGGGGTGTTATCTCTTTTGTTGAAAATCAGCCGTTTTTGCTCGAACATTAAATGCCTCCAAATGGTATTTAATTAACTTCCCGGGGTGAAGAAACCCTTTTTGAGAACTCAGAGTGAGTAAATTGGCCATTTTCATGCACTTTTAACCATTCCATAAATCTTGTGTTTAGTGCCCCTGGAAGCATGAAAATCACTTTAAACATGCTAATTTTAGCTCTAACACTGATGATCCACCTACAAATGTGAACTGACGTTCAAAAATAAAACATTTGAAAACGGATCATTTTCCACATTTCTGAAGCATGACGTAATGGGGGGTGTTATCTCTTTTGTCGAAAATCAGCAGTTTTTGCTCGAACATTAAATGCCTCCAAATGGTATTTAATTAACTTCCCGGGGTGAAGAAACCCTTTTTGAGAACTCAGAGTGAGTAAATTGGCCATTTTCATGCACTTTTAACCATTCCATAAAACTTGTGTTTAGGGCCCCTGGAAGCATGAAAATCACTTTAAACATGCTAATTTTAGCTCTAACACTGATGATCCACCTACAAATGTGAACTGACGTTCAAAAATAAAACATTTGAAAACGGACCATTTTCCACATTTCTGAAGCATGACGTAATGGGGGGGTGTTATCTCTTTTGTCAAAAATCAGCTGTTTTTGATTGAACATTAAATGCCTCCAAATAGTATTTAATTCACTTCCCGAGCCCCTGGAAGCATGAAAATCACTTTAAACATGCTAATTTTAGCTCTAACACTGATGATCCACCTACAAATGTGAACTGACGTTCAAAAATAAAACATTTGAAAACGGACCATTTTCCACATTTCTGAAGCATGACGTAATGGGGGGGTGTTATCTCTTTTGTCGAAAATCAGCCGTTTTTGCTCGAACATTAAATGCCTCCAAATGGTATTTAATTAACTTCCCGGGGTGAAGAAACCCTTTTTGAGAACTCAGAGTGAGTAAATTGGCCATTTTCATGCACTTTTTACCATTCCATAAATCTTGTGTTTAGGGCACCTGGAAGCATGAAAATCACTTTAAACATGCTAATTTTAGCTCCAACACTGATGATCCACCTACAAATGTGAACTGACATTCAAAAATAAAACATTTTAAAACGGACCATTTTCCACATTTCTGAAGCATGACGTAATGGGGGGGTGTTATCTCTTTTGTCAAAAATCAGCTGTTTTTGATTGAACATTAAATGCCTCCAAATAGTATTTAATTCACTTCCCGAGCCCCTGGAAGCATGAACATCACTATAAACATGCTAATTTTAGCTCTAACACTGATGATCCACCTACAAATGTGAACTGACGTTCCAAAATAAAACATTTGAAAACGGACCATTTTCCACATTTCTGAAGCATGACTTAATGGGGGGGGTGTTATCTCTTTTGTCGAAAATCAGCCGTTTCTGCTCGAACATTAAATGCCTCCAAATGGTATTTAATTAACTTCCCGGGGTGAAGAAACACTTTTTGAGAACTCAGAGTGAGTAAATTGGCCATTTTCATGCACTTTTAACCATTCCATAAATCTTGTGTTTAGGGCCCCTGGAAGCATGAAAATCACTTTAAAGATGCTAATTTTAGCTCTAACACTGATGATCCACCACAAATGTGAACTGACGTTCAAAAATAAAACATTTGAAAACGGACCATTTTCCACATTTCTGAAGCATGACGTAATGGGGGGGTGTTATCTCTTTTGTCAAAAATCAGCTGTTTTTGATTGAACATTAAATGCCTCCAAATAGTATTTAATTCACTTCCCGAGCCCCTGGAAGCATGAAAATCACTTTAAAGATGCTAATTTTAGCTCTAACACTGATGATCCACCTACAAATGTGAACTGACGTTCAAAAATAAAACATTTGAAAACGGACCATTTTCCACATTTCTGAAGCATGACGTAATGGGGGGGTGTTATCTCTTTTGTCGAAAATCAGCCATTTTTGCTTGAACATTAAATGCCTCCAAATGGTATTTAATTAACTTCCCGGGGTGAAGAAACCCTTTTTGAGAACTCAGAGTGAGTAAATTGGCCATTTTCATGCACTTTTAACCAATCCATAAATCTTGTGTTTAGGGCCCCTGGAAGCATGAAAATCACTTTAAACATGCTAATTTTAGCTCCAACACTGATGATCCACCTACAAATGTGAACTGACATTCAAAAATAAAACATTTTAAAACGGACCATTTTCCACATTTCTGAAGCATGACGTAATGGGGGGGTGTTATCTCTTTTGTCAAAAATCAGCTGTTTTTGATTGAACATTAAATGCCTCCAAATAGTATTTAATTCACTTCCCGAGCCCCTGGAAGCATGAACATCACTATAAACATGCTAATTTTAGCTCTAACACTGATGATCCACCTACAAATGTGAACTGACGTGCCAAAATAAAACATTTGAAAACGGACCATTTTCCACATTTCTGAAGCATGACTTAATGGGGGGGGTGTTATCTCTTTTGTCGAAAATCAGCCGTTTCTGCTCGAACATTAAATGCCTCCAAATGGTATTTAATTAACTTCCCGGGGTGAAGAAACACTTTTTGAGAACTCAGAGTGAGTAAATTGGCCATTTTCATGCACTTTTAACCATTCCATAAATCTTGTGTTTAGGGCCCCTGGAAGCATGAAAATCACTTTAAAGATGCTAATTTTAGCTCTAACACTGATGATCCACCTACAAATGTGAACTGACATTCAAAAATAAAACATTTTAAAACGGACCATTTTCCACATTTCTGAAGCATGACGTAATGGGGGGGGTGTTATCTCTTTTGTCAAAAATCAGCTGTTTTTGATTGAACATTAAATGCCTCCAAATAGTATTTAATTCACTTCCCGAGCCCCTGGAAGCATGAAAATCACTTTAAACATGCTAATTTTAGCTCTAACACTGATGATCCACCTACAAATGTGAACTGACGTTCAAAAATAAAACATTTGAAAACGGACCATTTTCCACATTTCTGAAGCATGACGTAATGGGGGGGTGTTATCTCTTTTGTCAAAAATCAGCTGTTTTTGCTTGAACATTAAATGCCTCCAAATAGTATTTAATTCACTTCCCGAGCCCCTGGAAGCATGAAAATCACTTTAAACATGCTAATTTTAGCTCTAACACTGATGATCCACCTACAAATGTGAACTGACGTTCAAAAATAAAACATTTGAAAACGGACCATTTTCCACATTTCTGAAGCATGACGAAATGGGGGGGTGTTATCTCTTTTGTCGAAAATCAGCCGTTTTTGCTCGAACATTAAATGCCTCCAAATGGTATTTAATTAACTTCCCGGGGTGAAGAAACCCTTTTTGAGAACACAGAGTGAGTAAATTGGCCATTTTCATGCACTTTTAACCATTCCATAAATCTTGTGTTTAGGGCCCCTGGAAGCATGAAAATCACTTTAAACATGCTAATTTTAGCTCTAACACTGATGATCCACCTACAAATGTGAACTGACGTTAAAAAATAAAACATTTGAAAGCAGACCATTTTCTACATTTCTGAAGCATGACGTAATGGGGGGGGTGTTATCTCTTTTGTTGAAAATCAGCCGTTTTTGCTCGAACATTAAATGCCTCCAAATGGTATTTAATTAACTTCCCGGGGTGAAGAAACCCTTTTTGAGAACTCAGAGTGAGTAAATTGGCCATTTTCATGCACTTTTAACCATTCCATAAATCTTGTGTTTAGTGCCCCTGGAAGCATGAAAATCACTTTAAACATGCTAATTTTAGCTCTAACACTGATGATCCACCTACAAATGTGAACTGACGTTCAAAAATAAAACATTTGAAAACGGATCATTTTCCACATTTCTGAAGCATGACGTAATGGGGGGTGTTATCTCTTTTGTCGAAAATCAGCAGTTTTTGCTCGAATATTAAATGCCTCCAAATGGTATTTAATTAACTTCCCGGGGTGAAGAAACCCTTTTTGAGAACTCAGAGTGAGTAAATTGGCCATTTTCATGCACTTTTAACCATTCCATAAATCTTGTGTTTAGGGCCCCTGGAAGCATGAAAATCACTTTAAACATGCTAATTTTAGCTCTAACACTGATGATCCACCTACAAATGTGAACTGACGTTCAAAAATAAAACATTTGAAAACGGACCATTTTCCACATTTCTGAAGCATGACGTAATGGGGGATGTTATCTCTTTTGTCAAAAATCAGCTGTTTTTGATTGAACATTAAATGCCTCCAAATAGTATTTAATTCACTTCCCGAGCCCCTGGAAGCATGAAAATCACTTTAAACATGCTAATTTTAGCTCTAACACTGATGATCCACCTACAACTGTGAACTGACGTTCAAAAATAAAACATTTGAAAACGGACCATTTTCCACATTTCTGAAGCATGACGTAATGGGGGGGTGTTATCTCTTTTGTCGAAAATCAGCCGTTTTTGCTCGAACATTAAATGCCTCCAAATGGTATTTAATTAACTTCCCGGGGTGAAGAAACCCTTTTTGAGAACTCAGAGTGAGTAAATTGGCCATTTTCATGCACTTTTTACCATTCCATAAATCTTGTGTTTAGGGCACCTGGAAGCATGAAAATCACTTTAAACATGCTAATTTTAGCTCCAACACTGATGATCCACCTACAAATGTGAACTGACATTCAAAAATAAAACATTTTAAAACGGACCATTTTCCACATTTCTGAAGCATGACGTAATGGGGGGGTGTTATCTCTTTTGTCAAAAATCAGCTGTTTTTGATTGAACATTAAATGCCTCCAAATAGTATTTAATTCACTTCCCGAGCCCCTGGAAGCATGAACATCACTATAAACATGCTAATTTTAGCTCTAACACTGATGATCCACCTACAAATGTGAACTGACGTTCCAAAATAAAACATTTGAAAACGGACCATTTTCCACATTTCTGAAGCATGACTTAATGGGGGGGGTGTTATCTCTTTTGTCGAAAATCAGCCGTTTCTGCTCGAACATTAAATGCCTCCAAATGGTATTTAATTAACTTCCCGGGGTGAAGAAACACTTTTTGAGAACTCAGAGTGAGTAAATTGGCCATTTTCATGCACTTTTAACCATTCCATAAATCTTGTGTTTAGGGCCCCTGGAAGCATGAAAATCACTTTAAAGATGCTAATTTTAGCTCTAACACTGATGATCCACCACAAATGTGAACTGACGTTCAAAAATAAAACATTTGAAAACGGACCATTTTCCACATTTCTGAAGCATGACGTAATGGGGGGGTGTTATCTCTTTTGTCAAAAATCAGCTGTTTTTGATTGAACATTAAATGCCTCCAAATAGTATTTAATTCACTTCCCGAGCCCCTGGAAGCATGAAAATCACTTTAAAGATGCTAATTTTAGCTCTAACACTGATGATCCACCTACAAATGTGAACTGACGTTCAAAAATAAAACATTTGAAAACGGACCATTTTCCACATTTCTGAAGCATGACGTAATGGGGGGGTGTTATCTCTTTTGTCGAAAATCAGCCATTTTTGCTCGAACATTAAATGCCTCCAAATGGTATTTAATTAACTTCCCGGGGTGAAGAAACCCTTTTTGAGAACTCAGAGTGAGTAAATTGGCCATTTTCATGCACTTTTAACCAATCCATAAATCTTGTGTTTAGGGCCCCTGGAAGCATGAAAATCACTTTAAACATGCTAATTTTAGCTCCAACACTGATGATCCACCTACAAATGTGAACTGACATTCAAAAATAAAACATTTTAAAACGGACCATTTTCCACATTTCTGAAGCATGACGTAATGGGGGGGTGTTATCTCTTTTGTCAAAAATCAGCTGTTTTTGATTGAACATTAAATGCCTCCAAATAGTATTTAATTCACTTCCCGAGCCCCTGGAAGCATGAACATCACTATAAACATGCTAATTTTAGCTCTAACACTGATGATCCACCTACAAATGTGAACTGACGTTCCAAAATAAAACATTTGAAAACGGACCATTTTCCACATTTCTGAAGCATGACTTAATGGGGGGGGTGTTATCTCTTTTGTCGAAAATCAGCCGTTTCTGCTCGAACATTAAATGCCTCCAAATGGTATTTAATTAACTTCCCGGGGTGAAGAAACACTTTTTGAGAACTCAGAGTGAGTAAATTGGCCATTTTCATGCACTTTTAACCATTCCATAAATCTTGTGTTTAGGGCCCCTGGAAGCATGAAAATCACTTTAAAGATGCTAATTTTAGCTCTAACACTGATGATCCACCTACAAATGTGAACTGACGTTCAAAAATAAAAACATTTGAAAACAGACCATTTTCCACATTTCTGAAGCATGACGTAATGGGGGGTGTTATCTCTTTTGTCGAAAATCAGCAGTTTTTGCTCGAACATTAAATGCCTCCAAATGGTATTTAATTAACTTCCCGGGGTGAAGAAACCCTTTTTGAGAACTCAGAGTGAGTAAATTGGCCATTTTCATGCACTTTTAACCATTCCATAAATCTTGTGTTTAGGGCCCCTGGAAGCATAAAAATCACTTTAAACATGCTAATTTTAGCTCTAACACTGATGATCCACCTACAAATGTGAACTGACGTTCAAAAATAAAACATTTGAAAACGGACCATTTTCCACATTTCTGAAGCATGACGTAATGGGGGGGGTGTTATCTCTTTTGTCAAAAATCAGCTGTTTTTGATTGAACATTAAATGCCTCCAAATAGTATTTAATTCACTTCCCGAGCCCCTGGAAGCATGAAAATCACTTTAAACATGCTAATTTTAGCTCTAACACTGATGATCCACCTACAAATGTGAACTGACGTTCAAAAATAAAACATTTGAAAACGGACCATTTTCCACATTTCTGAAGCATGACGTAATGGGGGGGTGTTATCTCTTTTGTCGAAAATCAGCCGTTTTTGCTCGAACATTAAATGCCTCCAAATGGTATTTAATTAACTTCCCGGGGTGAAGTAACCCTTTTTGAGAACTCAGAGTGAGTAAATTGGCCATTTTCATGCACTTTTAACCATTCCATAAATCTTGTGTTTAGGGCCCCTGGAAGCATGAAAATCACTTTAAACATGCTAATTTTAGCTCCAACACTGATGATCCACCTACAAATGTGAACTGACATTCAAAAATAAAACATTTTAAAACGGACCATTTTCCACATTTCTGAAGCATGACGTAATGGGGGGGTGTTATCTCTTTTGTCAAAAATCAGCTGTTTTTGATTGAACATTAAATGCCTCCTAATAGTATTTAATTCACTTCCCGAGCCCCTGGAAGCATGAACATCACTATAAACATGCTAATTTTAGCTCTAACACTGATGATCCACCTACAAATGTGAACTGACGTTCCAAAATAAAACTTTTGAAAACGGACCATTTTCCACATTTCTGAAGCATGACTTAATGGGGGGGGTGTTATCTCTTTTGTCGAAAATCAGCCGTTTCTGCTCGAACATTAAATGCCTCCAAATGGTATTTAATTAACTTCCCGGGGTGAAGAAACACTTTTTGAGAACTCAGAGTGAGTAAATTGGCCATTTTCATGCACTTTTAACCATTCCATAAATCTTGTGTTTAGGGCCCCTGGAAGCATGAAAATCACTTTAAAGATGCCAATTTTAGCTCTAACACTGATGATCCACCTACAAATGTGAACTGACGTTCAAAAATAAAAACATTTGAAAACGGACCATTTTCCACATTTCTGAAGCATGACGTAATGGGGGGGTGTTATCTCTTTTGTCAAAAATCAGCTGTTTTTGCTTGAACATTAAATGCCTCCAAATAGTATTTAATTCACTTCCCGAGCCCCTGGAAGCATGAAAATCACTTTAAACATGCTAATTTTAGCTCTAACACTGATGATCCACCTACAAATGTGAACTGACGTTCCAAAATAAAACATTTGAAAACGGACCATTTTCCACATTTCTGAAGCATGACGTAATGGGGGGGTGTTATCTCTTTTGTCGAAAATCAGCCGTTTTTGCTCGAATATTAAATGCCTCCAAATGGTATTTAATTAACTTCCCGGGGTGAAGAAACCCTTTTTGAGAACTCAGAGTGAGTAAATTGGCCATTTTCATGCACTTTTAACCATTCCATAAATCTTGTGTTTAGGGCCCCTGGAAGCATGAAAATCACTTTAAACATGCTAATTTTAGCTCCAACACTGATGATCCACCTACAAATGTGAACTGACATTCAAAAATAAAACATTTTAAAACGGACCATTTTCCACATTTCTGAAGCATGACGTAATGGGGGGGTGTTATCTCTTTTGTCAAAAATCAGCTGTTTTTGATTGAACATTAAATGCCTCCAAATAGTATTTAATTCACTTCCCGAGCCCCTGGAAGCATGAACATCACTATAAACATGCTAATTTTAGCTCTAACACTGATGATCCACCTACAAATGTGAACTGACGTTCCAAAATAAAACATTTGAAAACGGACCATTTTCCACATTTCTGAAGCATGACTTAATGGGGGGGGGTGTTATCTCTTTTGTCGAAAATCAGCCGTTTCTGCTCAAACATTAAATGCCTCCAAATGGTATTTAAATAACTTCCCGGGGTGAAGAAACCCTTTTTGAGAACTCAGAGTGAGTAAATTGGCCATTTTCATGCACTTTTAACCATTCCATAAATCTTGTGTTTAGTGCCCCTGGAAGCATGAAAATCACTTTAAACATGCTAATTTTAGCTCTAACACTGATGATCCACCTACAAATGTGAACTGACGTTCAAAAATAAAACATTTGAAAACGGATCATTTTCCACATTTCTGAAGCATGACGTAATGGGGGGTGTTATCTCTTTTGTCGAAAATCAGCAGTTTTTGCTCGAACATTAAATGCCTCCAAATGGTATTTAATTAACTTCCCGGGGTGAAGAAACCCTCTTTGAGAACTCAGAGTGAGTAAATTGGCCATTTTCATGCACTTTTAACCATTCCATAAATCTTGTGTTTAGGGCCCCTGGAAGCATGAAAATCACTTTAAACATGCTAATTTTAGCTCTAACACTGATGATCCACCTACAAATGTGAACTGACGTTCAAAAATAAAACATTTGAAAACGGACCATTTTCCACATTTCTGAAGCATGACGTAATGGGGGGGTGTTATCTCTTTTGTCAAAAATCAGCTGTTTTTGATTGAACATTAAATGCCTCCAAATAGTATTTAATTCACTTCCCGAGCCCCTGGAAGCATGAAAATCACTTTAAAGATGCTAATTTTAGCTCTAACACTGATGATCCACCTACAAATGTGAACTGACGTTCAAAAATAAAACATTTGAAAACGGACCATTTTCCACATTTCTGAAGCATGACGTAATGGGGGGGTGTTATCTCTTTTGTCGAAAATCAGCCATTTTTGCTCGAACATTAAATGCCTCCAAATGGTATTTAATTAACTTCCCGGGGTGAAGAAACCCTTTTTGAGAACTCAGAGTGAGTAAATTGGCCATTTTCATGCACTTTTAACCAATCCATAAATCTTGTGTTTAGGGCCCCTGGAAGCATGAAAATCACTTTAAACATGCTAATTTTAGCTCCAACACTGATGATCCACCTACAAATGTGAACTGACATTCAAAAATAAAACATTTTAAAACGGACCATTTTCCACATTTCTGAAGCATGACGTAATGGGGGGGTGTTATCTCTTTTGTCAAAAATCAGCTGTTTTTGATTGAACATTAAATGCCTCCAAATAGTATTTAATTCACTTCCCGAGCCCCTGGAAGCATGAACATCACTATAAACATGCTAATTTTAGCTCTAACACTGATGATCCACCTACAAATGTGAACTGACGTTCCAAAATAAAACATTTGAAAACGGACCATTTTCCACATTTCTGAAGCATGACTTAATGGGGGGGGTGTTATCTCTTTTGTCGAAAATCAGCCGTTTCTGCTCGAACATTAAATGCCTCCAAATGGTATTTAATTAACTTCCCGGGGTGAAGAAACACTTTTTGAGAACTCAGAGTGAGTAAATTGGCCATTTTCATGCACTTTTAACCATTCCATAAATCTTGTGTTTAGGGCCCCTGGAAGCATGAAAATCACTTTAAAGATGCTAATTTTAGCTCTAACACTGATGATCCACCTACAAATGTGAACTGACGTTCAAAAATAAAAACATTTGAAAACAGACCATTTTCCACATTTCTGAAGCATGACGTAATGGGGGGTGTTATCTCTTTTGTCGAAAATCAGCAGTTTTTGCTCGAACATTAAATGCCTCCAAATGGTATTTAATTAACTTCCCGGGGTGAAGAAACCCTTTTTGAGAACTCAGAGTGAGTAAATTGGCCATTTTCATGCACTTTTAACCATTCCATAAATCTTGTGTTTAGGGCCCCTGGAAGCATAAAAATCACTTTAAACATGCTAATTTTAGCTCTAACACTGATGATCCACCTACAAATGTGAACTGACGTTCAAAAATAAAACATTTGAAAACGGACCATTTTCCACATTTCTGAAGCATGACGTAATGGGGGGGGTGTTATCTCTTTTGTCAAAAATCAGCTGTTTTTGATTGAACATTAAATGCCTCCAAATAGTATTTAATTCACTTCCCGAGCCCCTGGAAGCATGAAAATCACTTTAAACATGCTAATTTTAGCTCTAACACTGATGATCCACCTACAAATGTGAACTGACGTTCAAAAATAAAACATTTGAAAACGGACCATTTTCCACATTTCTGAAGCATGACGTAATGGGGGGGTGTTATCTCTTTTGTCGAAAATCAGCCGTTTTTGCTCGAACATTAAATGCCTCCAAATGGTATTTAATTAACTTCCCGGGGTGAAGTAACCCTTTTTGAGAACTCAGAGTGAGTAAATTGGCCATTTTCATGCACTTTTAACCATTCCATAAATCTTGTGTTTAGGGCCCCTGGAAGCATGAAAATCACTTTAAACATGCTAATTTTAGCTCCAACACTGATGATCCACCTACAAATGTGAACTGACATTCAAAAATAAAACATTTTAAAACGGACCATTTTCCACATTTCTGAAGCATGACGTAATGGGGGGGTGTTATCTCTTTTGTCAAAAATCAGCTGTTTTTGATTGAACATTAAATGCCTCCTAATAGTATTTAATTCACTTCCCGAGCCCCTGGAAGCATGAACATCACTATAAACATGCTAATTTTAGCTCTAACACTGATGATCCACCTACAAATGTGAACTGACGTTCCAAAATAAAACTTTTGAAAACGGACCATTTTCCACATTTCTGAAGCATGACTTAATGGGGGGGGTGTTATCTCTTTTGTCGAAAATCAGCCGTTTCTGCTCGAACATTAAATGCCTCCAAATGGTATTTAATTAACTTCCCGGGGTGAAGAAACACTTTTTGAGAACTCAGAGTGAGTAAATTGGCCATTTTCATGCACTTTTAACCATTCCATAAATCTTGTGTTTAGGGCCCCTGGAAGCATGAAAATCACTTTAAAGATGCCAATTTTAGCTCTAACACTGATGATCCACCTACAAATGTGAACTGACGTTCAAAAATAAAAACATTTGAAAACGGACCATTTTCCACATTTCTGAAGCATGACGTAATGGGGGGGTGTTATCTCTTTTGTCAAAAATCAGCTGTTTTTGCTTGAACATTAAATGCCTCCAAATAGTATTTAATTCACTTCCCGAGCCCCTGGAAGCATGAAAATCACTTTAAACATGCTAATTTTAGCTCTAACACTGATGATCCACCTACAAATGTGAACTGACGTTCCAAAATAAAACATTTGAAAACGGACCATTTTCCACATTTCTGAAGCATGACGTAATGGGGGGGTGTTATCTCTTTTGTCGAAAATCAGCCGTTTTTGCTCGAATATTAAATGCCTCCAAATGGTATTTAATTAACTTCCCGGGGTGAAGAAACCCTTTTTGAGAACTCAGAGTGAGTAAATTGGCCATTTTCATGCACTTTTAACCATTCCATAAATCTTGTGTTTAGGGCCCCTGGAAGCATGAAAATCACTTTAAACATGCTAATTTTAGCTCCAACACTGATGATCCACCTACAAATGTGAACTGACATTCAAAAATAAAACATTTTAAAACGGACCATTTTCCACATTTCTGAAGCATGACGTAATGGGGGGGTGTTATCTCTTTTGTCAAAAATCAGCTGTTTTTGATTGAACATTAAATGCCTCCAAATAGTATTTAATTCACTTCCCGAGCCCCTGGAAGCATGAACATCACTATAAACATGCTAATTTTAGCTCTAACACTGATGATCCACCTACAAATGTGAACTGACGTTCCAAAATAAAACATTTGAAAACGGACCATTTTCCACATTTCTGAAGCATGACTTAATGGGGGGGGGTGTTATCTCTTTTGTCGAAAATCAGCCGTTTCTGCTCAAACATTAAATGCCTCCAAATGGTATTTAAATAACTTCCCGGGGTGAAGAAACCCTTTTTGAGAACTCAGAGTGAGTAAATTGGCCATTTTCATGCACTTTTAACCATTCCATAAATCTTGTGTTTAGTGCCCCTGGAAGCATGAAAATCACTTTAAACATGCTAATTTTAGCTCTAACACTGATGATCCACCTACAAATGTGAACTGACGTTCAAAAATAAAACATTTGAAAACGGATCATTTTCCACATTTCTGAAGCATGACGTAATGGGGGGTGTTATCTCTTTTGTCGAAAATCAGCAGTTTTTGCTCGAACATTAAATGCCTCCAAATGGTATTTAATTAACTTCCCGGGGTGAAGAAACCCTCTTTGAGAACTCAGAGTGAGTAAATTGGCCATTTTCATGCACTTTTAACCATTCCATAAATCTTGTGTTTAGGGCCCCTGGAAGCATGAAAATCACTTTAAACATGCTAATTTTAGCTCTAACACTGATGATCCACCTACAAATGTGAACTGACGTTCAAAAATAAAACATTTGAAAACGGACCATTTTCCACATTTCTGAAGCATGACGTAATGGGGGGGTGTTATCTCTTTTGTCAAAAATCAGCTGTTTTTGATTGAACATTAAATGCCTCCAAATAGTATTTAATTCACTTCCCGAGCCCCTGGAAGCATGAAAATCACTTTAAACATGCTAATTTTAGCTCTAACACTGATGATCCACCTACAAATGTGAACTGACGTTCAAAAATAAAACATTTGAAAACGGACCATTTTCCACATTTCTGAAGCATGACGTAATGGGGGGGTGTTATCTCTTTTGTCGAAAATCAGCCGTTTTTACTCGAACATTAAATGCCTCCAAATGGTATTTAATTAACTTCCCGGGGTGAAGAAACCCTTTTTGAGAACTCAGAGTGAGTAAATTGGCCATTTTCATGCACTTTTAACCATTCCATAAATCTTTTGTTTAGGGCCCCTGGAAGCATGAAAATCACTTTAAACATGCTAATTTTAGCTCCAACACTGATGATCCACCTACAAATGTGAACTGACATTTAAAAATAAAACATTTTAAAACGGACCATTTTCCACATTTCTGAAGCATGACGTAATGGGGGGGTGTTATCTCTTTTGTCAAACATCAGCTGTTTTTGATTGAACATTAAATGCCTCCAAATAGTATTTAATTCACTTCCCGAGCCCCTGGAAGCATGAACATCACTATAAACATGCTAATTTTAGCTCTAACACTGATGATCCACCTACAAATGTGAACTGACGTTCCAAAATAAAACATTTGAAAACGGACCATTTTCCACATTTCTGAAGCATGACTTAATGGGGGGGGTGTTATCTCTTTTGTCGAAAATCAGCCGTTTCTGCTCGAACATTAAATGCCTCCAAATGGTATTTAATTAACTTCCCGGGGTGAAGAAACACTTTTTGAGAACTCAGAGTGAGTAAATTGGCCATTTTCATGCACTTTTAACCATTCCATAAATCTTGTGTTTAGGGCCCCTGGAAGCATGAAAATCACTTTAAAGATGCTAATTTTAGCTCTAACACTGATGATCCACCTACAAATGTGAACTGACGTTCAAAAATAAAAACATTTGAAAACAGACCATTTTCCACATTTCTGAAGCATGACGTAATGGGGGGTGTTATCTCTTTTGTCGAAAATCAGCAGTTTTTGCTCGAACATTAAATGCCTCCAAATGGTATTTAATTAACTTCCCGGGGTGAAGAAACCCTTTTTGAGAACTCAGAGTGAGTAAATTGGCCATTTTCATGCACTTTTAACCATTCCATAAATCTTGTGTTTAGGGCCCCTGGAAGCATGAAAATCACTTTAAACATGCTAATTTTAGCTCTAACACTGATGATCCACCTACAAATGTGAACTGACGTTCAAAAATAAAACATTTGAAAACGGACCATTTTCCACATTTCTGAAGCATGACGTAATGGGGGGGTGTTATCTCTTTTGTCAAAAATCAGCTGTTTTTGATTGAACATTAAATGCCTCCAAATAGTATTTAATTCACTTCCCGAGCCCCTGGAAGCATGAAAATCACTTTAAACATGCTAATTTTAGCTCTAACACTGATGATCCACCTACAAATGTGAACTGACGTTCAAAAATAAAACATTTGAAAACGGACCATTTTCCACATTTCTGAAGCATGACGTAATGGGGGGGTGTTATCTCTTTTGTCGAAAATCAGCCGTTTTTGCTCGAACATTAAATGCCTCCAAATGGTATTTAATTAACTTCCCGGGGTGAAGAAACCCTTTTTGAGAACTCAGAGTGAGTAAATTGGCCATTTTCATGCACTTTTAACCATTCCATAAATCTTGTGTTTAGGGCCCCTGGAAGCATGAAAATCACTTTAAACATGCTAATTTTAGCTCTAACACTGATGATCCACCTACAAATGTGAACTGACGTTCAAAAATAAAACATTTGAAAACGGACCATTTTCCACATTTCTGAAGCATGACGTAATGGGGGGGTGTTATCTCTTTTGTCGAAAATCAGCCGTTTTTGCTCGAACATTAAATGCCTCCAAATGGTATTTAATTAACTTCCCGGGGTGAAGAAACCCTTTTTGAGAACTCAGAGTGAGTAAATTGGCCATTTTCATGCACTTTTAACCATTCCATAAATCTTGTGTTTAGGGCCCCTGGAAGCATGAAAATCACTTTAAACATGCTAATTTTAGCTCCAACACTGATGATCCACCTACAAATGTGAACTGACATTCAAAAATAAAACATTTTAAAACGGACCATTTTCCACATTTCTGAAGCATGACGTAATGGGGGGGGTGTTATCTCTTTTGTCAAAAATCAGCTGTTTTTGATTAAACATTAAATGCCTCCTAATAGTATTTAATTCACTTCCCGAGCCCCTGGAAGCATGAACATCACTATAAACATGCTAATTTTAGCTCTAACACTGATGATCCACCTACAAATGTGAACTGACGTTCCAAAATAAAACATTTGAAAACGGACCATTTTCCACATTTCTGAAGCATGACTTAATGGGGGGGTGTTATCTCTTTTGTCGAAAATCAGCCGTTTCTGCTCGAACATTAAATGCCTCCAAATGGTATTTAATTAACTTCCCGGGGTGAAGAAACACTTTTTGAGAACTCAGAGTGAGTAAATTGGCCATTTTCATGCACTTTTAACCATTCCATAAATCTTGTGTTTAGGGCCCCTGGAAGCATGAAAATCACTTTAAAGATGCTAATTTTAGCTCTAACACTGATGATCCACCTACAAATGTGAACTGACGTTCAAAAATAAAAACATTTGAAAACGGACCATTTTCCACATTTCTGAAGCATGACGTAATGGGGGGGTGTTATCTCTTTTGTCAAAAATCAGCTGTTTTTGCTTGAACATTAAATGCCTCCAAATAGTATTTAATTCACTTCCCGAGCCCCTGGAAGCATGAAAATCACTTTAAACATGCTAATTTTAGCTCTAACACTGATGATCCACCTACAAATGTGAACGGACGTTCAAAAATAAAACATTTGAAAACGGACCATTTTCCACATTTCTGAAGCATGACGTAATGGGGGGGTGTTATCTCTTTTGTCGAAAATCAGCCGTTTTTGCTCGAACATTAAATGCCTCCAAATGGTATTTAATTAACTTCCCGGGGTGAAGAAACCCTTTTTGAGAACTCAGAGTGAGTAAATTGGCCATTTTCATGCACTTTTAACCATTCCATAAATCTTGTGTTTAGGGCCCCTGGAAGCATGAAAATCACTTTAAACATGCTAATTTTAGCTCCAACACTGATGATCCACCTACAAATGTGAACTGACATTCAAAAATAAAACATTTTAAAACGGACCATTTTCCACATTTCTGAAGCATGACGTAATGGGGGGTTGTTATCTCTTTTGTCAAAAATCAGCTGTTTTTGATTGAACATTAAATGCCTCCAAATAGTATTTAATTCACTTCCCGAGCCCCTGGAAGCATGAACATCACTATAAACATGCTAATTTTAGCTCTAACACTGATGATCCACCTACAAATGTGAACTGAAGTTCCGAAATAAAACATTTGAAAACGGACCATTTTCCACATTTCTGAAGCATGACTTAATGGGGGGGGGTGTTATCTCTTTTGTCGAAAATCAGCCGTTTCTGCTCAAACATTAAATGCCTCCAAATGGTATTTAATTAACTTCCCGGGGTGAAGAAACACTTTTTGAGAACTCAGAGTGAGTAAATTGGCTATTTTCATGCACTTTTAACCATTCCATAAATCTTGTGCTTAGGGCCCCTGGAAGCATGAAAATCACTTTAAACATGCTAATTTTAGCTCTAACACTGATGATCCACCTACAAATGTGAACTGACGTTCAAAAATAAAACATTTGAAAACGGACCATTTTCCACATTTCTGAAGCATGACGTAATGGGGGGGTGTTATCTCTTTTGTCAAAAATCTGCTGTTTTTGCTTGAACATTAAATGCCTCCAAATAGTATTTAATTCACTTCCCGAGCCCCTGGAAGCATGAAAATCACTTTAAACATGCTAATTTTAGCTCTAACACTGATGATCCACCTACAAATGTGAACTGACGTTCAAAAATAAAACATTTGAAAACGGACCATTTTCCACATTTCTGAAGCATGACGTAATGGGGGGGTGTTATCTCTTTTGTCGAAAATCAGCCGTTTTTGCTCGAACATTAAATGCTTCCAAATGGTATTTAATTAACTTCCCGAGCCCCTGGAAGCATGAAAATCACTTTAAACATGCTAATTTTAGCTCTAACACTGATGATCCACCTACAAATGTGAACTGACATTCAAAAATAAAACATTTTAAAACGGACCATTTTCCACATTTCTGAAGCATGACGTAATGGGGGGGTGTTATCTCTTTTGTCAAAAATCAGCTGTTTTTGATTGAACATTAAATGCCTCCAAATAGTATTTAATTCACTTCCCGAGCCCCTGGAAGCATGAACATCACTATAAACATGCTAATTTTAGCTCTAACACTGATGATCCACCTACAAATGTGAACTGACGTTCCAAAATAAAACATTTGAAAACGGACCATTTTCCACATTTCTGAAGCATGACTTAATGGGGGGGGGTGTTATCTCTTTTGTCGAAAATCAGCCGTTTCTGCTCGAACATTAAATGCCTCCAAATGGTATTTAATTAACTTCCCGGGGTGAAGAAACACTTTTTGAGAACTCAGAGTGAGTAAATTGGCCATTTTCATGCACTTTTAACCATTCCATAAATCTTGTGTTTAGGGCCCCTGGAAGCATGAAAATCACTTTAAAGATGCTAATTTTAGCTCTAACACTGATGATCCACCTACAAATGTGAACTGACGTTCAAAAATAAAAACATTTGAAAACGGACCATTTTCCACATTTCTGAAGCATGACGTAATGTGGGGGTGTTATCTCTTTTGTCAAAAATCAGCTGTTTTTGCTTGAACAGTAAATGCCTCCAAATAGTATTTAATTCACTTCCCGAGCCCCTGGAAGCATGAAAATCACTTTAAACATGCTAATTTTAGCTCTAACACTGATGATCCACCTACAAATGTGAACTGACGTTCAAAAATAAAACATTTGAAAACGGACCATTTTCCACATTTCTGAAGCATGACGTAATGGGGGGGTGTTATCTCTTTTGTCGAAAATCAGCCGTTTTTGCTCGAACATTAAATGCCTCCAAATGGTATTTAATTAACTTCCCGGGGTGAAGAAACCCTTTTTGAGAACTCAGAGTGAGTAAATTGGCCATTTTCATGCACTTTTAACCATTCCATAAATCTTGTGTTTAGGGCCCCTGGAAGCATGAAAATCACTTTAAACATGATAATTTTAGCTCCAACACTGATGATCCACCTACAAATGTGAACTGACATTCAAAAATAAAACATTTTAAAACGGACCATTTTCCACATTTCTGAAGCATGACGTAATGGGGGGGTGTTATCTCTTTTGTCAAAAATCAGCTGTTTTTGATTGAACATTAAATGCCTCCAAATAGTATTTAATTCACTTCCCGAGCCCCTGGAAGCATGAACATCACTATAAATATGCTAATTTTAGCTCTAACACTGACGATCCACCTACAAATGTGAACTGACGTTCCAAAATAAAACATTTGAAAACGGACCATTTTCCACATTTCTGAAGCATGACGTAAGGGGGGGGTGTTATCTCTTTTGTCGAAAATCAGCCGTTTTTGCTCGAACATTAAATGCCTCCAAATGGTATTTAATTAACTTCCCGGGGTGAAGAAACCCTTTTTGAGAACTTAGAGTGAGTAAATTGGCCATTTTCATGCACTTTTAACCATTCCATAAATCTTGTGTTTAGGGCCCCTGGAAGCATGAAAATCACTTTAAACATGCTAATTTTAGCTCTAACACTGATGATCCACCTACAAATGTGAACTGACATTCAAAAATAAAACATTTTAAAACGGATCATTTTTCACATTTCTGAAGCATGACGTAATGGGGGGGTGTTATCTCTTTTGTCAAAAATCAGCTGTTTTTGATTGAACGTTAAATGCCTCCAAATAGTATTTAATTCACTTCCCGAGCCCCTGGAAGCATGAACATCACTATAAACATGCTAATTTTAGCTCTAACACTGATGATCCACCTACAAATGTGAACTGACGCTCCAAAATAAAACATTTGAAAACGGACCATTTTCCACATTTCTGAAGCATGACGTAATGGGGGGGTGTTATCTCTTTTGTCGAAAATCAGCCGTTTCTGCTCGAACATTAAATGCCTCCAAATGGTATTTAATTAACTTCCCGGGGTGAAGAAACCCTTTTTGAGAACTCAGAGTGAGTAAATTGGCCATTTCCATGCACTTTTAACCATTCCATAAATCTTGTGTTTAGTGCCCCTGGAAGCATGAAAATCACTTTAAACATGCTAATTTTAGCTCTAACACTGATGATCCACCTACAAATGTGAACTGACGTTCAAAAATAAAACATTTGAAAACGGATCATTTTCCACATTTCTGAAGCATGACGTAATGGGGGGTGTTATCTCTTTTGTCGAAAATCAGCAGTTTTTGCTCGAACATTAAATGCCTCCAAATGGTATTTAATTAACTTCCCGGGGTGAAGAAACCCTCTTTGAGAACTCAGAGTGAGTAAATTGGCCATTTTCATGCACTTTTAACCATTCCATAAATCTTGTGTTTAGAGCCCCTGGAAGCATGAAAATCACTTTAAACATGCTAATTTTAGCTCTAACACTGATGATCCACCTACAAATGTGAACTGACGTTCAAAAATAAAACATTTGAAAACGGACCATTTTCCACATTTCTGAAGCATGACGTAATGGGGGGGTGTTATCTCTTTTGTCAAAAATCAGCTGTTTTTGATTGAACATTAAATGCCTCCAAATAGTATTTAATTCACTTCCCGAGCCCCTGGAAGCATGAAAATCACTTTAAACATGCTAATTTTAGCTCTAACACTGATGATCCACCTACAAATGTGAACTGACGTTCAAAAATAAAACATTTGAAAACGGACCATTTTCCACATTTCTGAAGCATGACGTAATGGGGGGGTGTTATCTCTTTTGTCGAAAATCAGCCGTTTTTGCTCGAACATTAAATGCCTCCAAATGGTATTTAATTAACTTCCCGGGGTGAAGAAACCCTTTTTGAGAACTCAGAGTGAGTAAATTGGCCATTTTCATGCACTTTTAACCATTCCATAAATCTTTTGTTTAGGGCCCCTGGAAGCATGAAAATCACTTTAAACATGCTAATTTTAGCTCCAACACTGATGATCCACCTACAAATGTGAACTGACATTCAAAAATAAAACATTTTAAAACGGACCATTTTCCACATTTCTGAAGCATGACGTAATGGGGGGGTGTTATCTCTTTTGTCAAAAATCAGCTGTTTTTGATTGAACATTAAATGCCTCCAAATAGTATTTAATTCACTTCCCGAGCCCCTGGAAGCATGAACATCACTATAAACATGCTAATTTTAGCTCTAACACTGATGATCCACCTACAAATGTGAACTGACGTTCCAAACTAAAACATTTGAAAACGGACCATTTTCCACATTTCTGAAGCATGACTTAATGGGGGGGGTGTTATCTCTTTGTCGAAAATCAGCCGTTTCTGCTCGAACATTAAATGCCTCCAAATGGTATTTAATTAACTTCCTGGGGTGAAGAAACACTTTTTGAGAACTCAGAGTGAGTAAATTGGCCATTTTCATGCACTTTTAACCATTCCATAAATCTTGTGTTTAGGGCCCCTGGAAGCATGAAAATCACTTTAAAGATGCTAATTTTAGCTCTAACACTGATGATCCACCTACAAATGTGAACTGACGTTCAAAAATAAAAACATTTGAAAACAGACCATTTTCCACATTTCTGAAGCATGACGTAATGGGGGGTGTTATCTCTTTTGTCGAAAATCAGCAGTTTTTGCTCGAACATTAAATGCCTCCAAATGGTATTTAATTAACTTCCCGGGGTGAAGAAACCCTTTTTGAGAACTCAGAGTGAGTAAATTGGCCATTTTCATGCACTTTTAACCATTCCATAAATCTTGTGTTTAGGGCCCCTGGAAGCATGAAAATCACTTTAAACATGCTAATTTTAGCTCTAACACTGATGATCCACCTACAAATGTGAACTGACGTTCAAAAATAAAACATTTGAAAACGGACCATTTTCCACATTTCTGAAGCATGACGTAATGGGGGGGTGTTATCTCTTTTGTCAAAAATCAGCTGTTTTTGATTGAACATTAAATGCCTCCAAATAGTATTTAATTCACTTCCCGAGCCCCTGGAAGCATGAAAATCACTTTAAACATGCTAATTTTAGCTCTAACACTGATGATCCACCTACAAATGTGAACTGACGTTCAAAAATAAAACATTTGAAAACGGACCATTTTCCACATTTCTGAAGCATGACGTAATGGGGGGGTGTTATCTCTTTTGTCGAAAATCAGCCGTTTTTGCTCGAACATTAAATGCCTCCAAATGGTATTTAATTAACTTCCCGGGGTGAAGAAACCCTTTTTGAGAACTCAGAGTGAGTAAATTGGCCATTTTCATGCACTTTTAACCATTCCATAAATCTTGTGTTTAGGGCCCCTGGAAGCATGAAAATCACTTTAAACATGCTAATTTTAGCTCCAACACTGATGATCCACCTACAAATGTGAACTGACATTCAAAAATAAAACATTTTAAAACGGACCATTTTCCACATTTCTGAAGCATGACGTAATGGGGGGGTGTTATCTCTTTTGTCAAAAATCAGCTGTTTTTGATTGAACATTAAATGCCTCCAAATAGTATTTAATTCACTTCCCGAGCCCCTGGAAGCATGAACATCACTTTAAACATGCTAATTTTAGCTCTAACACTGATGATCCACCTACAAATGTGAACTGACGTTCAAAAATAAAACATTTGAAAACGAACCATTTTCCACATTTCTGAAGCATGACGTAATGGGGGGGTGTTATCTCTTTTGTCGAAAATCAGCCGTTTTTGCTCGAACATTAAATGCCTCCAAATGGTATTTAATTAACTTCCCGGGGTGAAGAAACCCTTTTTGAGAACTCAGAGTGAGTAAATTGGCCATTTTCATGCACTTTTAACCATTCCATAAATCTTGTGTTTAGGGCCCCTGGAAGCATGAAAATCACTTTAAACATGCTAATTTTAGCTCCAACACTGATGATCCACCTACAAATGTGAACTGACATTCAAAAATAAAACATTTTAAAACGGACCATTTTCCACATTTCTGAAGCATGACGTAATGGGGGGGTGTTATCTCTTTTGTCAAAAATCAGCTGTTTTTGATTAAACATTAAATGCCTCCTAATAGTATTTAATTCACTTCCCGAGCCCCTGGAAGCATGAACATCACTATAAACATGCTAATTTTAGCTCTAACACTGATGATCCACCTACAAATGTGAACTGACGTTCCAAAATAAAACATTTGAAAACGGACCATTTTCCACATTTCTGAAGCATGACTTAATGGGGGGGGTGTTATCTCTTTTGTCGAAAATCAGCCGTTTCTGCTCGAACATTAAATGCCTCCAAATGGTATTTAATTAACTTCCCGGGGTGAAGAAACACTTTTTGAGAACTCAGAGTGAGTAAATTGGCCATTTTCATGCACTTTTAACCATTCCATAAATCTTGTGTTTAGGGCCCCTGGAAGCATGAAAATCACTTTAAAGATGCTAATTTTAGCTCTAACACTGATGATCCACCTACAAATGTGAACTGACGTTCAAAAATAAAAACATTTGAAAACGGACCATTTTCCACATTTCTGAAGCATGACGTAATGGGGGGGTGTTATCTCTTTTGTCAAAAATCAGCTGTTTTTGCTTGAACATTAAATGCCTCCAAATAGTATTTAATTCACTTCCCGAGCCCCTGGAAGCATGAAAATCACTTTAAACATGCTAATTTTAGCTCTAACACTGATGATCCACCTACAAATGTGAACTGACGTTCAAAAATAAAACATTTGAAAACGGACCATTTTCCACATTTCTGAAGCATGACGTAATGGGGGGGTGTTATCTCTTTTGTCGAAAATCAGCCGTTTTTGCTCGAACATTAAATGCCTCCAAATGGTATTTAATTAACTTCCCGGGGTGAAGAAACCCTTTTTGAGAACTCAGAGTGAGTAAATTGGCCATTTTCATGCACTTTTAACCATTCCATAAATCTTGTGTTTAGGGCCCCTGGAAGCATGAAAATCACTTTAAACATGCTAATTTTAGCTCCAACACTGATGATCCACCTACAAATGTGAACTGACATTCAAAAATAAAACATTTGAAAACGGACCATTTTCCACATTTCTGAAGCATGACGTAATGGGGGGGTGTTATCTCTTTTGTCAAAAATCAGCTGTTTTTGCTTGAACATTAAATGCCTCCAAATAGTATTTAATTCACTTCCCGAGCCCCTGGAAGCATGAAAATCACTTTAAACATGCTGATTTTAGCTCTAACACTGATGATCCACCTACAAATGTGAACTGACGTTCAAAAATAAAACATTTGAAAACGGACCATTTTCCACATTTCTGAAGCATGACGTAATGGGGGGGTGTTATCTCTTTTGTCGAAAATCAGCCGTTTTTGCTCCAACATTAAATGCCTCCAAATGGTATTTAATTAACTTCCCGGGGTGAAGAAACCCTTTTTGAGAACTCAGAGTGAGTAAATTGGCCATTTTCATGCACTTTTAACCATTCCATAAATCTTGTGTTTAGGGCCCCTGGAAGCATGAAAATCACTTTAAACATGCTAATTTTAGCTCCAACACTGATGATCCACCTACAAATGTGAACTGACATTCAAAAATAAAACATTTGAAAACGGACCATTTTCCACATTTCTGAAGCATGACGTAATGGGGGGGTGTTATCTCTTTTGTCAAAAATCAGCTGTTTTTGCTTGAACATTAAATGCCTCCAAATAGTATTTAATTCACTTCCCGAGCCCCTGGAAGCATGAAAATCACTTTAAACATGCTAATTTTAGCTCTAACACTGATGATCCACCTACAAATGTGAACTGACGTTCAAAAATAAAACATTTGAAAACGGACCATTTTCCACATTTCTGAAGCATGACGTAATGGGGGGGTGTTATCTCTTTTGTCGAAAATCAGCCGTTTTTGCTCGAACATTAAATGCCTCCAAATGGTATTTAATTAACTTCCCGGGGTGAAGAAACCCTTTTTGAGAACTCAGAGTGAGTAAATTGGCCATTTTCATGCACTTTTAACCATTCCATAAATCTTGTGTTTAGGGCCCCTGGAAGCATGAAAATCACTTTAAACATGCTAATTTTAGCTCCAACACTGATGATCCACCTACAAATGTGAACTGACATTCAAAAATAAAACATTTTAAAACGGACCATTTTCCACATTTCTGAAGCATGACGTAATGGGGGGGTGTTATCTCTTTTGTCAAAAATCAGCTGTTTTTGATTGAACGTTAAATGCCTCCAAATAGTATTTAATTCACTTCCCAAGCCCCTGGAAGCATGAACATCACTATAAACATGCTAATTTTAGCTCTAACACTGATGATCCACCTACAAATGTGAACTGACGTTCCAAAATAAAACATTTGAAAACGGACCATTTTCCACATTTCTGAAGCATGACGTAATGGGGGGGTGTTATCTCTTTTGTCGAAAATCAGCCGTTTCTGCTCGAACATTAAATGCCTCCAAATGGTATTTAATTAACTTCCCGGGGTGAAGAAACCCTTTTTGAGAACTCAGAGTGAGTAAATTGGCCATTTTCATGCACTTTTAACCATTCCATTAATCTTGTGTTTAGTGCCCCTGGAAGCATGAAAATCACTTTAAACATGCTAATTTTAGCTCTAACACTGATGATCCACCTACAAATGTGAACTGACGTTCAAAAATAAAACATTTGAAAACGGATCATTTTCCACATTTCTGAAGCATGACGTAATGGGGGGTGTTATCTCTTTTGTCGAAAATCAGCAGTTTTTGCTCGAACATTAAATGCCTCCAAATGGTATTTAATTAACTTCCCGGGGTGAAGAAACCCTCTTTGAGAACTCAGAGTGAGTAAATTGGCCATTTTCATGCACTTTTAACCATTCTATAAATCTTGTGTTTAGGGCCCCTGGAAGCATGAAAATCACTTTAAACATGCTAATTTTAGCTCTAACACTGATGATCCACCTACAAATGTGAACTGACGTTCAAAAATAAAACATTTGAAAACGGACCATTTTCCACATTTCTGAAGCATGACGTAATGGGGGGGTGTTATCTCTTTTGTCAAAAATCAGCTGTTTTTGATTGAACATTAAATGCCTCCAAATAGTATTTAATTCACTTCCCGAGCCCCTGGAAGCATGAAAATCACTTTAAACATGCTAATTTTAGCTCTAACACTGATGATCCACCTACAAATGTGAACTGACGTTCAAAAATAAAACATTTGAAAACGGACCATTTTCCACATTTCTGAAGCATGACGTAATGGGGGGGTGTTATCTCTTTTGTCGAAAATCAGCCGTTTTTGCTCGAACATTAAATGCCTCCAAATGGTATTTAATTAACTTCCCGGGGTGAAGAAACCCTTTTTGAGAACTCAGAGTGAGTAAATTGGCCATTTTCATGCACTTTTAACCATTCCATAAATCTTGTGTTTAGGGCCCCTGGAAGCATGAAAATCACTTTAAACATGCTAATTTTAGCTCCAACACTGATGATCCACCTACAAATGTGAACTGACATTCAAAAATAAAACATTTTAAAACGGACCATTTTCCACATTTCTGAAGCATGACGTAATGGGGGGGTGTTATCTCTTTTGTCAAAAATCAGCTGTTTTTGATTGAACATTAAATGCCTCCAAATAGTATTTAATTCACTTCCCGAGCCCCTGGAAGCATGAACATCACTATAAACATGCTAATTTTAGCTCTAACACTGATGATCCACCTACAAATGTGAACTGACGTTCCAAAATAAAACATTTGAAAACGGACCATTTTCCACATTTCTGAAGCATGACTTAATGGGGGGGTGTTATCTCTTTTGTCGAAAATCAGCCGTTTCTGCTCGAACATTAAATGCCTCCAAATGGTATTTAATTAACTTCCCGGGGTGAAAAAACACTTTTTGAGAACTCAGAGTGAGTAAATTGGCCATTTTCATGCACTTTTAACCATTCCATAAATCTTGTGTTTAGGGCCCCTGGAAGCATGAAAATCACTTTAAAGATGCTAATTTTAGCTCTAACACTGATGATCCACCTACAAATGTGAACTGACGTTCAAAAATAAAAACATTTGAAAACGGACCATTTTCCACATTTCTGAAGCATGACGTAATGTGGGGGTGTTATCTCTTTTGTCAAAAATCAGCTGTTTTTGCTTGAACATTAAATGCCTCCAAATAGTATTTAATTCACTTCCCGAGCCCCTGGAAGCATGAAAATCACTTTAAACATGCTAATTTTAGCTCTAACACTGATGATCCACCTACAAATGTGAACTGACGTTCAAAAATAAAACATTTGAAAACTGACCATTTTCCACATTTCTGAAGCATGACGTAATGGGGGGGTGTTATCTCTTTTGTCGAAAATCAGCCGTTTTTGCTCGAACATTAAATGCCTCCAAATGGTATTTAATTAACTTCCCGGGGTGAAGAAACCCTTTTTGAGAACTCAGAGTGAGTAAATTGGCCATTTTCATTCACTTTTAACCATTCCATAAATCTTGTGTTTAGGGCCCCTGGAAGCATGAAAATCACTTTAAACATGCTAATTTTAGCTCCAACACTGATGATCCACCTACAAATGTGAACTGACATTCAAAAATAAAACATTTTAAAACGGACCATTTTCCACATTTCTGAAGCATGACGTAATGGGGGGGTGTTATCTCTTTTGTCAAAAATCAGCTGTTTTTGATTGAACATTAAATGCCTCCAAATAGTATTTAATTCACTTCCCGGGGTGAAGAAACCCTCTTTGAGAACTCAGAGTGAGTAAATTGGCCATTTTCATGCACTTTTAACCATTCCATAAATCTTGTGTTTAGGGCCCCTGGAAGCATGAAAATCACTTTAAACATGCTAATTTTAGCTCTAACACTGATGATCCACCTACAAATGTGAACTGACGTTCAAAAATAAAACATTTGAAAACTGACCATTTTCCACATTTCTGAAGCATGACGTAATGGGGGGGTGTTATCTCTTTTGTCGAAAATCAGCCGTTTTTGCTCGAACATTAAATGCCTCCAAATGGTATTTAATTAACTTCCCGGGGTGAAGAAACCCTTTTTGAGAACTCAGAGTGAGTAAATTGGCCATTTTCATGCACTTTTAACCATTCCATAAATTTTGTGTTTAGGGCCCCTGGAAGCATGAAAATCACTTTAAACATGCTAATTTTAGCTCTAACACTGATGATCCACCTACAAATGTGAACTGACGTTAAAAAATAAAACATTTGAAAACGGACCATTTTCCACATTTCTGAAGCATGACGTAATGGGGGGTGTTATCTCTTTTGTCAAAAATCAGCTGTTTTTGATTGAACATTAAATGCCTCCAAATAGTATTTAATTCACTTCCTGAGCCCCTGGAAGCATGAAAATCACTTTAAACATGCTAATTTTAGCTCTAACACTGATGATCCACCTACAAATGTGAACTGACGTTCCAAAATAAAACATTTGAAAACGGACCATTTTCCACATTTCTGAAGCATGACGTAATGGGGGGGTGTTATCTCTTTTGTCGAAAATCAGCCGTTTCTGCTCGAACATTAAATGCCTCCAAATGGTATTTAATTAACTTCCCGGGGTGAAGAAACCCTTTTTGAGAACTCAGAGTGAGTAAATTGGCCATTTTCATGCACTTTTAACCATTCCATAAATCTTGTGTTTAGTGCCCCTGGAAGCATGAAAATCACTTTAAACATGCTAATTTTAGCTCTAACACTGATGATCCACCTACAAATGTGAACTGACGTTCAAAAATAAAACATTTGAAAACGGATCATTTTCCACATTTCTGAAGCATGACGTAATGGGGGTGTTATCTCTTTTGTCGAAAATCAGCAGTTTTTGCTCGAACATTAAATGCCTCCAAATGGTATTTAATTAACTTCCCGGGGTGAAGAAACCCTCTTTGAGAACTCAGAGTGAGTAAATTGGCCATTTTCATGCACTTTTAACCATTCCATAAATCTTGTGTTTAGGGCCCCTGGAAGCATGAAAATCACTTTAAACATGCTAATTTTAGCTCTAACACTGATGATCCACCTACAAATGTGAACTGACGTTCAAAAATAAAACATTTGAAAACGGACCATTTTCCACATTTCTGAAGCATGACGTAATGGGGGGGTGTTATCTCTTTTGTCAAAAATGAGCTGTTTTTGATTGAACATTAAATGCCTCTAAATAGTATTTAATTCACTTCCCGAGCCCCTGGAAGCATGAAAATCACTTTAAACATGCTAATTTTAGCTCTAACACTGATGATCCACCTACAAATGTGAACTGACGTTCAAAAATAAAACATTTGAAAACGGACCATTTTCCACATTTCTGAAGCATGACGTAATGGGGGGGTGTTATCTCTTTTGTCGAATATCAGCCGTTTTTGCTCGAACATTAAATGCCTCCAAATGGAATTTAATGAACTTCCCGGGGTGAAGAAACCCTTTTTGAGAACTCAGAGTGAGTAAATTGGCCATTTTCATGCACTTTTAACCATTCCATAAATCTTGTGTTTAGGGCCCCTGGAAGCATGAAAATCACTTTAAACATGCTAATTTTAGCTCCAACACTGATGATCCACCTACAAATGTGAACTGACATTCAAAAATAAAACATTTTAAAACGGACCATTTTCCACATTTCTGAAGCATGACGTAATGGGGGGGTGTTATCTCTTTTGTCAAAAATCAGCTGTTTTTGATTGAACATTAAATGCCTCCAAATAGTATTTAATTCACTTCCCGAGCCCCTGGAAGCATGAACATCACTATAAACATGCTAATTTTAGCTCTAACACTGATGATCCACCTACAAATGTGAACTGACGTTCCAAAATAAAACATTTGAAAACGGACCATTTTCCACATTTCTGAAGCATGACTTAATGGGGGGGGTGTTATCTCTTTTGTCGAAAATCAGCCGTTTCTGCTCGAACATTAAATGCCTCCAAATGGTATTTAATTAACTTCCCGGGGTGAAGAAACACTTTTTGAGAACTCAGAGTGAGTAAATTGGCCATTTTCATGCACTTTTAACCATTCCATAAATCTTGTGTTTAGGGCCCCTGGAAGCATGAAAATCACTTTAAAGATGCTAATTTTAGCTCTAACACTGATGATCCACCTACAAATGTGAACTGACGTTCAAAAATAAAAACATTTGAAAACGGACCATTTTCCACATTTCTGAAGCATGACGTAATGGGGGGGTGTTATCTCTTTTGTCAAAAATAAGCCGTTTTTGCTCGAACATTAAATGCCTCCAAATGGTATTTAATTAACTTCCCGGGGTGAAGAAACCCTTTTTGAGAACTCAGAGTGAGTAAATTGGCCATTTTCATGCACTTTGAACCATTCCATAAATCTTGTGTTTAGGGCCCCTGGAAGCATGAAAATCACTTTAAACATGCTAATTTTAGCTCTAACACTGATGATCCACCTACAAATGTGAACTGACGTTAAAAAATAAAACATTTGAAAACGGACCATTTTCCACATTTCTGAAGCATGACGTAATGGGGGGTGTTATCTCTTTTGTCAAAAATCAGCTGTTTTTGATTGAACATTAAATGCCTCCAAATAGTATTTAATTCACTTCCTGAGCCCCTGGAAGCATGAAAATCACTTTAAACATGCTAATTTTAGCTCTAACACTGATGATCCACCTACAAATGTGAACTGATGTTCAAAAATAAAACATTTGAAAACGGACCATTTTCCACATTTCTGAAGCATGACGTAATGGGGGGGTGTTATCTCTTTTGTCGAAAATCAGCCGTTTTTGCTCGAACAATAAATGCCTTCAAATGGTATTTAATTAACTTCCCGGGGTGAAGAAACCCTTTTTGAGAACTCAGAGTGAGTAAATTGGCCATTTTCATGCACTTTTAACCATTCCATAAATCTTGTGTTTAGGGCCCCTGGAAGCATGAAAATCACTTTAAACATGCTAATTTTAGCTCTAACACTGATGATCCACCTACAAATGTGAACTGACGTTCAAAAATAAAACATTTGAAAACGGACCATTTTCCACATTTCTGAAGCATGACGTAATGGGGGGGTGTTATCTTTTTTGTCAAAAATCAGCTGTTTTTGCTTGAACATTAAATGCCTCCAAATAGTATTTAATTCACTTCCCGAGCCCCTGGAAGCATGAACATCACTATAAACATGCTAATTTTAGCTCTAACACTGATGATCCACCTACAAATGTGAACTGACGTTCCAAAATAAAACATTTGAAAACGGACCATTTTCCACATTTCTGAAGCATGACTTAATGGGGGGGGTGTTATCTCTTTTGTCGAAAATCAGCCGTTTCTGCTCAAACATTAAATGCCTCCAAATGGTATTTAATTAACTTCCCGGGGTGAAGAAATACTTTTTGAGAACTCAGAGTGAGTAAATTGGCCATTTTCATGCACTTTTAACCATTCCATAAATCTTGTGTTTAGGGCCCTTGGAAGCATGAAAATCACTTTAAACATGCTAATTTTAGCTCTAACACTGATGATCCACCTACAAATGTGAACTGACGTTCAAAAATAAAACATTTGAAAACGGACCATTTTCCACATTTCTGAAGCATGACGTAATGGGGGGGGGTGTTATCTCTTTTGTCAAAAATCAGCTGTTTTTGCTTGAACATTAAATGCCTCCAAATAGTATTTAATTCACTTCCCGAGCCCCTGGAAGCATGAAAATCACTTTAAACATGCTAATTTTAGCTCTAACACTGATGATCCACCTACAAATGTGAACTGACGTTCAAAAATAAAACATTTGAAAACGGACCATTTTCCACATTTCTGAAGCATGACGTAATGGGGGGTGTTATCTCTTTTGTCGAAAATCAGCCGTTTCTGCTCGAACATTAAATGCCTCCAAATGGTATTTAATTAACTTCCCGGGGTGAAGAAACCCTTTTTGAGAACTCAGAGTGAGTAAATTGGCCATTTTCATGCACTTTTAACCATTCCATAAATCTTGTGTCTAGGGCCCCTGGAAGCATGAAAATCACTTTAAACATGCTAATTTTAGCTCTAACACTGATGATCCACCTACAAATGTGAACTGACATTCAAAAATAAAACATTTTAAAACGGACCATTTTCCACATTTCTGAAGCATGACGTAATGGGGGGGTGTTATCTCTTTTGTCAAAAATCAGCTGTTTTTGATTGAACGTTAAATGCCTCCAAATAGTATTTAATTCACTTCCCGAGCCCCTGGAAGCATGAACATCACTATAAACATGCTAATTTTAGCTCTAACACTGATGATCCACCTACAAATGTGAACTGACGTTCCAAAATAAAACATTTGAAAACGGACCATTTTCCACATTTCTGAAGCATGACGTAATGGGGGGTGTTATCTCTTTTGTCGAAAATCAGCCGTTTTTGCTCGAACATTAAATGCCTCCAAATGGTATTTAATTAACTTCCCGGGGTGAAGAAACCCTTTTTGAGAACTCAGAGTGAGTAAATTGGCCATTTTCATGCACTTTTAACCATTCCATAAATCTTGTGTTTAGGGCCCCTGGAAGCATGAAAATCACTTTAAACATGCTAATTTTAGCTCTAACACTGATGATCCACCTACAAATGTGAACTGACGTTAAAAAATAAAACATTTGAAAACGGACCATTTTCCACATTTCTGAAGCATGACGTAATGGGGGATGTTATCTCTTTTGTCAAAAATCAGCTGTTTTTGATTGAACATTAAATGCCTCCAAATAGTATTTAATTCACTTCCCGAGCCCCTGGAAGCATGAAAATCACTTTAAACATGCTAATTTTAGCTCTAACACTGATGATCCACCTACAAATGTGAACTGATGTTCAAAAATAAAACATTTGAAAACGGACCATTTTCCACATTTCTGAAGCATGACGTAATGGGGGGGTGTTATCTCTTTTGTCGAAAATCAGCCGTTTTTGCTCGAACATTAAATGCCTTCAAATGGTATTTAATTAACTTCCCGGGGTGAAGAAACCCTTTTTGAGAACTCAGAGTGAGTAAATTGGCCATTTTCATGCACTTTTAACCATTCCATAAATCTTGTGTTTAGGGCCCCTGGAAGCATGAAAATCACTTTAAACATGCTAATTTTAGCTCTAACACTGATGATCCACCTACAAATGTGAACTGACGTTCAAAAATAAAACATTTGAAAATGGACCATTTTCCACATTTCTGAAGCATGACGTAATGGGGGGGTGTTATCTCTTTTGTCAAAAATCAGCTGTTTTTGCTTGAACATTAAATGCCTCCAAATAGTATTTAATTCACTTCCCGAGCCCCTGGAAGCATGAAAATCACTTTAAACATGCTAATTTTAGCTCTAACACTGATGATCCACCTACAAATGTGAACTGACGTTCAAAAATAAAACATTTGAAAACGGACTATTTTCCACATTTCTGAAGCATGACGTAATGGGGGGGTGTTATCTCTTTTGTCAAAAATCAGCTGTTTTTGATTGAACATTAAATGCCTCCAAATAGTATTTAATTCACTTCCCGAGCCCCTGGAAGCATGAAAATCACTTTAAACATGCTTATTTTAGCTCTAACACTGATGATCCACCTACAAATGTGAACTGATGTTCAAAAATAAAACATTTGAAAACGGACCATTTTCCACATTTCTGAAGCATGACGTAATGGGGGGGTGTTATCTCTTTTGTCGAAAATCAGCCGTTTTTGCTCGAACATTAAATGCCTCCAAATGGTATTTAATTAACTTCCCGGGGTGAAGAAACACTTTTTGAGAACTCAGAGTGAGTAAATTGGCCATTTTCATGCACTTTTAACCATTCCATAAATCTTGTGTTTAGGGCCCCTGGAAGCATGAAAATCACTTTAAAGATGCTAATTTTAGCTCTAACACTGATGATCCACCTACAAATGTGAACTGACGTTCAAAAATAAAAACATTTGAAAACGGACCATTTTCCACATTTCTGAAGCATGACGTAATGTGGGGGTGTTATCTCTTTTGTCAAAAATCAGCTGTTTTTGCTTGAACAGTAAATGCCTCCAAATAGTATTTAATTCACTTCCCGAGCCCCTGGAAGCATGAAAATCACTTTAAACATGCTAATTTTAGCTCTAACACTGATGATCCACCTACAAATGTGAACTGACGTTCAAAAATAAAACATTTGAAAACGGACCATTTTCCACATTTCTGAAGCATGACGTAATGGGGGGGTGTTATCTCTTTTGTCGAAAATCAGCAGTTTTTGCTCGAACATTAAATGCCTCCAAATGGTATTTAATTAACTTCCCGGGGTGAAGAAACCCTTTTTGAGAACTCAGAGTGAGTAAATTGGCCATTTTCATGCACTTTTAACCATTCCATAAATCTTGTGTTTAGGGCCCCTGGAAGCATGAAAATCACTTTAAACATGATAATTTTAGCTCCAACACTGATGATCCACCTACAAATGTGAACTGACATTCAAAAATAAAACATTTTAAAACGGACCATTTTCCACATTTCTGAAGCATGACGTAATGGGGGGGTGTTATCTCTTTTGTCAAAAATCAGCTGTTTTTGATTGAACATTAAATGCCTCCAAATAGTATTTAATTCACTTCCCGAGCCCCTGGAAGCATGAACATCACTATAAATATGCTAATTTTAGCTCTAACACTGACGATCCACCTACAAATGTGAACTGACGTTCCAAAATAAAACATTTGAAAACGGACCATTTTCCACATTTCTGAAGCATGACGTAATGGGGGGTGTTATCTCTTTTGTCGAAAATCAGCCGTTTTTGCTCGAACATTAAATGCCTCCAAATGGTATTTAATTAACTTCCCGGGGTGAAGAAACCCTTTTTGAGAACTTAGAGTGAGTAAATTGGCCATTTTCATGCACTTTTAACCATTCCATAAATCTTGTGTTTAGGGCCCCTGGAAGCATGAAAATCACTTTAAACATGCTAATTTTAGCTCTAACACTGATGATCCACCTACAAATGTGAACTGACGTTAAAAAATAAAACATTTGAAAACGGACCATTTTCCACATTTCTGAAGCATGACGTAATGGGGGGTGTTATCTCTTTTGTCAAAAATCAGCTGTTTTTGATTGAACATTAAATGCCTCCAAATAGTATTTAATTCACTTCCTGAGCCCCTGGAAGCATGAAAATCACTTTAAACATGCTAATTTTAGCTCTAACACTGATGATCCACCTACAAATGTGAACTGACATTCAAAAATAAAACATTTTAAAACGGATCATTTTCCACATTTCTGAAGCATGACGTAATGGGGGGGTGTTATCTCTTTTGTCAAAAATCAGCTGTTTTTGATTGAACGTTAAATGCCTCCAAATAGTATTTAATTCACTTCCCGAGCCCCTGGAAGCATGAACATCACTATAAACATGCTAATTTTAGCTCTAACACTGATGATCCACCTACAAATGTGAACTGACGCTCCAAAATAAAACATTTGAAAACGGACCATTTTCCACATTTCTGAAGCATGACGTAATGGGGGGGTGTTATCTCTTTTGTCGAAAATCAGCCGTTTCTGCTCGAACATTAAATGCCTCCAAATGGTATTTAATTAACTTCCCGGGGTGAAGAAACCCTTTTTGAGAACTCAGAGTGAGTAAATTGGCCATTTTCATGCACTTTTAACCATTCCATAAATCTTGTGTTTAGTGCCCCTGGAAGCATGAAAATCACTTTAAACATGCTAATTTTAGCTCTAACACTGATGATCCACCTACAAATGTGAACTGACGTTCAAAAATAAAACATTTGAAAACGGATCATTTTCCACATTTCTGAAGCATGACGTAATGGGGGGTGTTATCTCTTTTGTCGAAAATCAGCAGTTTTTGCTCGAACATTAAATGCCTCCAAATGGTATTTAATTAACTTCCCGGGGTGAAGAAACCCTCTTTGAGAACTCAGAGTGAGTAAATTGGCCATTTTCATGCACTTTTAACCATTCCATAAATCTTGTGTTTAGAGCCCCTGGAAGCATGAAAATCACTTTAAACATGCTAATTTTAGCTCTAACACTGATGATCCACCTACAAATGTGAACTGACGTTCAAAAATAAAACATTTGAAAACGGACCATTTTCCACATTTCTGAAGCATGACGTAATGGGGGGGTGTTATCTCTTTTGTCGAAAATCAGCCGTTTTTGCTCCAACATTAAATGCCTCCAAATGGTATTTAATTAACTTCCCGGGGTGAAGAAACCCTTTTTGAGAACTCAGAGTGAGTAAATTGGCCATTTTCATGCACTTTTAACCATTCCATAAATCTTGTGTTTAGGGCCCCTGGAAGCATGAAAATCACTTTAAACATGCTAATTTTAGCTCCAACACTGATGATCCACCTACAAATGTGAACTGACATTCAAAAATAAAACATTTGAAAACGGACCATTTTCCACATTTCTGAAGCATGACGTAATGGGGGGGTGTTATCTCTTTTGTCAAAAATCAGCTGTTTTTGCTTGAACATTAAATGCCTCCAAATAGTATTTAATTCACTTCCCGAGCCCCTGGAAGCATGAAAATCACTTTAAACATGCTAATTTTAGCTCTAACACTGATGATCCACCTACAAATGTGAACTGACGTTCAAAAATAAAACATTTGAAAACGGACCATTTTCCACATTTCTGAAGCATGACGTAATGGGGGGGTGTTATCTCTTTTGTCGAAAATCAGCCGTTTTTGCTCGAACATTAAATGCCTCCAAATGGTATTTAATTAACTTCCCGGGGTGAAGAAACCCTTTTTGAGAACTCAGAGTGAGTAAATTGGCCATTTTCATGCACTTTTAACCATTCCATAAATCTTGTGTTTAGGGCCCCTGGAAGCATGAAAATCACTTTAAACATGCTAATTTTAGCTCCAACACTGATGATCCACCTACAAATGTGAACTGACATTCAAAAATAAAACATTTTAAAACGGACCATTTTCCACATTTCTGAAGCATGACGTAATGGGGGGGTGTTATCTCTTTTGTCAAAAATCAGCTGTTTTTGATTGAACGTTAAATGCCTCCAAATAGTATTTAATTCACTTCCCAAGCCCCTGGAAGCATGAACATCACTATAAACATGCTAATTTTAGCTCTAACACTGATGATCCACCTACAAATGTGAACTGACGTTCCAAAATAAAACATTTGAAAACGGACCATTTTCCACATTTCTGAAGCATGACGTAATGGGGGGGTGTTATCTCTTTTGTCGAAAATCAGCCGTTTCTGCTCGAACATTAAATGCCTCCAAATGGTATTTAATTAACTTCCCGGGGTGAAGAAACCCTTTTTGAGAACTCAGAGTGAGTAAATTGGCCATTTTCATGCACTTTTAACCATTCCATTAATCTTGTGTTTAGTGCCCCTGGAAGCATGAAAATCACTTTAAACATGCTAATTTTAGCTCTAACACTGATGATCCACCTACAAATGTGAACTGACGTTCAAAAATAAAACATTTGAAAACGGATCATTTTCCACATTTCTGAAGCATGACGTAATGGGGGGTGTTATCTCTTTTGTCGAAAATCAGCAGTTTTTGCTCGAACATTAAATGCCTCCAAATGGTATTTAATTAACTTCCCGGGGTGAAGAAACCCTCTTTGAGAACTCAGAGTGAGTAAATTGGCCATTTTCATGCACTTTTAACCATTCTATAAATCTTGTGTTTAGGGCCCCTGGAAGCATGAAAATCACTTTAAACATGCTAATTTTAGCTCTAACACTGATGATCCACCTACAAATGTGAACTGACGTTCAAAAATAAAACATTTGAAAACGGACCATTTTCCACATTTCTGAAGCATGACGTAATGGGGGGGTGTTATCTCTTTTGTCAAAAATCAGCTGTTTTTGATTGAACATTAAATGCCTCCAAATAGTATTTAATTCACTTCCCGAGCCCCTGGAAGCATGAAAATCACTTTAAACATGCTAATTTTAGCTCTAACACTGATGATCCACCTACAAATGTGAACTGACGTTCAAAAATAAAACATTTGAAAACGGACCATTTTCCACATTTCTGAAGCATGACGTAATGGGGGGGTGTTATCTCTTTTGTCGAAAATCAGCCGTTTTTGCTCGAACATTAAATGCCTCCAAATGGTATTTAATTAACTTCCCGGGGTGAAGAAACCCTTTTTGAGAACTCAGAGTGAGTAAATTGGCCATTTTCATGCACTTTTAACCATTCCATAAATCTTGTGTTTAGGGCCCCTGGAAGCATGAAAATCACTTTAAACATGCTAATTTTAGCTCCAACACTGATGATCCACCTACAAATGTGAACTGACATTCAAAAATAAAACATTTTAAAACGGACCATTTTCCACATTTCTGAAGCATGACGTAATGGGGGGGTGTTATCTCTTTTGTCAAAAATCAGCTGTTTTTGATTGAACATTAAATGCCTCCAAATAGTATTTAATTCACTTCCCGAGCCCCTGGAAGCATGAACATCACTATAAACATGCTAATTTTAGCTCTAACACTGATGATCCACCTACAAATGTGAACTGACGTTCCAAAATAAAACATTTGAAAACGGACCATTTTCCACATTTCTGAAGCATGACTTAATGGGGGGGTGTTATCTCTTTTGTCGAAAATCAGCCGTTTCTGCTCGAACATTAAATGCCTCCAAATGGTATTTAATTAACTTCCCGGGGTGAAAAAACACTTTTTGAGAACTCAGAGTGAGTAAATTGGCCATTTTCATGCACTTTTAACCATTCCATAAATCTTGTGTTTAGGGCCCCTGGAAGCATGAAAATCACTTTAAAGATGCTAATTTTAGCTCTAACACTGATGATCCACCTACAAATGTGAACTGACGTTCAAAAATAAAAACATTTGAAAACGGACCATTTTCCACATTTCTGAAGCATGACGTAATGTGGGGGTGTTATCTCTTTTGTCAAAAATCAGCTGTTTTTGCTTGAACATTAAATGCCTCCAAATAGTATTTAATTCACTTCCCGAGCCCCTGGAAGCATGAAAATCACTTTAAACATGCTAATTTTAGCTCTAACACTGATGATCCACCTACAAATGTGAACTGACGTTCAAAAATAAAACATTTGAAAACTGACCATTTTCCACATTTCTGAAGCATGACGTAATGGGGGGGTGTTATCTCTTTTGTCGAAAATCAGCCGTTTTTGCTCGAACATTAAATGCCTCCAAATGGTATTTAATTAACTTCCCGGGGTGAAGAAACCCTTTTTGAGAACTCAGAGTGAGTAAATTGGCCATTTTCATTCACTTTTAACCATTCCATAAATCTTGTGTTTAGGGCCCCTGGAAGCATGAAAATCACTTTAAACATGCTAATTTTAGCTCCAACACTGATGATCCACCTACAAATGTGAACTGACATTCAAAAATAAAACATTTTAAAACGGACCATTTTCCACATTTCTGAAGCATGACGTAATGGGGGGGTGTTATCTCTTTTGTCAAAAATCAGCTGTTTTTGATTGAACATTAAATGCCTCCAAATAGTATTTAATTCACTTCCCGAGCCCCTGGAAGCATGAACATCACTATAAACATGCTAATTTTAGCTCTAACACTGATGATCCACCTACAAATGTGAACTGACGTTCCAAAATAAAACATTTGAAAACGGACCATTTTCCACATTTCTGAAGCATGACGTAATGGGGGGTGTTATCTCTTTTGTCGAAAATCAGCCGTTTTTGCTCGAACATTAAATGCCTCCAAATGGTATTTAATTAACTTCCCGGGGTGAAGAAACCCTTTTTGAGAACTCAGAGTGAGTAAATTGGCCATTTTCATGCACTTTTAACCATTCCATAAATTTTGTGTTTAGGGCCCCTGGAAGCATGAAAATCACTTTAAACATGCTAATTTTAGCTCTAACACTGATGATCCACCTACAAATGTGAACTGACGTTAAAAAATAAAACATTTGAAAACGGACCATTTTCCACATTTCTGAAGCATGACGTAATGGGGGGTGTTATCTCTTTTGTCAAAAATCAGCTGTTTTTGATTGAACATTAAATGCCTCCAAATAGTATTTAATTCACTTCCTGAGCCCCTGGAAGCATGAAAATCACTTTAAACATGCTAATTTTAGCTCTAACACTGATGATCCACCTACAAATGTGAACTGACGTTCCAAAATAAAACATTTGAAAACGGACCATTTTCCACATTTCTGAAGCATGACGTAATGGGGGGGTGTTATCTCTTTTGTCGAAAATCAGCCGTTTCTGCTCGAACATTAAATGCCTCCAAATGGTATTTAATTAACTTCCCGGGGTGAAGAAACCCTTTTTGAGAACTCAGAGTGAGTAAATTGGCCATTTTCATGCACTTTTAACCATTCCATAAATCTTGTGTTTAGTGCCCCTGGAAGCATGAAAATCACTTTAAACATGCTAATTTTAGCTCTAACACTGATGATCCACCTACAAATGTGAACTGACGTTCAAAAATAAAACATTTGAAAACGGATCATTTTCCACATTTCTGAAGCATGACGTAATGGGGGTGTTATCTCTTTTGTCGAAAATCAGCAGTTTTTGCTCGAACATTAAATGCCTCCAAATGGTATTTAATTAACTTCCCGGGGTGAAGAAACCCTCTTTGAGAACTCAGAGTGAGTAAATTGGCCATTTTCATGCACTTTTAACCATTCCATAAATCTTGTGTTTAGGGCCCCTGGAAGCATGAAAATCACTTTAAACATGCTAATTTTAGCTCTAACACTGATGATCCACCTACAAATGTGAACTGACGTTCAAAAATAAAACATTTGAAAACGGACCATTTTCCACATTTCTGAAGCATGACGTAATGGGGGGGTGTTATCTCTTTTGTCAAAAATGAGCTGTTTTTGATTGAACATTAAATGCCTCTAAATAGTATTTAATTCACTTCCCGAGCCCCTGGAAGCATGAAAATCACTTTAAACATGCTAATTTTAGCTCTAACACTGATGATCCACCTACAAATGTGAACTGACGTTCAAAAATAAAACATTTGAAAACGGACCATTTTCCACATTTCTGAAGCATGACGTAATGGGGGGGTGTTATCTCTTTTGTCGAATATCAGCCGTTTTTGCTCGAACATTAAATGCCTCCAAATGGAATTTAATGAACTTCCCGGGGTGAAGAAACCCTTTTTGAGAACTCAGAGTGAGTAAATTGGCCATTTTCATGCACTTTTAACCATTCCATAAATCTTGTGTTTAGGGCCCCTGGAAGCATGAAAATCACTTTAAACATGCTAATTTTAGCTCCAACACTGATGATCCACCTACAAATGTGAACTGACATTCAAAAATAAAACATTTTAAAACGGACCATTTTCCACATTTCTGAAGCATGACGTAATGGGGGGGTGTTATCTCTTTTGTCAAAAATCAGCTGTTTTTGATTGAACATTAAATGCCTCCAAATAGTATTTAATTCACTTCCCGAGCCCCTGGAAGCATGAACATCACTATAAACATGCTAATTTTAGCTCTAACACTGATGATCCACCTACAAATGTGAACTGACGTTCCAAAATAAAACATTTGAAAACGGACCATTTTCCACATTTCTGAAGCATGACTTAATGGGGGGGGTGTTATCTCTTTTGTCGAAAATCAGCCGTTTCTGCTCGAACATTAAATGCCTCCAAATGGTATTTAATTAACTTCCCGGGGTGAAGAAACACTTTTTGAGAACTCAGAGTGAGTAAATTGGCCATTTTCATGCACTTTTAACCATTCCATAAATCTTGTGTTTAGGGCCCCTGGAAGCATGAAAATCACTTTAAAGATGCTAATTTTAGCTCTAACACTGATGATCCACCTACAAATGTGAACTGACGTTCAAAAATAAAAACATTTGAAAACGGACCATTTTCCACATTTCTGAAGCATGACGTAATGGGGGGGTGTTATCTCTTTTGTCAAAAATAAGCCGTTTTTGCTCGAACATTAAATGCCTCCAAATGGTATTTAATTAACTTCCCGGGGTGAAGAAACCCTTTTTGAGAACTCAGAGTGAGTAAATTGGCCATTTTCATGCACTTTGAACCATTCCATAAATCTTGTGTTTAGGGCCCCTGGAAGCATGAAAATCACTTTAAACATGCTAATTTTAGCTCTAACACTGATGATCCACCTACAAATGTGAACTGACGTTAAAAAATAAAACATTTGAAAACGGACCATTTTCCACATTTCTGAAGCATGACGTAATGGGGGGTGTTATCTCTTTTGTCAAAAATCAGCTGTTTTTGATTGAACATTAAATGCCTCCAAATAGTATTTAATTCACTTCCTGAGCCCCTGGAAGCATGAAAATCACTTTAAACATGCTAATTTTAGCTCTAACACTGATGATCCACCTACAAATGTGAACTGATGTTCAAAAATAAAACATTTGAAAACGGACCATTTTCCACATTTCTGAAGCATGACGTAATGGGGGGGTGTTATCTCTTTTGTCGAAAATCAGCCGTTTTTGCTCGAACAATAAATGCCTTCAAATGGTATTTAATTAACTTCCCGGGGTGAAGAAACCCTTTTTGAGAACTCAGAGTGAGTAAATTGGCCATTTTCATGCACTTTTAACCATTCCATAAATCTTGTGTTTAGGGCCCCTGGAAGCATGAAAATCACTTTAAACATGCTAATTTTAGCTCTAACACTGATGATCCACCTACAAATGTGAACTGACGTTCAAAAATAAAACATTTGAAAACGGACCATTTTCCACATTTCTGAAGCATGACGTAATGGGGGGGTGTTATCTTTTTTGTCAAAAATCAGCTGTTTTTGCTTGAACATTAAATGCCTCCAAATAGTATTTAATTCACTTCCCGAGCCCCTGGAAGCATGAACATCACTATAAACATGCTAATTTTAGCTCTAACACTGATGATCCACCTACAAATGTGAACTGACGTTCCAAAATAAAACATTTGAAAACGGACCATTTTCCACATTTCTGAAGCATGACTTAATGGGGGGGGTGTTATCTCTTTTGTCGAAAATCAGCCGTTTCTGCTCAAACATTAAATGCCTCCAAATGGTATTTAATTAACTTCCCGGGGTGAAGAAATACTTTTTGAGAACTCAGAGTGAGTAAATTGGCCATTTTCATGCACTTTTAACCATTCCATAAATCTTGTGTTTAGGGCCCTTGGAAGCATGAAAATCACTTTAAACATGCTAATTTTAGCTCTAACACTGATGATCCACCTACAAATGTGAACTGACGTTCAAAAATAAAACATTTGAAAACGGACCATTTTCCACATTTCTGAAGCATGACGTAATGGGGGGGGGTGTTATCTCTTTTGTCAAAAATCAGCTGTTTTTGCTTGAACATTAAATGCCTCCAAATAGTATTTAATTCACTTCCCGAGCCCCTGGAAGCATGAAAATCACTTTAAACATGCTAATTTTAGCTCTAACACTGATGATCCACCTACAAATGTGAACTGACGTTCAAAAATAAAACATTTGAAAACGGACCATTTTCCACATTTCTGAAGCATGACGTAATGGGGGGTGTTATCTCTTTTGTCGAAAATCAGCCGTTTCTGCTCGAACATTAAATGCCTCCAAATGGTATTTAATTAACTTCCCGGGGTGAAGAAACCCTTTTTGAGAACTCAGAGTGAGTAAATTGGCCATTTTCATGCACTTTTAACCATTCCATAAATCTTGTGTCTAGGGCCCCTGGAAGCATGAAAATCACTTTAAACATGCTAATTTTAGCTCTAACACTGATGATCCACCTACAAATGTGAACTGACATTCAAAAATAAAACATTTTAAAACGGACCATTTTCCACATTTCTGAAGCATGACGTAATGGGGGGGTGTTATCTCTTTTGTCAAAAATCAGCTGTTTTTGATTGAACGTTAAATGCCTCCAAATAGTATTTAATTCACTTCCCGAGCCCCTGGAAGCATGAACATCACTATAAACATGCTAATTTTAGCTCTAACACTGATGATCCACCTACAAATGTGAACTGACGTTCCAAAATAAAACATTTGAAAACGGACCATTTTCCACATTTCTGAAGCATGACGTAATGGGGGGTGTTATCTCTTTTGTCGAAAATCAGCCGTTTTTGCTCGAACATTAAATGCCTCCAAATGGTATTTAATTAACTTCCCGGGGTGAAGAAACCCTTTTTGAGAACTCAGAGTGAGTAAATTGGCCATTTTCATGCACTTTTAACCATTCCATAAATCTTGTGTTTAGGGCCCCTGGAAGCATGAAAATCACTTTAAACATGCTAATTTTAGCTCTAACACTGATGATCCACCTACAAATGTGAACTGACGTTAAAAAATAAAACATTTGAAAACGGACCATTTTCCACATTTCTGAAGCATGACGTAATGGGGGATGTTATCTCTTTTGTCAAAAATCAGCTGTTTTTGATTGAACATTAAATGCCTCCAAATAGTATTTAATTCACTTCCCGAGCCCCTGGAAGCATGAAAATCACTTTAAACATGCTAATTTTAGCTCTAACACTGATGATCCACCTACAAATGTGAACTGATGTTCAAAAATAAAACATTTGAAAACGGACCATTTTCCACATTTCTGAAGCATGACGTAATGGGGGGGTGTTATCTCTTTTGTCGAAAATCAGCCGTTTTTGCTCGAACATTAAATGCCTTCAAATGGTATTTAATTAACTTCCCGGGGTGAAGAAACCCTTTTTGAGAACTCAGAGTGAGTAAATTGGCCATTTTCATGCACTTTTAACCATTCCATAAATCTTGTGTTTAGGGCCCCTGGAAGCATGAAAATCACTTTAAACATGCTAATTTTAGCTCTAACACTGATGATCCACCTACAAATGTGAACTGACGTTCAAAAATAAAACATTTGAAAATGGACCATTTTCCACATTTCTGAAGCATGACGTAATGGGGGGGTGTTATCTCTTTTGTCAAAAATCAGCTGTTTTTGCTTGAACATTAAATGCCTCCAAATAGTATTTAATTCACTTCCCGAGCCCCTGGAAGCATGAAAATCACTTTAAACATGCTAATTTTAGCTCTAACACTGATGATCCACCTACAAATGTGAACTGACGTTCAAAAATAAAACATTTGAAAACGGACTATTTTCCACATTTCTGAAGCATGACGTAATGGGGGGGTGTTATCTCTTTTGTCAAAAATCAGCTGTTTTTGATTGAACATTAAATGCCTCCAAATAGTATTTAATTCACTTCCCGAGCCCCTGGAAGCATGAAAATCACTTTAAACATGCTTATTTTAGCTCTAACACTGATGATCCACCTACAAATGTGAACTGATGTTCAAAAATAAAACATTTGAAAACGGACCATTTTCCACATTTCTGAAGCATGACGTAATGGGGGGGTGTTATCTCTTTTGTCGAAAATCAGCCGTTTTTGCTCGAACATTAAATGCCTCCAAATGGTATTTAATTAACTTCCCGGGGTGAAGAAACACTTTTTGAGAACTCAGAGTGAGTAAATTGGCCATTTTCATGCACTTTTAACCATTCCATAAATCTTGTGTTTAGGGCCCCTGGAAGCATGAAAATCACTTTAAAGATGCTAATTTTAGCTCTAACACTGATGATCCACCTACAAATGTGAACTGACGTTCAAAAATAAAAACATTTGAAAACGGACCATTTTCCACATTTCTGAAGCATGACGTAATGTGGGGGTGTTATCTCTTTTGTCAAAAATCAGCTGTTTTTGCTTGAACAGTAAATGCCTCCAAATAGTATTTAATTCACTTCCCGAGCCCCTGGAAGCATGAAAATCACTTTAAACATGCTAATTTTAGCTCTAACACTGATGATCCACCTACAAATGTGAACTGACGTTCAAAAATAAAACATTTGAAAACGGACCATTTTCCACATTTCTGAAGCATGACGTAATGGGGGGGTGTTATCTCTTTTGTCGAAAATCAGCAGTTTTTGCTCGAACATTAAATGCCTCCAAATGGTATTTAATTAACTTCCCGGGGTGAAGAAACCCTTTTTGAGAACTCAGAGTGAGTAAATTGGCCATTTTCATGCACTTTTAACCATTCCATAAATCTTGTGTTTAGGGCCCCTGGAAGCATGAAAATCACTTTAAACATGATAATTTTAGCTCCAACACTGATGATCCACCTACAAATGTGAACTGACATTCAAAAATAAAACATTTTAAAACGGACCATTTTCCACATTTCTGAAGCATGACGTAATGGGGGGGTGTTATCTCTTTTGTCAAAAATCAGCTGTTTTTGATTGAACATTAAATGCCTCCAAATAGTATTTAATTCACTTCCCGAGCCCCTGGAAGCATGAACATCACTATAAATATGCTAATTTTAGCTCTAACACTGACGATCCACCTACAAATGTGAACTGACGTTCCAAAATAAAACATTTGAAAACGGACCATTTTCCACATTTCTGAAGCATGACGTAATGGGGGGTGTTATCTCTTTTGTCGAAAATCAGCCGTTTTTGCTCGAACATTAAATGCCTCCAAATGGTATTTAATTAACTTCCCGGGGTGAAGAAACCCTTTTTGAGAACTTAGAGTGAGTAAATTGGCCATTTTCATGCACTTTTAACCATTCCATAAATCTTGTGTTTAGGGCCCCTGGAAGCATGAAAATCACTTTAAACATGCTAATTTTAGCTCTAACACTGATGATCCACCTACAAATGTGAACTGACGTTAAAAAATAAAACATTTGAAAACGGACCATTTTCCACATTTCTGAAGCATGACGTAATGGGGGGTGTTATCTCTTTTGTCAAAAATCAGCTGTTTTTGATTGAACATTAAATGCCTCCAAATAGTATTTAATTCACTTCCTGAGCCCCTGGAAGCATGAAAATCACTTTAAACATGCTAATTTTAGCTCTAACACTGATGATCCACCTACAAATGTGAACTAACATTCAAAAATAAAACATTTTAAAACGGATCATTTTCCACATTTCTGAAGCATGACGTAATGGGGGGGTGTTATCTCTTTTGTCAAAAATCAGCTGTTTTTGATTGAACGTTAAATGCCTCCAAATAGTATTTAATTCACTTCCCGAGCCCCTGGAAGCATGAACATCACTATAAACATGCTAATTTTAGCTCTAACACTGATGATCCACCTACAAATGTGAACTGACGCTCCAAAATAAAACATTTGAAAACGGACCATTTTCCACATTTCTGAAGCATGACGTAATGGGGGGGTGTTATCTCTTTTGTCGAAAATCAGCCGTTTCTGCTCGAACATTAAATGCCTCCAAATGGTATTTAATTAACTTCCCGGGGTGAAGAAACCCTTTTTGAGAACTCAGAGTGAGTAAATTGGCCATTTTCATGCACTTTTAACCATTCCATAAATCTTGTGTTTAGTGCCCCTGGAAGCATGAAAATCACTTTAAACATGCTAATTTTAGCTCTAACACTGATGATCCACCTACAAATGTGAACTGACGTTCAAAAATAAAACATTTGAAAACGGATCATTTTCCACATTTCTGAAGCATGACGTAATGGGGGGTGTTATCTCTTTTGTCGAAAATCAGCAGTTTTTGCTCGAACATTAAATGCCTCCAAATGGTATTTAATTAACTTCCCGGGGTGAAGAAACCCTCTTTGAGAACTCAGAGTGAGTAAATTGGCCATTTTCATGCACTTTTAACCATTCCATAAATCTTGTGTTTAGAGCCCCTGGAAGCATGAAAATCACTTTAAACATGCTAATTTTAGCTCTAACACTGATGATCCACCTACAAATGTGAACTGACGTTCAAAAATGAAACATTTGAAAACGGACCATTTTCCACATTTCTGAAGCATGACGTAATGGGGGGGTGTTATCTCTTTTGTCAAAAATCAGCTGTTTTTGATTGAACATTAAATGCCTCCAAATAGTATTTAATTCACTTCCCGAGCCCCTGGAAGCATGAAAATCACTTTAAACATGCTAATTTTAGCTCTAACACTGATGATCCACCTACAAATGTGAACTGACGTTCAAAAATAAAACATTTGAAAACGGACCATTTTCCACATTTCTGAAGCATGACGTAATGGGGGGGTGTTATCTCTTTTGTCGAAAATCAGCCGTTTTTGCTCGAACATTAAATGCCTCCAAATGGTATTTAATTAACTTCCCGGGGTGAAGAAACCCTTTTTGAGAACTCAGAGTGAGTAAATTGGCCATTTTCATGCACTTTTAACCATTCCATAAATCTTTTGTTTAGGGCCCCTGGAAGCATGAAAATCACTTTAAACATGCTAATTTTAGCTCCAACACTGATGATCCACCTACAAATGTGAACTGACATTCAAAAATAAAACATTTTAAAACGGACCATTTTCCACATTTCTGAAGCATGACGTAATGGGGGGGTGTTATCTCTTTTGTCAAAAATCAGCTGTTTTTGATTGAACATTAAATGCCTCCAAATAGTATTTAATTCACTTCCCGAGCCCCTGGAAGCATGAACATCACTATAAACATGCTAATTTTAGCTCTAACACTGATGATCCACCTACAAATGTGAACTGACGTTCCAAAATAAAACATTTGAAAACGGACCATTTTCCACATTTCTGAAGCATGACTTAATGGGGGGGGTGTTATCTCTTTTGTCGAAAATCAGCCGTTTCTGCTCGAACATTAAATGCCTCCAAATGGTATTTAATTAACTTCCCGGGGTGAAGAAACACTTTTTGAGAACTCAGAGTGAGTAAATTGGCCATTTTCATGCACTTTTAACCATTCCATAAATCTTGTGTTTAGGGCCCCTGGAAGCATGAAAATCACTTTAAAGATGCTAATTTTAGCTCTAACACTGATGATCCACCTACAAATGTGAACTGACGTTCAAAAATAAAAACATTTGAAAACAGACCATTTTCCACATTTCTGAAGCATGACGTAATGGGGGGTGTTATCTCTTTTGTCGAAAATCAGCAGTTTTTGCTCGAACATTAAATGCCTCCAAATGGTATTTAATTAACTTCCCGGGGTGAAGAAACCCTTTTTGAGAACTCAGAGTGAGTAAATTGGCCATTTTCATGCACTTTTAACCATTCCATAAATCTTGTGTTTAGGGCCCCTGGAAGCATGAAAATCACTTTAAACATGCTAATTTTAGCTCTAACACTGATGATCCACCTACAAATGTGAACTGACGTTCAAAAATAAAACATTTGAAAACGGACCATTTTCCACATTTCTGAAGCATGACGTAATGGGGGGGTGTTATCTCTTTTGTCAAAAATCAGCTGTTTTTGATTGAACATTAAATGCCTCCAAATAGTATTTAATTCACTTCCCGAGCCCCTGGAAGCATGAAAATCACTTTAAACATGCTAATTTTAGCTCTAACACTGATGATCCACCTACAAATGTGAACTGACGTTCAAAAATAAAACATTTGAAAACGGACCATTTTCCACATTTCTGAAGCATGACGTAATGGGGGGGTGTTATCTCTTTTGTCGAAAATCAGCCGTTTTTGCTCGAACATTAAATGCCTCCAAATGGTATTTAATTAACTTCCCGGGGTGAAGAAACCCTTTTTGAGAACTCAGAGTGAGTAAATTGGCCATTTTCATGCACTTTTAACCATTCCATAAATCTTGTGTTTAGGGCCCCTGGAAGCATGAAAATCACTTTAAACATGCTAATTTTAGCTCCAACACTGATGATCCACCTACAAATGTGAACTGACATTCAAAAATAAAACATTTTAAAACGGACCATTTTCCACATTTCTGAAGCATGACGTAATGGGGGGGTGTTATCTCTTTTGTCAAAAATCAGCTGTTTTTGATTAAACATTAAATGCCTCCTAATAGTATTTAATTCACTTCCCGAGCCCCTGGAAGCATGAACATCACTATAAACATGCTAATGTTAGCTCTAACACTGATGATCCACCTACAAATGTGAACTGACGTTCCAAAATAAAACATTTGAAAACGGACCATTTTCCACATTTCTGAAGCATGACTTAATGGGGGGGGTGTTATCTCTTTTGTCGAAAATCAGCCGTTTCTGCTCGAACATTAAATGCCTCCAAATGGTATTTAATTAACTTCCCGGGGTGAAGAAACACTTTTTGAGAACTCAGAGTGAGTAAATTGGCCATTTTCATGCACTTTTAACCATTCCATAAATCTTGTGTTTAGGGCCCCTGGAAGCATGAAAATCACTTTAAAGATGCTAATTTTAGCTCTAACACTGATGATCCACCTACAAATGTGAACTGACGTTCAAAAATAAAAACATTTGAAAACGGATCATTTTCCACATTTCTGAAGCATGACGTAATGGGGGGGTGTTATCTCTTTTGTCAAAAATCAGCTGTTTTTGCTTGAACATTAAATGCCTCCAAATAGTATTTAATTCACTTCCCGAGCCCCTGGAAGCATGAAAATCACTTTAAACATGCTAATTTTAGCTCTAACACTGATGATCCACCTACAAATGTGAACTGACGTTCAAAAATAAAACATTTGAAAACGGACCATTTTCCACATTTCTGAAGCATGACGTAATGGGGGGGTGTTATCTCTTTTGTCGAAAATCAGCCGTTTTTGCTCGAACATTAAATGCCTCCAAATGGTATTTAATTAACTTCCCGGGGTGAAGAAACCCTTTTTGAGAACTCAGAGTGAGTAAATTGGCCATTTTCATGCACTTTTAACCATTCCATAAATCTTGTGTTTAGGGCCCCTGGAAGCATGAAAATCACTTTAAACATGCTAATTTTAGCTCCAACACTGATGATCCACCTACAAATGTGAACTGACATTCAAAAATAAAACATTTGAAAACGGACCATTTTCCACATTTCTGAAGCATGACGTAATGGGGGGGTGTTATCTCTTTTGTCAAAAATCAGCTGTTTTTGCTTGAACATTAAATGCCTCCAAATAGTATTTAATTCACTTCCCGAGCCCCTGGAAGCATGAAAATCACTTTAAACATGCTGATTTTAGCTCTAACACTGATGATCCACCTACAAATGTGAACTGACGTTCAAAAATAAAACATTTGAAAACGGACCATTTTCCACATTTCTGAAGCATGACGTAATGGGGGGGTGTTATCTCTTTTGTCGAAAATCAGCCGTTTTTGCTCCAACATTAAATGCCTCCAAATGGTATTTAATTAACTTCCCGGGGTGAAGAAACCCTTTTTGAGAACTCAGAGTGAGTAAATTGGCCATTTTCATGCACTTTTAACCATTCCATAAATCTTGTGTTTAGGGCCCCTGGAAGCATGAAAATCACTTTAAACATGCTAATTTTAGCTCCAACACTGATGATCCACCTACAAATGTGAACTGACATTCAAAAATAAAACATTTTAAAACGGACCATTTTCCACATTTCTGAAGCATGACGTAATGGGGGGGTGTTATCTCTTTTGTCAAAAATCAGCTGTTTTTGATTGAACATTAAATGCCTCCAAATAGTATTTAATTCACTTCCCGAGCCCCTGGAAGCATGAACATCACTATAAACATGCTAATTTTAGCTCTAACACTGATGATCCACCTACAAATGTGAACTGACGTTCCAAAATAAAACATTTGAAAACGGACCATTTTCCACATTTCTGAAGCATGACTTAATGGGGGGGTGTTATCTCTTTTGTCGAAAATCAGCCGTTTCTGCTCAAACATTAAATGCCTCCAAATGGTATTTAATTAACTTCCCGGGGTGAAGAAACACTTTTTGAGAACTCAGAGTGAGTAAATTGGCCATTTTCATGCACTTTTAACCATTCCATAAATCTTGTGCTTAGGGCCCCTGGAAGCATGAAAATCACTTTAAACATGCTAATTTTAGCTCTAACACTGATGATCCACCTACAAATGTGAACTGACGTTCAAAAATAAAACATTTGAAAACGGACCATTTTCCACATTTCTGAAGCATGACGTAATGGGGGGGGTGTTATCTCTTTTGTCAAAAATCAGCTGTTTTTGCTTGAACATTAAATGCCTCCAAATAGTATTTAATTCACTTCCCGAGCCCCTGGAAGCATGAAAATCACTTTAAACATGCTAATTTTAGCTCTAACACTGATGATCCACCTACAAATGTGAACTGACGTTCAAAAATAAAACATTTGAAAACGGACCATTTTCCACATTTCTGAAGCATGACGTAATGGGGGGGTGTTATCTCTTTTGTCGAAAATCAGCCGTTTTTGCTCGAACATTAAATGCCTCCAAATGGTATTTAATTAACTTCCCGGGGTGAAGAAACCCTTTTTGAGAACTCAGAGTGAGTAAATTGGCCATTTTCATGCACTTTTAACCATTCCATAAATCTTGTGTTTAGGGCCCCTGGAAGCATGAAAATCACTTTAAACATGCTAATTTTAGCTCCAACACTGATGATCCACCTACAAATGTGAACTGACATTCAAAAATAAAACATTTTAAAACGGACCATTTTCCACATTTCTGAAGCATGACGTAATGTGGGGGTGTTATCTCTTTTGTCAAAAATCAGCTGTTTTTGCTTGAACAGTAAATGCCTCCAAATAGTATTTAATTCACTTCCCGAGCCCCTGGAAGCATGAAAATCACTTTAAACATGCTAATTTTAGCTCTAACACTGATGATCCACCTACAAATGTGAACTGACGTTCAAAAATAAAACATTTGAAAACGGACCATTTTCCACATTTCTGAAGCATGACGTAATGGGGGGGTGTTATCTCTTTTGTCGAAAATCAGCAGTTTTTGCTCGAACATTAAATGCCTCCAAATGGTATTTAATTAACTTCCCGGGGTGAAGAAACCCTTTTTGAGAACTCAGAGTGAGTAAATTGGCCATTTTCATGCACTTTTAACCATTCCATAAATCTTGTGTTTAGGGCCCCTGGAAGCATGAAAATCACTTTAAACATGATAATTTTAGCTCCAACACTGATGATCCACCTACAAATGTGAACTGACATTCAAAAATAAAACATTTTAAAACGGACCATTTTCCACATTTCTGAAGCATGACGTAATGGGGGGGTGTTATCTCTTTTGTCAAAAATCAGCTGTTTTTGATTGAACATTAAATGCCTCCAAATAGTATTTAATTCACTTCCCGAGCCCCTGGAAGCATGAACATCACTATAAATATGCTAATTTTAGCTCTAACACTGACGATCCACCTACAAATGTGAACTGACGTTCCAAAATAAAACATTTGAAAACGGACCATTTTCCACATTTCTGAAGCATGACGTAATGGGGGGTGTTATCTCTTTTGTCGAAAATCAGCCGTTTTTGCTCGAACATTAAATGCCTCCAAATGGTATTTAATTAACTTCCCGGGGTGAAGAAACCCTTTTTGAGAACTTAGAGTGAGTAAATTGGCCATTTTCATGCACTTTTAACCATTCCATAAATCTTGTGTTTAGGGCCCCTGGAAGCATGAAAATCACTTTAAACATGCTAATTTTAGCTCTAACACTGATGATCCACCTACAAATGTGAACTGACGTTAAAAAATAAAACATTTGAAAACGGACCATTTTCCACATTTCTGAAGCATGACGTAATGGGGGGTGTTATCTCTTTTGTCAAAAATCAGCTGTTTTTGATTGAACATTAAATGCCTCCAAATAGTATTTAATTCACTTCCTGAGCCCCTGGAAGCATGAAAATCACTTTAAACATGCTAATTTTAGCTCTAACACTGATGATCCACCTACAAATGTGAACTAACATTCAAAAATAAAACATTTTAAAACGGATCATTTTCCACATTTCTGAAGCATGACGTAATGGGGGGGTGTTATCTCTTTTGTCAAAAATCAGCTGTTTTTGATTGAACGTTAAATGCCTCCAAATAGTATTTAATTCACTTCCCGAGCCCCTGGAAGCATGAACATCACTATAAACATGCTAATTTTAGCTCTAACACTGATGATCCACCTACAAATGTGAACTGACGCTCCAAAATAAAACATTTGAAAACGGACCATTTTCCACATTTCTGAAGCATGACGTAATGGGGGGGTGTTATCTCTTTTGTCGAAAATCAGCCGTTTCTGCTCGAACATTAAATGCCTCCAAATGGTATTTAATTAACTTCCCGGGGTGAAGAAACCCTTTTTGAGAACTCAGAGTGAGTAAATTGGCCATTTTCATGCACTTTTAACCATTCCATAAATCTTGTGTTTAGTGCCCCTGGAAGCATGAAAATCACTTTAAACATGCTAATTTTAGCTCTAACACTGATGATCCACCTACAAATGTGAACTGACGTTCAAAAATAAAACATTTGAAAACGGATCATTTTCCACATTTCTGAAGCATGACGTAATGGGGGGTGTTATCTCTTTTGTCGAAAATCAGCAGTTTTTGCTCGAACATTAAATGCCTCCAAATGGTATTTAATTAACTTCCCGGGGTGAAGAAACCCTCTTTGAGAACTCAGAGTGAGTAAATTGGCCATTTTCATGCACTTTTAACCATTCCATAAATCTTGTGTTTAGAGCCCCTGGAAGCATGAAAATCACTTTAAACATGCTAATTTTAGCTCTAACACTGATGATCCACCTACAAATGTGAACTGACGTTCAAAAATGAAACATTTGAAAACGGACCATTTTCCACATTTCTGAAGCATGACGTAATGGGGGGGTGTTATCTCTTTTGTCAAAAATCAGCTGTTTTTGATTGAACATTAAATGCCTCCAAATAGTATTTAATTCACTTCCCGAGCCCCTGGAAGCATGAAAATCACTTTAAACATGCTAATTTTAGCTCTAACACTGATGATCCACCTACAAATGTGAACTGACGTTCAAAAATAAAACATTTGAAAACGGACCATTTTCCACATTTCTGAAGCATGACGTAATGGGGGGGTGTTATCTCTTTTGTCGAAAATCAGCCGTTTTTGCTCGAACATTAAATGCCTCCAAATGGTATTTAATTAACTTCCCGGGGTGAAGAAACCCTTTTTGAGAACTCAGAGTGAGTAAATTGGCCATTTTCATGCACTTTTAACCATTCCATAAATCTTTTGTTTAGGGCCCCTGGAAGCATGAAAATCACTTTAAACATGCTAATTTTAGCTCCAACACTGATGATCCACCTACAAATGTGAACTGACATTCAAAAATAAAACATTTTAAAACGGACCATTTTCCACATTTCTGAAGCATGACGTAATGGGGGGGTGTTATCTCTTTTGTCAAAAATCAGCTGTTTTTGATTGAACATTAAATGCCTCCAAATAGTATTTAATTCACTTCCCGAGCCCCTGGAAGCATGAACATCACTATAAACATGCTAATTTTAGCTCTAACACTGATGATCCACCTACAAATGTGAACTGACGTTCCAAAATAAAACATTTGAAAACGGACCATTTTCCACATTTCTGAAGCATGACTTAATGGGGGGGGTGTTATCTCTTTTGTCGAAAATCAGCCGTTTCTGCTCGAACATTAAATGCCTCCAAATGGTATTTAATTAACTTCCCGGGGTGAAGAAACACTTTTTGAGAACTCAGAGTGAGTAAATTGGCCATTTTCATGCACTTTTAACCATTCCATAAATCTTGTGTTTAGGGCCCCTGGAAGCATGAAAATCACTTTAAAGATGCTAATTTTAGCTCTAACACTGATGATCCACCTACAAATGTGAACTGACGTTCAAAAATAAAAACATTTGAAAACAGACCATTTTCCACATTTCTGAAGCATGACGTAATGGGGGGTGTTATCTCTTTTGTCGAAAATCAGCAGTTTTTGCTCGAACATTAAATGCCTCCAAATGGTATTTAATTAACTTCCCGGGGTGAAGAAACCCTTTTTGAGAACTCAGAGTGAGTAAATTGGCCATTTTCATGCACTTTTAACCATTCCATAAATCTTGTGTTTAGGGCCCCTGGAAGCATGAAAATCACTTTAAACATGCTAATTTTAGCTCTAACACTGATGATCCACCTACAAATGTGAACTGACGTTCAAAAATAAAACATTTGAAAACGGACCATTTTCCACATTTCTGAAGCATGACGTAATGGGGGGGTGTTATCTCTTTTGTCAAAAATCAGCTGTTTTTGATTGAACATTAAATGCCTCCAAATAGTATTTAATTCACTTCCCGAGCCCCTGGAAGCATGAAAATCACTTTAAACATGCTAATTTTAGCTCTAACACTGATGATCCACCTACAAATGTGAACTGACGTTCAAAAATAAAACATTTGAAAACGGACCATTTTCCACATTTCTGAAGCATGACGTAATGGGGGGGTGTTATCTCTTTTGTCGAAAATCAGCCGTTTTTGCTCGAACATTAAATGCCTCCAAATGGTATTTAATTAACTTCCCGGGGTGAAGAAACCCTTTTTGAGAACTCAGAGTGAGTAAATTGGCCATTTTCATGCACTTTTAACCATTCCATAAATCTTGTGTTTAGGGCCCCTGGAAGCATGAAAATCACTTTAAACATGCTAATTTTAGCTCCAACACTGATGATCCACCTACAAATGTGAACTGACATTCAAAAATAAAACATTTTAAAACGGACCATTTTCCACATTTCTGAAGCATGACGTAATGGGGGGGTGTTATCTCTTTTGTCAAAAATCAGCTGTTTTTGATTAAACATTAAATGCCTCCTAATAGTATTTAATTCACTTCCCGAGCCCCTGGAAGCATGAACATCACTATAAACATGCTAATGTTAGCTCTAACACTGATGATCCACCTACAAATGTGAACTGACGTTCCAAAATAAAACATTTGAAAACGGACCATTTTCCACATTTCTGAAGCATGACTTAATGGGGGGGGTGTTATCTCTTTTGTCGAAAATCAGCCGTTTCTGCTCGAACATTAAATGCCTCCAAATGGTATTTAATTAACTTCCCGGGGTGAAGAAACACTTTTTGAGAACTCAGAGTGAGTAAATTGGCCATTTTCATGCACTTTTAACCATTCCATAAATCTTGTGTTTAGGGCCCCTGGAAGCATGAAAATCACTTTAAAGATGCTAATTTTAGCTCTAACACTGATGATCCACCTACAAATGTGAACTGACGTTCAAAAATAAAAACATTTGAAAACGGATCATTTTCCACATTTCTGAAGCATGACGTAATGGGGGGGTGTTATCTCTTTTGTCAAAAATCAGCTGTTTTTGCTTGAACATTAAATGCCTCCAAATAGTATTTAATTCACTTCCCGAGCCCCTGGAAGCATGAAAATCACTTTAAACATGCTAATTTTAGCTCTAACACTGATGATCCACCTACAAATGTGAACTGACGTTCAAAAATAAAACATTTGAAAACGGACCATTTTCCACATTTCTGAAGCATGACGTAATGGGGGGGTGTTATCTCTTTTGTCGAAAATCAGCCGTTTTTGCTCGAACATTAAATGCCTCCAAATGGTATTTAATTAACTTCCCGGGGTGAAGAAACCCTTTTTGAGAACTCAGAGTGAGTAAATTGGCCATTTTCATGCACTTTTAACCATTCCATAAATCTTGTGTTTAGGGCCCCTGGAAGCATGAAAATCACTTTAAACATGCTAATTTTAGCTCCAACACTGATGATCCACCTACAAATGTGAACTGACATTCAAAAATAAAACATTTGAAAACGGACCATTTTCCACATTTCTGAAGCATGACGTAATGGGGGGGTGTTATCTCTTTTGTCAAAAATCAGCTGTTTTTGCTTGAACATTAAATGCCTCCAAATAGTATTTAATTCACTTCCCGAGCCCCTGGAAGCATGAAAATCACTTTAAACATGCTGATTTTAGCTCTAACACTGATGATCCACCTACAAATGTGAACTGACGTTCAAAAATAAAACATTTGAAAACGGACCATTTTCCACATTTCTGAAGCATGACGTAATGGGGGGGTGTTATCTCTTTTGTCGAAAATCAGCCGTTTTTGCTCCAACATTAAATGCCTCCAAATGGTATTTAATTAACTTCCCGGGGTGAAGAAACCCTTTTTGAGAACTCAGAGTGAGTAAATTGGCCATTTTCATGCACTTTTAACCATTCCATAAATCTTGTGTTTAGGGCCCCTGGAAGCATGAAAATCACTTTAAACATGCTAATTTTAGCTCCAACACTGATGATCCACCTACAAATGTGAACTGACATTCAAAAATAAAACATTTTAAAACGGACCATTTTCCACATTTCTGAAGCATGACGTAATGGGGGGGTGTTATCTCTTTTGTCAAAAATCAGCTGTTTTTGATTGAACATTAAATGCCTCCAAATAGTATTTAATTCACTTCCCGAGCCCCTGGAAGCATGAACATCACTATAAACATGCTAATTTTAGCTCTAACACTGATGATCCACCTACAAATGTGAACTGACGTTCCAAAATAAAACATTTGAAAACGGACCATTTTCCACATTTCTGAAGCATGACTTAATGGGGGGGTGTTATCTCTTTTGTCGAAAATCAGCCGTTTCTGCTCAAACATTAAATGCCTCCAAATGGTATTTAATTAACTTCCCGGGGTGAAGAAACACTTTTTGAGAACTCAGAGTGAGTAAATTGGCCATTTTCATGCACTTTTAACCATTCCATAAATCTTGTGCTTAGGGCCCCTGGAAGCATGAAAATCACTTTAAACATGCTAATTTTAGCTCTAACACTGATGATCCACCTACAAATGTGAACTGACGTTCAAAAATAAAACATTTGAAAACGGACCATTTTCCACATTTCTGAAGCATGACGTAATGGGGGGGGTGTTATCTCTTTTGTCAAAAATCAGCTGTTTTTGCTTGAACATTAAATGCCTCCAAATAGTATTTAATTCACTTCCCGAGCCCCTGGAAGCATGAAAATCACTTTAAACATGCTAATTTTAGCTCTAACACTGATGATCCACCTACAAATGTGAACTGACGTTCAAAAATAAAACATTTGAAAACGGACCATTTTCCACATTTCTGAAGCATGACGTAATGGGGGGGTGTTATCTCTTTTGTCGAAAATCAGCCGTTTTTGCTCGAACATTAAATGCCTCCAAATGGTATTTAATTAACTTCCCGGGGTGAAGAAACCCTTTTTGAGAACTCAGAGTGAGTAAATTGGCCATTTTCATGCACTTTTAACCATTCCATAAATCTTGTGTTTAGGGCCCCTGGAAGCATGAAAATCACTTTAAACATGCTAATTTTAGCTCCAACACTGATGATCCACCTACAAATGTGAACTGACATTCAAAAATAAAACATTTTAAAACGGACCATTTTCCACATTTCTGAAGCATGACGTAATGGGGGGGTGTTATCTCTTTTGTCAAAAATCAGCTGTTTTTGATTGAACGTTAAATGCCTCCAAATAGTATTTAATTCACTTCCCAAGCCCCTGGAAGCATGAACATCACTATAAACATGCTAATTTTAGCTCTAACACTGATGATCCACCTACAAATGTGAACTGACGTTCCAAAATAAAACATTTGAAAACGGACCATTTTCCACATTTCTGAAGCATGACGTAATGGGGGGGTGTTATCTCTTTTGTCGAAAATCAGCCGTTTCTGCTCGAACATTAAATGCCTCCAAATGGTATTTAATTAACTTCCCGGGGTGAAGAAACCCTTTTTGAGAACTCAGAGTGAGTAAATTGGCCATTTTCATGCACTTTTAACCATTCCATAAATCTTGTGTTTAGTGCCCCTGGAAGCATGAAAATCACTTTAAACATGCTAATTTTAGCTCTAACACTGATGATCCACCTACAAATGTGAACTGACGTTCAAAAATAAAACATTTGAAAACGGATCATTTTCCACATTTCTGAAGCATGACGTAATGGGGGGTGTTATCTCTTTTGTCGAAAATCAGCAGTTTTTGCTCGAACATTAAATGCCTCCAAATGGTATTTAATTAACTTCCCGGGGTGAAGAAACCCTCTTTGAGAACTCAGAGTGAGTAAATTGGCCATTTTCATGCACTTTTAACCATTCCATAAATCTTGTGTTTAGGGCCCCTGGAAGCATGAAAATCACTTTAAACATGCTAATTTTAGCTCTAACACTGATGATCCACCTACAAATGTGAACTGACATTCAAAAATAAAACATTTTAAAACGGACCATTTTCCACATTTCTGAAGCATGACGTAATGGGGGGGTGTTATCTCTTTTGTCAAAAATCAGCTGTTTTTGATTGAACATTAAATGCCTCCAAATAGTATTTAATTCACTTCCCGAGCCCCTGGAAGCATGAACATCACTATAAACATGCTAATTTTAGCTCTAACACTGATGATCCACCTACAAATGTGAACTGACGTTCCAAAATAAAACATTTGAAAACGGACCATTTTCCACATTTCTGAAGCATGACTTAATGGGGGGGGTGTTATCTCTTTTGTCGAAAATCAGCCGTTTCTGCTCGAACATTAAATGCCTCCAAATGGTATTTAATTAACTTCCCGGGGTGAAAAAACACTTTTTGAGAACTCAGAGTGAGTAAATTGGCCATTTTCATGCACTTTTAACCATTCCATAAATCTTGTGTTTAGGGCCCCTGGAAGCATGAAAATCACTTTAAAGATGCTAATTTTAGCTCTAACACTGATGATCCACCTACAAATGTGAACTGACGTTCAAAAATAAAAACATTTGAAAACGGACCATTTTCCACATTTCTGAAGCATGACGTAATGTGGGGGTGTTATCTCTTTTGTCAAAAATCAGCTGTTTTTGCTTGAACATTAAATGCCTCCAAATAGTATTTAATTCACTTCCCGAGCCCCTGGAAGCATGAAAATCACTTTAAACATGCTAATTTTAGCTCTAACACTGATGATCCACCTACAAATGTGAACTGACGTTCAAAAATAAAACATTTGAAAACTGACCATTTTCCACATTTCTGAAGCATGACGTAATGGGGGGGTGTTATCTCTTTTGTCGAAAATCAGCCGTTTTTGCTCGAACATTAAATGCCTCCAAATGGTATTTAATTAACTTCCCGGGGTGAAGAAACCCTTTTTGAGAACTCAGAGTGAGTAAATTGGCCATTTTCATGCACTTTTAACCATTCCATAAATCTTGTGTTTAGGGCCCCTGGAAGCATGAAAATCACTTTAAACATGCTAATTTTAGCTCCAACACTGATGATCCACCTACAAATGTGAACTGACATTCAAAAATAAAACATTTTAAAACGGACCATTTTCCACATTTCTGAAGCATGACGTAATGGGGGGGTGTTATCTCTTTTGTCAAAAATCAGCTGTTTTTGATTGAACATTAAATGCCTCCAAATAGTATTTAATTCACTTCCCGAGCCCCTGGAAGCATGAACATCACTATAAACATGCTAATTTTAGCTCTAACACTGATGATCCACCTACAAATGTGAACTGACGTTCCAAAATAAAACATTTGAAAACGGACCATTTTCCACATTTCTGAAGCATGACGTAATGGGGGGTGTTATCTCTTTTGTCGAAAATCAGCCGTTTTTGCTCGAACATTAAATGCCTCCAAATGGTATTTAATTAACTTCCCGGGGTGAAGAAACCCTTTTTGAGAACTCAGAGTGAGTAAATTGGCCATTTTCATGCACTTTTAACCATTCCATAAATTTTGTGTTTAGGGCCCCTGGAAGCATGAAAATCACTTTAAACATGCTAATTTTAGCTCTAACACTGATGATCCACCTACAAATGTGAACTGACGTTAAAAAATAAAACATTTGAAAACGGACCATTTTCCACATTTCTGAAGCATGACGTAATGGGGGGTGTTATCTCTTTTGTCAAAAATCAGCTGTTTTTGATTGAACATTAAATGCCTCCAAATAGTATTTAATTCACTTCCTGAGCCCCTGGAAGCATGAAAATCACTTTAAACATGCTAATTTTAGCTCTAACACTGATGATCCACCTACAAATGTGAACTGACGTTCCAAAATAAAACATTTGAAAACGGACCATTTTCCACATTTCTGAAGCATGACGTAATGGGGGGGTGTTATCTCTTTTGTCGAAAATCAGCCGTTTCTGCTCGAACATTAAATGCCTCCAAATGGTATTTAATTAACTTCCCGGGGTGAAGAAACCCTTTTTGAGAACTCAGAGTGAGTAAATTGGCCATTTTCATGCACTTTTAACCATTCCATAAATCTTGTGTTTAGTGCCCCTGGAAGCATGAAAATCACTTTAAACATGCTAATTTTAGCTCTAACACTGATGATCCACCTACAAATGTGAACTGACGTTCAAAAATAAAACATTTGAAAACGGATCATTTTCCACATTTCTGAAGCATGACGTAATGGGGGTGTTATCTCTTTTGTCGAAAATCAGCAGTTTTTGCTCGAACATTAAATGCCTCCAAATGGTATTTAATTAACTTCCCGGGGTGAAGAAACCCTCTTTGAGAACTCAGAGTGAGTAAATTGGCCATTTTCATGCACTTTTAACCATTCCATAAATCTTGTGTTTAGGGCCCCTGGAAGCATGAAAATCACTTTAAACATGCTAATTTTAGCTCTAACACTGATGATCCACCTACAAATGTGAACTGACGTTCAAAAATAAAACATTTGAAAACGGACCATTTTCCACATTTCTGAAGCATGACGTAATGGGGGGGTGTTATCTCTTTTGTCAAAAATGAGCTGTTTTTGATTGAACATTAAATGCCTCTAAATAGTATTTAATTCACTTCCCGAGCCCCTGGAAGCATGAAAATCACTTTAAACATGCTAATTTTAGCTCTAACACTGATGATCCACCTACAAATGTGAACTGACGTTCAAAAATAAAAACATTTGAAAACGGACCATTTTCCACATTTCTGAAGCATGACGTAATGTGGGGGTGTTATCTCTTTTGTCAAAAATCAGCTGTTTTTGCTTGAACATTAAATGCCTCCAAATGGAATTTAATGAACTTCCCGGGGTGAAGAAACCCTTTTTGAGAACTCAGAGTGAGTAAATTGGCCATTTTCATGCACTTTTAACCATTCCATAAATCTTGTGTTTAGGGCCCCTGGAAGCATGAAAATCACTTTAAACATGCTAATTTTAGCTCCAACACTGATGATCCACCTACAAATGTGAACTGACGTTCAAAAATAAAACATTTGAAAACGGACCATTTTCCACATTTCTGAAGCATGACGTAATGGGGGGGTGTTATCTCTTTTGTCGAAAATCAGCCGTTTTTGCTCGAACATTAAATGCCTCCAAATGGTATTTAATTAACTTCCCGGGGTGAAGAAACCCTTTTTGAGAACTCAGAGTGAGTAAATTGGCCATTTTCATGCACTTTTAACCATTCCATAAATCTTGTGTTTAGGGCCCCTGGAAGCATGAAAATCACTTTAAACATGCTAATTTTAGCTCCAACACTGATGATCCACCTACAAATGTGAACTGACATTCAAAAATAAAACATTTTAAAACGGACCATTTTCCACATTTCTGAAGCATGACGTAATGGGGGGGTGTTATCTCTTTTGTCAAAAATCAGCTGTTTTTGATTGAACATTAAATGCCTCCAAATAGTATTTAATTCACTTCCCGAGCCCCTGGAAGCATGAATATCACTATAAACATGCTAATTTTAGCTCTAACACTGATGATCCACCTACAAATGTGAACTGACGTTCCAAAATAAAACATTTGAAAACGGACCATTTTCCACATTTCTGAAGCATGACGTAATGGGGGGTGTTATCTCTTTTGTCGAAAATCAGCCGTTTTTGCTCGAACATTAAATGCCTCCAAATGGTATTTAATTAACTTCCCGGGGTGAAGAAACCCTTTTTGAGAACTCAGAGTGAGTAAATTGGCCATTTTCATGCACTTTTAACCATTCCATAAATCTTGTGTTTAGGGCCCCTGGAAGCATGAAAATCACTTTAAACATGCTAATTTTAGCTCTAACACTGATGATCCACCTACAAATGTGAACTGACGTTAAAAAATAAAACATTTGAAAACGGACCATTTTCCACATTTCTGAAGCATGACGTAATGGGGGGTGTTATCTCTTTTGTCAAAAATCAGCTGTTTTTGATTGAACATTAAATGCCTCCAAATAGTATTTAATTCACTTCCTGAGCCCCTGGAAGCATGAAAATCACTTTAAACATGCTAATTTTAGCTCTAACACTGATGATCCACCTACAAATGTGAACTGATGTTCAAAAATAAAACATTTGAAAACGGACCATTTTCCACATTTCTGAAGCATGACGTAATGGGGGGGTGTTATCTCTTTTGTCGAAAATCAGCCGTTTTTGCTCGAACATTAAATGCCTTCAAATGGTATTTAATTAACTTCCCGGGGTGAAGAAACCCTTTTTGAGAACTCAGAGTGAGTAAATTGGCCATTTTCATGCACTTTTAACCATTCCATAAATCTTGTGTTTAGGGCCCCTGGAAGCATGAAAATCACTTTAAACATGCTAATTTTAGCTCTAACACTGATGATCCACCTACAAATGTGAACTGACGTTCAAAAAAAAAACATTTGAAAACGGACCATTTTCCACATTTCTGAAGCATGACGTAATGGGGGGGTGTTATCTTTTTTGTCAAAAATCAGCTGTTTTTGCTTGAACATTAAATGCCTCCAAATAGTATTTAATTCACTTCCCGAGCCCCTGGAAGCATGAACATCACTATAAACATGCTAATTTTAGCTCTAACACTGATGATCCACCTACAAATGTGAACTGACGTTCCAAAATAAAACATTTGAAAACGGACCATTTTCCACATTTCTGAAGCATGACTTAATGGGGGGGGTGTTATCTCTTTTGTCGAAAATCAGCCGTTTCTGCTCAAACATTAAATGCCTCCAAATGGTATTTAATTAACTTCCCGGGGTGAAGAAATACTTTTTGAGAACTCAGAGTGAGTAAATTGGCCATTTTCATGCACTTTTAACCATTCCATAAATCTTGTGTTTAGGGCCCTTGGAAGCATGAAAATCACTTTAAACATGCTAATTTTAGCTCTAACACTGATGATCCACCTACAAATGTGAACTGACGTTCAAAAATAAAACATTTGAAAACGGACCATTTTCCACATTTCTGAAGCATGACGTAATGGGGGGGGTGTTATCTCTTTTGTCAAAAATCAGCTGTTTTTGCTTGAACATTAAATGCCTCCAAATAGTATTTAATTCACTTCCCGAGCCCCTGGAAGCATGAAAATCACTTTAAACATGCTAATTTTAGCTCTAACACTGATGATCCACCTACAAATGTGAACTGACGTTCAAAAATAAAACATTTGAAAACGGACCATTTTCCACATTTCTGAAGCATGACGTAATGGGGGGTGTTATCTCTTTTGTCGAAAATCAGCCGTTTCTGCTCGAACATTAAATGCCTCCAAATGGTATTTAATTAACTTCCCGGGGTGAAGAAACCCTTTTTGAGAACTCAGAGTGAGTAAATTGGCCATTTTCATGCACTTTTAACCATTCCATAAATCTTGTGTCTAGGGCCCCTGGAAGCATGAAAATCACTTTAAACATGCTAATTTTAGCTCTAACACTGATGATCCACCTACAAATGTGAACTGACATTCAAAAATAAAACATTTTAAAACGGACCATTTTCCACATTTCTGAAGCATGACGTAATGGGGGGGTGTTATCTCTTTTGTCAAAAATCAGCTGTTTTTGATTGAACGTTAAATGCCTCCAAATAGTATTTAATTCACTTCCCGAGCCCCTGGAAGCATGAACATCACTATAAACATGCTAATTTTAGCTCTAACACTGATGATCCACCTACAAATGTGAACTGACGTTCCAAAATAAAACATTTGAAAACGGACCATTTTCCACATTTCTGAAGCATGACGTAATGGGGGGTGTTATCTCTTTTGTCGAAAATCAGCCGTTTTTGCTCGAACATTAAATGCCTCCAAATGGTATTTAATTAACTTCCCGGGGTGAAGAAACCCTTTTTGAGAACTCAGAGTGAGTAAATTGGCCATTTTCATGCACTTTTAACCATTCCATAAATCTTGTGTTTAGGGCCCCTGGAAGCATGAAAATCACTTTAAACATGCTAATTTTAGCTCTAACACTGATGATCCACCTACAAATGTGAACTGACGTTCAAAAATAAAACATTTGAAAACGGACCATTTTCCACATTTCTGAAGCATGACGTAATGGGGGGGTGTTATCTCTTTTGTCAAAAATCAGCTGTTTTTGATTGAACATTAAATGCCTCCAAATAGTATTTAATTCACTTCCCGAGCCCCTGGAAGCATGAAAATCACTTTAAACATGCTAATTTTAGCTCTAACTCTGATGATCCACCTACAAATGTGAACTGACGTTCAAAAATAAAACATTTGAAAACGGACCATTTTCCACATTTCTGAACTATGACGTAATGGGGGGGTGTTATCTCTTTTGTCGAAAATCTGCCGTTTTTGCTCGAACATTAAATGCCTCCAAATGGTATTTAATTAACTTCCCGGGGTGAAGAAACCCTTTTTGAGAACTCAGAGTGAGTAAATTGGCCATTTTCATGCACTTTTAACCATTCCATAAATCTTGTGTTTAGGGCCCCTGGAAGCATGAAAATCACTTTAAACATGCTAATTTTAGCTCTAACACTGATGATCCACCTACAAATGTGAACTGACGTTAAAAAATAAAACATTTGAAAACTGACCATTTTCCACATTTCTGAAGCATGACGTAATGGGGGGTGTTATCTCTTTTGTCAAAAATCAGCTGTTTTTGATTGAACATTAAATGCCTCCAAATAGTATTTAATTCACTTCCCGAGCCCCTGGAAGCATGAAAATCACTTTAAACATGCTAATTTTAGCTCTAACACTGATGATCCACCTACAAATGTGAACTGATGTTCAAAAATAAAACATTTGAAAACGGACCATTTTCCACATTTCTGAAGCATGACGTAATGAGGGGGTGTTATCTCTTTTGTCGAAAATCAGCCGTTTTTGCTCGAACATTAAATGCCTTCAAATGGTATTTAATTAACTTCCCAGGGTGAAGAAACCCTTTTTGAGAACTCAGAGTGAGTAAATTGGCCATTTTCATGCACTTTTAACCATTCCATAAATCTTGTGTTTAGGGCCCCTGGAAGCATGAAAATCACTTTAAACATGCTAATTTTAGCTCTAACACTGATGATCCACCTACAAATGTGAACTGACGTTCAAAAATAAAACATTTGAAAACGGACCATTTTCCACATTTCTGAAGCATGACGTAATGGGGGGGTGTTATCTCTTTTGTCAAAAATCAGCTGTTTTTGCTTGAACATTAAATGCCTCCAAATAGTATTTAATTCACTTCCCGAGCCCCTGGAAGCATGAAAATCACTTTAAACATGCTAATTTTAGCTCTAACACTGATGATCCACCTACAAATGTGAACTAACGTTCAAAAATAAAACATTTGAAAACGGACCATTTTCCACATTTCTGAAGCATGACGTAATGGGGGGGTGTTATCTCTTTTGTCGAAAATCAGCCGTTTTTGCTCGAACATTAAATGCCTCCAAATGGTATTTAATTAACTTCCCGGGGTGAAGAAACCCTTTTTGAGAACTCAGAGTGAGTAAATTGGCCATTTTCATGCACTTTTAACCATTCCATAAATCTTGTGTTTAGGGCCCCTGGAAGCATGAAAATCACTTTAAACATGCTAATTTTAGCTCTAACACTGATGATCCACCTACAAATGTGAACTGACGTTCAAAAATAAAACATTTGAAAACGGACCATTTTCCACATTTCTGAAGCATGACGTAATGGGGGGGTGTTATCTCTTTTGTCAAAAATCAGCTGTTTTTGATTGAACATTAAATGCCTCCAAATAGTATTTAATTCACTTCCCGAGCCCCTGGAAGCATGAAAATCACTTTAAACATGCTTATTTTAGCTCTAACACTGATGATCCACCTACAAATGTGAACTGATGTTCAAAAATAAAACATTTGAAAACGGACCATTTTCCACATTTCTGAAGCATGACGTAAGGGGGGGGTGTTATCTCTTTTGTCGAAAATCAGCCGTTTTTGCTCGAACATTAAATGCCTCCAAATGGTATTTAATTAACTTCCCGGGGTGAAGAAACCCTTTTTGAGAACTCAGAGTGAGTAAATTGGCCATTTTCATGCACTTTTAACCATTCCATAAATCTTGTGTTTAGGGCCCCTGGAAGCATGAAAATCACTTTAAACATGCTAATTTTAGCTCTAACACTGATGATCCACCTACAAATGTGAACTGACGTTCAAAAATAAAACATTTGAAAATGGACCATTTTCCACATTTCTGAAGCATGACGTAATGGGGGGGTGTTATCTCTTTTGTCAAAAATCAGCTGTTTTTGATTGAACATTAAATGCCTCCAAATAGTATTTAATTCACTTCCCGAGCCCCTGGAAGCATGAAAATCACTTTAAACATGCTTATTTTAGCTCTAACACTGATGATCCACCTACAAATGTGAACTGATGTTCAAAAATAAAACATTTGAAAACGGACCATTTTCCACATTTCTGAAGCATGACGTAATGGGGGGGTGTTATCTCTTTTGTCGAAAATCAGCCGTTTTTGCTCGAACATTAAATGCCTCCAAATGGTATTTAATTAACTTCCCGGGGTGAAGAAACCCTTTTTGAGAACTCAGAGTGAGTAAATTGGCCATTTTCATGCACTTTTAACCATTCCATAAATCTTGTGTTTAGGGCCCCTGGAAGCATGAAAATCACTTTAAACATGCTAATTTTAGCTCTAACACTGATGATCCACCTACAAATGTGAACTGACGTTCAAAAATAAAACATTTGAAAATGGACCATTTTCCACATTTCTGAAGCATGACGTAATGGGGGGGTGTTATCTCTTTTGTCAAAAATCAGCTGTTTTTGCTTGAACATTAAATGCCTCCAAATAGTATTTAATTCACTTCCCGAGCCCCTGGAAGCATGAAAATCACTTTAAACATGCTAATTTTAGCTCTAACACTGATGATCCACCTACAAATGTGAACTGACGTTCAAAAATAAAACATTTGAAAACGGATCATTTTCCACATTTCTGAAGCATGACGTAATGGGGGGTGTTATCTCTTTTGTCGAAAATCAGCAGTTTTTGCTCGAACATTAAATGCCTCCAAATGGTATTTAATTAACTTCCCGGGGTGAAGAAACCCTTTTTGAGAACTCAGAGTGAGTAAATTGGCCATTTTCATGCACTTTTAACCATTCCATAAATCTTGTGTTTAGGGCCCCTAGAAGCATGAAAATCACTTTAAACATGCTAATTTTAGCTCCAACACTGATGATCCACCTACAAATGTGAACTGACATTCAAAAATAAAACATTTTAAAACTGACCATTTTCCACATTTCTGAAGCATGACGTAATGGGGGGGTGTTATCTCTTTTGTCAAAAAATCAGCTGTTTTTGATTGAACATTAAATGCCTCCAAATAGTATTTAATTCACTTCCCGAGCACCTGGAAGCATGAACATCACTATAAACATGCTAATTTTAGCTCTAACACTGATGATCCACCTACAAATGTGAACTGACGTTCCAAAATAAAACATTTGAAAACGGACCATTTTCCACATTTCTGAAGCATGACTTAATGGGGGGGGGGTGTTATCTCTTTTGTCGAAAATCAGCCGTTTCTGCTCGAACATTAAATGCCTCCAAATGGTATTTAATTAACTTCCCGGGGTGAAGAAACCCTTTTTGAGAACTCAGAGTGAGTAAATTGGCCATTTTCATGCACTTTTAACCATTCCATAAATCTTGTGTTTAGGGCCCCTGGAAGCATGAAAATCACTTTAAACATGCTAATTTTAGCTCTAACACTGATGATCCACCTACAAATGTGAACTGACGTTAAAAAATAAAACATTTGAAAGCAGACCATTTTCTACATTTCTGAAGCATGACGTAATGGGGGGGTGTTATCTCTTTTGTCGAAAATCAGCCGTTTTTGCTCGAACATTAAATGCCTCCAAATGGTATTTAATTAACTTCCCGGTGTGAAGAAACCCTTTTTGAGAACTCAGAGTGAGTAAATTGGCCATTTTCATGCACTTTTAACCATTCCATAAATCTTGTGTTTAGTGCCCCTGGAAGCATGAAAATCACTTTAAACATGCTAATTTTAGCTCTAACACTGATGATCCACCTACAAATGTGAACTGACGTTCAAAAATAAAAAATTTGAAAACGGACCATTTTCCACATTTCTGAAGCATGACGTAATGGGGGGGTGTTATCTCTTTTGTCAAAAATCAGCTGTTTCTGCTCGAACATTAAATGCCTCCAAATGGTATTTAATTAACTTCCCGAGCACCTGGAAGCATGAACATCACTATAAACATGCTAATTTTAGCTCTAACACTGATGATCCACCTACAAATGTGAACTGACGTTAAAAAATAAAACATTTGAAAGCAGACCATTTTCTACATTTCTGAAGCATGACGTAATGGGGGGGGCTGTTATCTCTTTTGTCGAAAATCAGCCGTTTCTGCTCGAACATTAAATGCCTCCAAATGGTATTTAATTAACTTCCCGGGGTGAAGAATCCCTTTTTGAGAACTCAGAGTGAGTAAATTGGCCATTTTCATGCACTTTTAACCATTCCATAAATCTTGTGTTTAGGGCCCCTGGAAGCATGAAAATCACTTTAAACATGCTAATTTTAGCTCTAACACTGATGATCCACCTACAAATGTGAACTGACGTTAAAAAATAAAACATTTGAAAGCAGACCATTTTCTACATTTCTGAAGCATGACGTAATGGGGGGGGGGTGTTATCTCTTTTGTCGAAAATCAGCCGTTTTTGCTCGAACATTAAATGCCTCCAAATGGTATTTAATTAACTTCCCGGTGTGAAGAAACCCCTTTTGAGAACTCAGAGTGAGTAAATTGGCCATTTTCATGCACTTTTAACCATTCCATAAATCTTGTGTTTAGTGCCCCTGGAAGCATGAAAATCACTTTAAACATGCTAATTTTAGCTCTAACACTGATGATCCACCTACAAATGTGAACTGACGTTCAAAAATAAAACATTTGAAAACGGACCATTTTCCACATTTCTGAAGCATGACGTAATGGGGGGGTGTTATCTCTTTTGTCAAAAATCAGCTGTTTCTGCTCGAACATTAAATGCCTCCAAATGGTATTTAATTAACTTCCCGGGGTGAAGAAACCCTTTTTGAGAACTCAGAGTGTGTAAATTGGCCATTTTCATGCACTTTTAACCATTCCATAAATCTTGTGTTTAGTGCCCCTGGAAGCATGAAAATCACTTTAAACATGCTAATTTTAGCTCTAACACTGATGATCCACCTACAAATGTGAACTGACGTTCAAAAATAAAACATTTGAAAACAGATCATTTTCCACATTTCTGAAGCATGACGTAATGGGGGTGTTATCTCTTTTGTCGAAAATCAGCAGTTTTTGCTCGAACATTAAATGCCTCCAAATGGTATTTAATTAACTTCCCGGGGTGAAGAAACCCTTTTTGAGAACTCAGAGTGAGTAAATTGGCCATTTTCATGCACTTTTAACCATTCCATAAATCTTGTGTTTAGGGCCCCTGGAAGCATGAAAATCACTTTAAACATGCTAATTTTAGCTCTAACACTGATGATCCACCTACAAATGTGAACTGACGTTCAAAAATAAAACATTTGAAAACGGACCATTTTCCACATTTCTGAAGCATGACGTAATGGGGGGGTGTTATCTCCTTTGTCAAAAATCAGCTGTTTTTGATTGAACATTAAATGCCTCCAAATAGTATTTAATTCACTTCCCGAGCCCCTGGAAGCATGAATATCACTATAAACATGCTAATTGTAGCTCTAACACTGATGATCCACCTACAAATGTGAACTGACGTTCCAAAATAAAACATTTGAAAACGGACCATTTTCCACATTTCTGAAGCATGACGTAATGGGGGGTGTTATCTCTTTTGTCGAAAATCAGCCGTTTTTGCTTGAACATTAAATGCCTCCAAATGGTATTTAATTAACTTCCCGGGGTGAAGAAACCCTTTTTGAGAACTCAGAGTGAGTAAATTGGCCATTTTCATGCACTTTTAACCATTCCATAAATCTTGTGTTTAGGGCCCCTGGAAGCATGAAAATCACTTTAAACATGCTAATTTTAGCTCTAACACTGATGATCCACCTACAAATGTGAACTGACGTTAAAAAATAAAACATTTGAAAACGGACCATTTTCCACATTTCTGAAGCATGACGTAATGGGGGGTGTTATCTCTTTTGTCAAAAATCAGCTGTTTTTGATTGAACATTAAATGCCTCCAAATAGTATTTAATTCACTTCCTGAGCCCCTGGAAGCATGAAAATCACTTTAAACATGCTAATTTTAGCTCTAACACTGATGATCCACCTACAAATGTGAACTGATGTTCAAAAATAAAACATTTGAAAACGGACCATTTTCCACATTTCTGAAGCATGACGTAATGGGGGGGTGTTATCTCTTTTGTCGAAAATCAGCCGTTTTTGCTCGAACATTAAATGCCTTCAAATGGTATTTAATTAACTTCCCGGGGTGAAGAAACCCTTTTTGAGAACTCAGAGTGAGTAAATTGGTCATTTTCATGCACTTTTAACCATTCCATAAATCTTGTGTTTAGGGCCCCTGGAAGCATGAAAATCACTTTAAACATGCTAATTTTAGCTCTAACACTGATGATCCACCTACAAATGTGAACTGACGTTCAAAAATAAAACATTTGAAAACGGACCATTTTCCACATTTCTGAAGCATGACGTAATGGGGGGGTGTTATCTCTTTTGTCAAAAATCAGCTGTTTTTGCTTGAACATTAAATGCCTCCAAATAGTATTTAATTCACTTCCCGAGCCCCTGGAAGCATGAACATCACTATAAACATGCTAATTTTAGCTCTAACACTGATGATCCACCTACAAATGTGAACTGACGTTCCAAAATAAAACATTTGAAAACGGACCATTTTCCACATTTCTGAAGCATGACTTAATGGGGGGGGTGTTATCTCTTTTGTCGAAAATCAGCCGTTTCTGCTCAAACATTAAATGCCTCCAAATGGTATTTAATTAACTTCCCGGGGTGAAGAAACACTTTTTGAGAACTCAGAGTGAGTAAATTGGCCATTTTCATGCACTTTTAACCATTCCATAAATCTTGTGTTTAGGGCCCCTGGAAGCATGAAAATCACTTTAAACATGCTAATTTTAGCTCTAACACTGATGATCCACCTACAAATGTGAACTGACGTTCAAAAATAAAACATTTGAAAACGGACCATTTTCCACATTTCTGAAGCATGACGTAATGGGGGGGGTGTTATCTCTTTTGTCAAAAATCAGCTGTTTTTGCTTGAACATTAAATGCCTCCAAATAGTATTTAATTCACTTCCCGAGCCCCTGGAAGCATGAAAATCACTTTAAACATGCTAATTTTAGCTCTAACACTGATGATCCACCTACAAATGTGAACTGACGTTCAAAAATAAAACATTTGAAAACGGACCATTTTCCACATTTCTGAAGCATGACGTAATGGGGGGTGTTATCTCTTTTGTCGAAAATCAGCCGTTTCTGCTCGAACATTAAATGCCTCCAAATGGTATTTAATTAACTTCCCGGGGTGAAGAAACCCTTTTTGAGAACTCAGAGTGAGTAAATTGGCCATTTTCATGCACTTTTAACCATTCCATAAATCTTGTGTTTAGGGCCCCTGGAAGCATGAAAATCACTTTAAACATGCTAATTTTAGCTCTAACACTGATGATCCACCTACAAATGTGAACTGACATTCAAAAATAAAACATTTTAAAACGGACCATTTTCCACATTTCTGAAGCATGACGTAATGGGGGGGTGTTATCTCTTTTGTCAAAAATCAGCTGTTTTTGATTGAACGTTAAATGCCTCCAAATAGTATTTAATTCACTTCCCGAGCCCCTGGAAGCATGAACATCACTATAAACATGCTAATTTTAGCTCTAACACTGATGATCCACCTACAAATGTGAACTGACGTTCCAAAATAAAACATTTGAAAACGGACCATTTTCCACATTTCTGAAGCATGACGTAATGGGGGGTGTTATCTCTTTTGTCGAAAATCAGCCGTTTTTGCTCGAACATTAAATGCCTCCAAATGGTATTTAATTAACTTCCCGGGGTGAAGAAACCCTTTTTGAGAACTCAGAGTGAGTAAATTGGCCATTTTCATGCACTTTTAACCATTCCATAAATCTTGTGTTTAGGGCCCCTGGAAGCATGAAAATCACTTTAAATATGCTAATTTTAGCTCTAACACTGATGATCCACCTACAAATGTGAACTGACGTTAAAAAATAAAACATTTGAAAACGGACCATTTTCCACATTTCTGAAGCATGACGTAATGGGGGATGTTATCTCTTTTGTCAAAAATCTGCTGTTTTTGATTGAACATTAAATGCCTCCAAATAGTATTTAATTCACTTCCCGAGCCCCTGGAAGCATGAAAATCACTTTAAACATGCTAATTTTAGCTCTAACACTGATGATCCACCTACAAATGTGAACTGATGTTCAAAAATAAAACATTTGAAAACGGACCATTTTCCACATTTCTGAAGCATGACGTAATGGGGGGGTGTTATCTCTTTTGTCGAAAATCAGCCGTTTTTGCTCGAACATTAAATGCCTTCAAATGGTATTTAATTAACTTCCCGGGGTGAAGAAACCCTTTTTGAGAACTCAGAGTGAGTAAATTGGCCATTTTCATGCACTTTTAACCATTCCATAAATCTTGTGTTTAGGGCCCCTGGAAGCATGAAAATCACTTTAAACATGCTAATTTTAGCTCTAACACTGATGATCCACCTACAAATGTGAACTGACGTTCAAAAATAAAACATTTGAAAATGGACCATTTTCCACATTTCTGAAGCATGACGTAATGGGGGGGTGTTATCTCTTTTGTCAAAAATCAGCTGTTTTTGATTGAACATTAAATGCCTCCAAATAGTATTTAATTCACTTCCCGAGCCCCTGGAAGCATGAAAATCACTTTAAACATGCTAATGTTAGCTCTAACACTGATGATCCACCTACAAATGTGAACTGATGTTCAAAAATAAAACATTTGAAAACGGACCATTTTCCACATTTCTGAAGCATGACGTAATGAGGGGGTGTTATCTCTTTTGTCGAAAATCAGCCGTTTTTGCTCGAACATTAAATGCCTTCAAATGGTATTTAATTAACTTCCCGGGGTGAAGAAACCCTTTTTGAGAACTCAGAGTGAGTAAATTGGCCATTTTCATGCACTTTTAACCATTCCATAAATCTTGTGTTTAGGGCCCCTGGAAGCATGAAAATCACTTTAAACATGCTAATTTTAGCTCTAACACTGATGATCCACCTACAAATGTGAACTGACGTTCAAAAATAAAACATTTGAAAACGGACCATTTTCCACATTTCTGAAGCATGACGTAATGGGGGGGTGTTATCTCTTTTGTCAAAAATCAGCTGTTTTTGCTTGAACATTAAATGCCTCCAAATAGTATTTAATTCACTTCCCGAGCCCCTGGAAGCATGAAAATCACTTTAAACATGCTAATTTTAGCTCTAACACTGATGATCCACCTACAAATGTGAACTAACGTTCAAAAATAAAACATTTGAAAACGGACCATTTTCCACATTTCTGAAGCATGACGTAATGGGGGGGTGTTATCTCTTTTGTCGAAAATCAGCCGTTTTTGCTCGAACATTAAATGCCTCCAAATGGTATTTAATTAACTTCCCGGGGTGAAGAAACCCTTTTTGAGAACTCAGAGTGAGTAAATTGGCCATTTTCATGCACTTTTAACCATTCCATAAATCTTGTGTTTAGGGCCCCTGGAAGCATGAAAATCACTTTAAACATGCTAATTTTAGCTCTAACACTGATGATCCACCTACAAATGTGAACTGACGTTCAAAAATAAAACATTTGAAAACGGACCATTTTCCACATTTCTGAAGCATGACGTAATGGGGGGGTGTTATCTCTTTTGTCAAAAATCAGCTGTTTTTGATTGAACATTAAATGCCTCCAAATAGTATTTAATTCACTTCCCGAGCCCCTGGAAGCATGAAAATCACTTTAAACATGCTTATTTTAGCTCTAACACTGATGATCCACCTACAAATGTGAACTGATGTTCAAAAATAAAACATTTGAAAACGGACCATTTTCCACATTTCTGAAGCATGACGTAATGGGGGGGTGTTATCTCTTTTGTCGAAAATCAGCCGTTTTTGCTCGAACATTAAATGCCTCCAAATGGTATTTAATTAACTTCCCGGGGTGAAGAAACCCTTTTTGAGAACTCAGAGTGAGTAAATTGGCCATTTTCATGCACTTTTAACCATTCCATAAATCTTGTGTTTAGGGCCCCTGGAAGCATGAAAATCACTTTAAACATGCTAATTTTAGCTCTAACACTGATGATCCACCTACAAATGTGAACTGACGTTCAAAAATAAAACATTTGAAAACGGACCATTTTCCACATTTCTGAAGCATGACGTAATGGGGGGGTGTTATCTCTTTTGTCAAAAATCAGCTGTTTTTGCTTGAACATTAAATGCCTCCAAATAGTATTTAATTCACTTCCCGAGCCCCTGGAAGCATGAAAATCACTTTAAACATGCTAATTTTAGCTCTAACACTGATGATCCACCTACAAATGTGAACTGACGTTCAAAAATAAAACATTTGAAAACGGATCATTTTCCACATTTCTGAAGCATGACGTAATGGGGGGTGTTATCTCTTTTGTCGAAAATCAGCAGTTTTTGCTCGAACATTAAATGCCTCCAAATGGTATTTAATTAACTTCCCGGGGTGAAGAAACCCTTTTTGAGAACTCAGAGTGAGTAAATTAGCTATTTTCATGCACTTTTAACCATTCCATAAATCTTGTGTTTAGGGCCCCTGGAAGCATGAAAATCACTTTAAACATGCTAATTTTAGCTCTAACACTGATGATGCACCTACAAATGTGAACTGACGTTCAAAAATAAAACATTTGAAAACGGACCATTTTCCACATTTCTGAAGCATGACGTAATGGGGGGGTGTTATCTCTTTTGTCAAAAATCAGCTGTTTTTGCTTGAACATTAAATGCCTCCAAATAGTATTTAATTCACTTCCCGAGCCCCTGGAAGCATGAAAATCACTTTAAACATGCTAATTTTAGCTCTAACACTGATGATCCACCTACAAATGTGAACTGACGTTCAAAAATAAAATATTTGAAAACGGACCATTTTCCACATTTCTGAAGCATGACGTAATGGGGGGGTGTTATCTCTTTTGTCAAAAATCAGCTGTTTTTGATTGAACATTAAATGCCTCCAAATAGTATTTAATTCACTTCCCGAGCCCCTGGAAGCATGAAAATCACTTTAAACATGCTAATTTTAGCTCTAACACTGATGATCCACCTACAAATGTGAACTGACGTTCAAAAATAAAACATTTGAAAACGGACCATTTTCCACATTTCTGAAGCATGACGTAATGGGGGGGTGTTATCTCTTTTGTCGAAAATCAGCCGTTTTTGCTCGAACATTAAATGCCTCCAAATGGTATTTAATTAACTTCCCGGGGTGAAGAAACCCTTTTTGAGAACTCAGAGTGAGTAAATTGGCCATTTTCATGCACTTTTAACCATTCCATAAATCTTGTGTTTAGGGCCCCTAGAAGCATGAAAATCACTTTAAACATGCTAATTTTAGCTCCAACACTGATGATCCACCTACAAATGTGAACTGACATTCAAAAATAAAACATTTTAAAACGGACCATTTTCCACATTTCTGAAGCATGACGTAATGGGGGGGTGTTATCTCTTTTGTCAAAAATCAGCTGTTTTTGATTGAACATTAAATGCCTCCAAATAGTATTTAATTCACTTCCCGAGCACCTGGAAGCATGAACATCACTATAAACATGCTAATTTTAGCTCTAACACTGATGATCCACCTACAAATGTGAACTGACGTTCCAAAATAAAACATTTGAAAACGGACCATTTTCCACATTTCTGAAGCATGACTTAATGGGGGGGGGTGTTATCTCTTTTGTCGAAAATCAGCCGTTTCAGCTCGAACATTAAATGCCTCCAAATGGTATTTAATTAACTTCCCGGGGTGAAGAAACCCTTTTTGAGAACTCAGAGTGAGTAAATTGGCCATTTTCATGCACTTTTAACCATTCCATAAATCTTGTGTTTAGGGCCCCTGGAAGCATGAAAATCACTTTAAACATGCTAATTTTAGCTCTAACACTGATGATCCACCTACAAATGTGAACTGACGTTAAAAAATAAAACATTTGAAAGCAGACCATTTTCTACATTTCTGAAGCATGACGTAATGGGGGGGTGTAATCTCTTTTGTCGAAAATCAGCCGTTTTTGCTCGAACATTAAATGCCTCCAAATGGTATTTAATTAACTTCCCGGTGTGAAGAAACCCTTTTTGAGAACTCAGAGTGAGTAAATTGGCCATTTTCATGCACTTTTAACCATTCCATAAATCTTGTGTTTAGTGCCCCTGGAAGCATGAAAATCACTTTAAACATGCTAATTTTAGCTCTAACACTGATGATCCACCTACAAATGTGAACTGACGTTCCAAAATAAAACATTTGAAAACGGACCATTTTCCACATTTCTGAAGCATGACTTAATGGGGGGGGGCTGTTATCTCTTTTGTCGAAAATCAGCCGTTTCTGCTCGAACATTAAATGCCTCCAAATGGTATTTAATTAACTTCCCGGGGTGAAGAATCCCTTTTTGAGAACTCAGAGTGAGTAAATTGGCCATTTTCATGCACTTTTAACCATTCCATAAATCTTGTGTTTAGGGCCCCTGGAAGCATGAAAATCACTTTAAACATGCTAATTTTAGCTCTAACACTGATGATCCACCTACAAATGTGAACTGACGTTAAAAAATAAAACATTTGAAAGCAGACCATTTTCTACATTTCTGAAGCATGACGTAATGGGGGGGGGTGTTATCTCTTTTGTCGAAAATCAGCCGTTTTTGCTCGAACATTAAATGCCTCCAAATGGTATTTAATTAACTTCCCGGTGTGAAGAAACCCCTTTTGAGAACTCAGAGTGAGTAAATTGGCCATTTTCATGCACTTTTAACCATTCCATAAATCTTGTGTTTAGTGCCCCTGGAAGCATGAAAATCACTTTAAACATGCTAATTTTAGCTCTAACACTGATGATCCACCTACAAATGTGAACTGACGTTCAAAAATAAAACATTTGAAAACGGATCATTTTCCACATTTCTGAAGCATGACGTAATGGGGGGGTGTTATCTCTTTTGTCAAAAATCAGCTGTTTTTGATTGAACATTAAATGCCTCCAAATAGTATTTAATTCACTTCCCGAGCCCCTGGAAGCATGAATATCACTATAAACATGCTAATTTTAGCTCTAACACTGATGATCCACCTACAAATGTGAACTGACGTTCCAAAATAAAACATTTGAAAACGGACCATTTTCCACATTTCTGAAGCATGACGTAATGGGGGGTGTTATCTCTTTTGTCGAAAATCAGCCGTTTTTGCTCGAACATTAAATGCCTCCAAATGGTATTTAATTAACTTCCCGGGGTGAAGAAACCCTTTTTGAGAACTCAGAGTGAGTAAATTGGCCATTTTCATGCACTTTTAACCATTCCATAAATCTTGTGTTTAGGGCCCCTGGAAGCATGAAAATCACTTTAAACATGCTAATTTTAGCTCTAACACTGATGATCCACCTACAAATGTGAACTGACGTTAAAAAATAAAACATTTGAAAACGGACCATTTTCCACATTTCTGAAGCATGACGTAATGGGGGGTGTTATCTCTTTTGTCAAAAATCAGCTGTTTTTGATTGAACATTAAATGCCTCCAAATAGTATTTAATTCACTTCCTGAGCCCCTGGAAGCATGAAAATCACTTTAAACATGCTAATTTTAGCTCTAACACTGATGATCCACCTACAAATGTGAACTGATGTTCAAAAATAAAACATTTGAAAACGGACCATTTTCCACATTTCTGAAGCATGACGTAATGGGGGGGTGTTATCTCTTTTGTCGAAAATCAGCCGTTTTTGCTCGAACATTAAATGCCTTCAAATGGTATTTAATTAACTTCCCGGGGTGAAGAAACCCTTTTTGAGAACTCAGAGTGAGTAAATTGGAAATTTTCATGCACTTTTAACCATTCCATAAATCTTGTGTTTAGGGCCCCTGGAAGCATGAAAATCACTTTAAACATGCTAATTTTAGCTCTAACACTGATGATCCACCTACAAATGTGAACTGACGTTCAAAAATAAAACATTTGAAAACGGACCATTTTCCACATTTCTGAAGCATGACGTAATGGGGGGGTGTTATCTCTTTTGTCAAAAATCAGCTGTTTTTGCTTGAACATTAAATGCCTCCAAATAGTATTTAATTCACTTCCCGAGCCCCTGGAAGCATGAACATCACTATAAACATGCTAATTTTAGCTCTAACACTGATGATCCACCTACAAATGTGAACTGACGTTCCAAAATAAAACATTTGAAAACGGACCATTTTCCACATTTCTGAAGCATGACTTAATGGGGGGGGGTGTTATCTCTTTTGTCGAAAATCAGCCGTTTCTGCTCAAACATTAAATGCCTCCAAATGGTATTTAATTAACTTCCCGGGGTGAAGAAACACTTTTTGAGAACTCAGAGTGAGTAAATTGGCCATTTTCATGCACTTTTAACCATTCCATAAATCTTGTGTTTAGGGCCCCTGGAAGCATGAAAATCACTTTAAACATGCTAATTTTAGCTCTAACACTGATGATCCACCTACAAATGTGAACTGACGTTCAAAAATAAAACATTTGAAAACGGACCATTTTCCACATTTCTGAAGCATGACGTAATGGGGGGGGTGTTATCTCTTTTGTCAAAAATCAGCTGTTTTTGCTTGAACATTAAATGCCTCCAAATAGTATTTAATTCACTTCCCGAGCCCCTGGAAGCATGAAAATCACTTTAAACATGCTAATTTTAGCTCTAACACTGATGATCCACCTACAAATGTGAACTGACGTTCAAAAATAAAACATTTGAAAACGGACCATTTTCCACATTTCTGAAGCATGACGTAATGGGGGGTGTTATCTCTTTTGTCGAAAATCAGCCGTTTCTGCTCGAACATTAAATGCCTCCAAATGGTATTTAATTAACTTCCCGGGGTGAAGAAACCCTTTTTGAGAACTCAGAGTGAGTAAATTGGCCATTTTCATGCACTTTTAACCATTCCATAAATCTTGTGTTTAGGGCCCCTGGAAGCATGAAAATCACTTTAAACGTGCTAATTTTAGCTCTAACACTGATGATCCACCTACAAATGTGAACTGACATTCAAAAATAAAACATTTTAAAACGGACCATTTTCCACATTTCTGAAGCATGACGTAATGGGGGGGTGTTATCTCTTTTGTCAAAAATCAGCTGTTTTTGATTGAACGTTAAATGCCTCCAAATAGTATTTAATTCACTTCCCGAGCCCCTGGAAGCATGAACATCACTATAAACATGCTAATTTTAGCTCTAACACTGATGATCCACCTACAAATGTGAACTGACGTTCCAAAATAAAACATTTGAAAACGGACCATTTTCCACATTTCTGAAGCATGACGTAATGGGGGGTGTTATCTCTTTTGTCGAAAATCAGCCGTTTTTGCTCGAACATTAAATGCCTCCAAATGGTATTTAATTAACTTCCCGGGGTGAAGAAACCCTTTTTGAGAACTCAGAGTGAGTAAATTGGCCATTTTCATGCACTTTTAACCATTCCATAAATCTTGTGTTTAGGGCCCCTGGAAGCATGAAAATCACTTTAAACATGCTAATTTTAGCTCTAACACTGATGATCCACCTACAAATGTGAACTGACGTTAAAAAATAAAACATTTGAAAACGGACCATTTTCCACATTTCTGAAGCATGACGTAATGGGGGATGTTATCTCTTTTGTCAAAAATCAGCTGTTTTCGATTGAACATTAAATGCCTCCAAATAGTATTTAATTCACTTCCCGAGCCCCTGGAAGCATGAAAATCACTTTAAACATGCTAATTTTAGCTCTAACACTGATGATCCACCTACAAATGTGAACTGATGTTCAAAAATAAAACATTTGAAAACGGACCATATTCCACATTTCTGAAGCATGACGTAATGGGGGGGTGTTATCTCTTTTGTCGAAAATCAGCCGTTTTTGCTCGAACATTAAATGCCTTCAAATGGTATTTAATTAACTTCCCGGGGTGAAGAAACCCTTTTTGAGAATTCAGAGTGAGTAAATTGGCCATTTTCATGCACTTTTAACCATTCCATAAATCTTGTGTTTAGGGCCCCTGGAAGCATGAAAATCACTTTAAACATGCTAATTTTAGCTCTAACACTGATGATCCACCTACAAATGTGAACTGACGTTCAAAAATAAAACATTTGAAAATGGACCATTTTCCACATTTCTGAAGCATGACGTAATGGGGGGGTGTTATCTCTTTTGTCAAAAATCAGCTGTTTTTGCTTGAACATTAAATGCCTCCAAATAGTGTTTAATTCACTTCCCGAGCCCCTGGAAGCATGAAAATCACTTTAAACATGCTAATTTTAGCTCTAACACTGATGATCCACCTACAAATGTGAACTGACGTTCAAAAATAAAACATTTGAAAACGGACCATTTTCCACATTTCTGAAGCATGACGTAATGGGGGGGTGTTATCTCTTTTGTCGAAAATCAGCTGTTTTTGCTCGAACATTAAATGCCTCCAAATGGTATTTAATTAACTTCCCGGGGTGAAGAAACCCTTTTTGAGAACTCAGAGTGAGTAAATTGGCCATTTTCATGCACTTTTAACCATTCCATAAATCTTGTGTTTAGGGCCCCTGGAAGCATGAAAATCACTTTAAACATGCTAATTTTAGCTCTAACACTGATGATCCACCTACAAATGTGAACTGACGTTCAAAAATAAAACATTTGAAAACGGACCATTTTCCACATTTCTGAAGCATGACGTAATGGGGGGGTGTTATCTCTTTTGTCAAAAATCAGCTGTTTTTGATTGAACATTAAATGCCTCCAAATAGTATTTAATTCACTTCCCGAGCCCCTGGAAGCATGAAAATCACTTTAAACATGCTAATTTTAGCTCTAACTCTGATGATCCACCTACAAATGTGAACTGACGTTCAAAAATAAAACATTTGAAAACGGACCATTTTCCACATTTCTGAACTATGACGTAATGGGGGGGTGTTATCTCTTTTGTCGAAAATCAGCCGTTTTTGCTCGAACATTAAATGCCTCCAAATGGTATTTAATTAACTTCCCGGGGTGAAGAAACCCTTTTTGAGAACTCAGAGTGAGTAAATTGGCCATTTTCATGCACTTTTAACCATTCCATAAATCTTGTGTTTAGGGCCCCTGGAAGCATGAAAATCACTTTAAACATGCTAATTTTAGCTCTAACACTGATGATCCACCTACAAATGTGAACTGACGTTAAAAAATAAAACATTTGAAAACGGACCATTTTCCACATTTCTGAAGCATGACGTAATGGGGGGTGTTATCTCTTTTGTCAAAAATCAGCTGTTTTTGATTGAACATTAAATGCCTCCAAATAGTATTTAATTCACTTCCCGAGCCCCTGGAAGCATGAAAATCACTTTAAACATGCTAATTTTAGCTCTAACACTGATGATCCACCTACAAATGTGAACTGATGTTCAAAAATAAAACATTTGAAAACGGACCATTTTCCACATTTCTGAAGCATGACGTAATGAGGGGGTGTTATCTCTTTTGTCGAAAATCAGCCGTTTTTGCTCGAACATTAAATGCCTTCAAATGGTATTTAATTAACTTCCCGGGGTGAAGAAACCCTTTTTGAGAACTCAGAGTGAGTAAATTGGCCATTTTCATGCACTTTTAACCATTCCATAAATCTTGTGTTTAGGGCCCCTGGAAGCATGAAAATCACTTTAAACATGCTAATTTTAGCTCTAACACTGATGATCCACCTACAAATGTGAACTGACGTTCAAAAATAAAACATTTGAAAACGGACCATTTTCCACATTTCTGAAGCATGACGTAATGGGGGGGTGTTATCTCTTTTGTCAAAAATCAGCTGTTTTTGCTTGAACATTAAATGCCTCCAAATAGTATTTAATTCACTTCCCGAGCCCCTGGAAGCATGAAAATCACTTTAAACATGCTAATTTTAGCTCTAACACTGATGATCCACCTACAAATGTGAACTAACGTTCAAAAATAAAACATTTGAAAACGGACCATTTTCCACATTTCTGAAGCATGACGTAATGGGGGGGGTGTTATCTCTTTTGTCGAAAATCAGCCGTTTTTGCTCGAACATTAAATGCCTCCAAATGGTATTTAATTAACTTCCCGGGGTGAAGAAACCCTTTTTGAGAACTCAGAGTGAGTAAATTGGCCATTTTCATGCACTTTTAACCATTCCATAAATCTTGTGTTTAGGGCCCCTGGAAGCATGAAAATCACTTTAAACATGCTAATTTTAGCTCTAACACTGATGATCCACCTACAAATGTGAACTGACGTTCAAAAATAAAACATTTGAAAACGGACCATTTTCCACATTTCTGAAGCATGACGTAATGGGGGGGTGTTATCTCTTTTGTCAAAAATCAGCTGTTTTTGATTGAACATTAAATGCCTCCAAATAGTATTTAATTCACTTCCCGAGCCCCTGGAAGCATGAAAATCACTTTAAACATGCTTATTTTAGCTCTAACACTGATGATCCACCTACAAATGTGAACTGATGTTCAAAAATAAAACATTTGAAAACGGACCATTTTCCACATTTCTGAAGCATGACGTAATGGGGGGGTGTTATCTCTTTTGTCGAAAATCAGCCGTTTTTGCTCGAACATTAAATGCCTCCAAATGGTATTTAATTAACTTCCCGGGGTGAAGAAACCCTTTTTGAGAACTCAGAGTGAGTAAATTGGCCATTTTCATGCACTTTTAACCATTCCATAAATCTTGTGTTTAGGGCCCCTGGAAGCATGAAAATCACTTTAAACATGCTAATTTTAGCTCTAACACTGATGATCCACCTACAAATGTGAACTGACGTTCAAAAATAAAACATTTGAAAACGGACCATTTTCCACATTTCTGAAGCATGACGTAATGGGGGGGTGTTATCTCTTTTGTCAAAAATCAGCTGTTTTTGCTTGAACATTAAATGCCTCCAAATAGTATTTAATTCACTTCCCGAGCCCCTGGAAGCATGAAAATCACTTTAAACATGCTAATTTTAGCTCTAACACTGATGATCCACCTACAAATGTGAACTGACGTTCAAAAATAAAACATTTGAAAACGGATCATTTTCCACATTTCTGAAGCATGACGTAATGGGGGGTGTTATCTCTTTTGTCGAAAATCAGCAGTTTTTGCTCGAACATTAAATGCCTCCAAATGGTATTTAATTAACTTCCCGGGGTGAAGAAACCCTTTTTGAGAACTCAGAATGAGTAAATTGGCCATTTTCATGCACTTTTAACCATTCCATTAATCTTGTGTTTAGGGCCCCTGGAAGCATGAAAATCACTTTAAACATGCTAATTTTAGCTCTAACACTGATGATCCACCTACAAATGTGAACTGACGTTCAAAAATAAAATATTTGAAAACGGACCATTTTCCACATTTCTGAAGCATGACGTAATGGGGGGGTGTTATCTCTTTTGTCAAAAATCAGCTGTTTTTGATTGAACATTAAATGCCTCCAAATAGTATTTAATTCACTTCCCGAGCCCCTGGAAGCATGAAAATCACTTTAAACATGCTAATTTTAGCTCTAACACTGATGATCCACCTACAAATGTGAACTGACGTTCAAAAATAAAACATTTGAAAACGGACCATTTTCCACATTTCTGAAGCATGACGTAATGGGGGGGTGTTATCTCTTTTGTCGAAAATCAGCCGTTTTTGCTCGAACATTAAATGCCTCCAAATGGTATTTAATTAACTTCCCGGGGTGAAGAAACCCTTTTTGAGAACTCAGAGTGAGTAAATTGGCCATTTTCATGCACTTTTAACCATTCCATAAATCTTGTGTTTAGGGCCCCTGGAAGCATGAAAATCACTTTAAACATGCTAATTTTAGCTCTAACACTGATGATCCACCTACAAATGTGAACTGACGTTCCAAAATAAAACATTTGAAAACGGACTATTTTCCACATTTCTGAAGCATGACTTAATGGGGGGGGGGCTGTTATCTCTTTTGTCGAAAATCAGCCGTTTCTGCTCGAACATTAAATGCCTCCAAATGGTATTTAATTAACTTCCCGGGGTGAAGAATCCCTTTTTGAGAACTCAGAGTGAGTAAATTGGCCATTTTCATGCACTTTTAACCATTCCATAAATCTTGTGTTTAGGGCCCCTGGAAGCATGAAAATCACTTTAAACATGCTAATTTTAGCTCTAACACTGATGATCCACCTACAAATGTGAACTGACGTTAAAAAATAAAACATTTGAAAGCAGACCATTTTCTACATTTCTGAAGCATGACGTAATGGGGGGGGGGTGTTATCTCTTTTGTCGAAAATCAGCCGTTTTTGCTCGAACATTAAATGCCTCCAAATGGTATTTAATTAACTTCCCGGTGTGAAGAAACCCCTTTTGAGAACTCAGAGTGAGTAAATTGGCCATTTTCATGCACTTTTAACCATTCCATAAATCTTGTGTTTAGTGCCCCTGGAAGCATGAAAATCACTTTAAACATGCTAATTTTAGCTCTAACACTGATGATCCACCTACAAATGTGAACTGACGTTCAAAAATAAAACATTTGAAAACGGATCATTTTCCACATTTCTGAAGCATGACGTAATGGGGGGTGTTATCTCTTTTGTCGAAAATCAGCAGTTTTTGCTCGAACATTAAATGCCTCCAAATGGTATTTAATTAACTTCCCGTGGTGAAGAAACCCTTTTTGAGAACTCAGAGTGAGTAAATTGGCCATTTTCATGCACTTTTAACCATTCCATAAATCTTGTGTTTAGGGCCCCTGGAAGCATGAAAATCACTTTAAACATGCTAATTTTAGCTCTAACACTGATGATCCACCTACAAATGTGAACTGACGTTCAAAAATAAAACATTTGAAAACGGACCATTTTCCACATTTCTGAAGCATGACGTAATGGGGGGGTGTTATCTCTTTTGTCAAAAATCAGCTGTTTTTGATTGAACATTAAATGCCTCCAAATAGTATTTAATTCACTTCCCGAGCCCCTGGAAGCATGAAAATCACTTTAAACATGCTAATTTTAGCTCTAACACTGATGATCCACCTACAAATGTGAACTGACGTTCAAAAATAAAACATTTGAAAACGGACCATTTTCCACATTTCTGAAGCATGACGTAATGGGGGGGTGTTATCTCTTTTGTCGAAAATCAGCCGTTTTTGCTCGAACATTAAATGCCTCCAAATGGTATTTAATTAACTTCCCGGGGTGAAGAAACCCTTTTTGAGAACTCAGAGTGAGTAAATTGGCCATTTTCATGCACTTTTAACCATTCCATAAATCTTGTGTTTAGGGCCCCTGGAAGCATGAAAATCACTTTAAACATGCTAATTTTAGCTCCAACACTGATGATCCACCTACAAATGTGAACTGACATTCAAAAATAAAACATTTTAAAACGGACCATTTTCCACATTTCTGAAGCATGACGTAATGGGGGGGGTGTTATCTCTTTTGTCAAAAATCAGCTGTTTTTGATTGAACATTAAATGCCTCCAAATAGTATTTAATTCACTTCCCGAGCCCCTGGAAGCATGAACATCACTATAAACATGCTAATTTTAGCTCTAACACTGATGATCCACCTACAAATGTGAACTGACGTTCCAAAATAAAACATTTGAAAACGGACCATTTTCCACATTTCTGAAGCATGACTTAATGGGGGGGGGGTGTTATCTCTTTTGTCGAAAATCAGCCGTTTCTGCTCGAACATTAAATGCCTCCAAATGGTATTTAATTAACTTCCCGGGGTGAAGAAACCCTTTTTGAGAACTCAGAGTGAGTAAATTGGCCATTTTCATGCACTTTTAACCATTCCATAAATCTTGTGTTTAGGGCCCCTGGAAGCATGAAAGTCACTTTAAACATGCTAATTTTAGCTCTAACACTGATGATCCACCTACAAATGTGAACTGACGTTAAAAAATAAAACATTTGAAAGCAGACCATTTTCTACATTTCTGAAGCATGACGTAATGGGGGGGGTGTTATCTCTTTTGTCGAAAATCAGCCGTTTTTGCTCGAACATTAAATGCCTCCAAATGGTATTTAATTAACTTCCCGGTGTGAAGAAACCCTTTTTGAGAACTCAGAGTGAGCAAATTGGCCATTTTCATGCACTTTTAACCATTCCATAAATCTTGTGTTTAGTGCCCCTGGAAGCATGAAAATCACTTTAAACATGCTAATTTTAGCTCTAACACTGATGATCCACCTACAAATGTGAACTGACGTTCAAAAATAAAACATTTGAAAACGGACCATTTTCCACATTTCTGAAGCATGACGTAATGGGAGGGGTGTTATCTCTTTTGTCAAAAATCAGCTGTTTCTGCTCGAACATTAAATGCCTCCAAATGGTATTTAATTAACTTCCCGGGGTGAAGAAACCCTTTTTGAGAACTCAGAGTGAGTAAATTGGCCATTTTCATGCACTTTTAACCATTCCATAAATCTTGTGTTTAGTGCCCCTGGAAGCATGAAAATCACTTTAAACATGCTAATTTTAGCTCTAACACTGATGATCCACCTACAAATGTGAACTGACGTTCAAAAATAAAACATTTGAAAACAGATCATTTTCCACATTTCTGAAGCATGACGTAATGGGGGGTGTTATCTCTTTTGTCGAAAATCAGCAGTTTTTGCTCGAACATTAAATGCCTCCAAATGGTATTTAATTAACTTCCCAGGGTGAAGAAACCCTTTTTGAGAACTCAGAGTGAGTAAATTGGCCATTTTCATGCACTTTTAACCATTCCATAAATCTTGTGTTTAGGGCCCCTGGAAGCATGAAAATCACTTTAAACATGCTAATTTTAGCTCTAACACTGATGATCCACCTACAAATGTGAACTGACGTTCAAAAATAAAACATTTGAAAACGGACCATTTTCCACATTTCTGAAGCATGACGTAATGGGGGGGTGTTATCTCTTTTGTCAAAAATCAGCTGTTTTTGCTTGAACATTAAATGCCTCCAAATAGTATTTAATTCACTTCCCGAGCCCCTGGAAGCATGAAAATCACTTTAAACATGCTAATTTTAGCTCTAACACTGATGATCCACCTACAAATGTGAACTGACGTTCAAAAATAAAACATTTGAAAACGGACCATTTTCCACATTTCTGAAGCATGACGTAATGGGGGGGTGTTATCTCTTTTGTCGAAAATCAGCCGTTTTTGCTCGAACATTAAATGCCTCCAAATGGTATTTAATTAACTTCCCGGGGTGAAGAAACCCTTTTTGAGAACTCAGAGTGAGTAAATTGGCCATTTTCATGCACTTTTAACCATTCCATAAATCTTGTGTTTAGGGCCCCTGGAAGCATGAAAATCACTTTAAACATGCTAATTTTAGCTCCAACACTGATGATCCACCTACAAATGTGAACTGACATTCAAAAATAAAACATTTTAAAACGGACCATTTTCCACATTTCTGAAGCATGACGTAATGGGGGGGTGTTATCTCTTTTGTCAAAAATCAGCTGTTTTTGATTGAACATTAAATGCCTCCAAATAGTATTTAATTCACTTCCCGAGCCCCTGGAAGCATGAACATCACTATAAACATGCTAATTTTAGCTCTAACACTGATGATCCACCTACAAATGTGAACTGACGTTCCAAAATAAAACATTTGAAAACGGACCATTTCCACATTTCTGAAGCATGACTTAATGGGGGGGGTGTTATCTCTTTTGTCGAAAATCAGCCATTTCTGCTCGAACATTAAATGCCTCCAAATGGTATTTAATTAACTTCCCGGGGTGAAGAAACACTTTTTGAGAACTCAGAGTGAGTAAATTGGCCATTTTCATGCACTTTTAACCATTCCATAAATCTTGTGTTTAGTGCCCCTGGAAGCATGAAAATCACTTTAAACATGCTAATTTTAGCTCTAACACTGATGATCCACCTACAAATGTGAACTGACGTTCAAAAATAAAACATTTGAAAACGGACCATTTTCCACATTTCTGAAGCATGACGTAATGGGAGGGGTGTTATCTCTTTTGTCAAAAATCAGCTGTTTCTGCTCGAACATTAAATGCCTCCAAATGGTATTTAATTAACTTCCCGGGGTGAAGAAACCCTTTTTGAGAACTCAGAGTGAGTAAATTGGCCATTTTCATGCACTTTTAACCATTCCATAAATCTTGTGTTTAGTGCCCCTGGAAGCATGAAAATCACTTTAAACATGCTAATTTTAGCTCTAACACTGATGATCCACCGACAAATGTGAACTGAAGTTCAAAAATAAAACATTTGAAAACAGATCATTTTCCACATTTCTGAAGCATGACGTAATGGGGGGTGTTATCTCTTTTGCCAAAAATCAGCTGTTTTTGCTTGAACATTAAATGCCTCCAAATAGTATTTAATTCACTTCCCGAGCCCCTGGAAGCATGAAAATCACTTTAAACATGCTAATTTTAGCTCTAACACTGATGATCCACCTACAAATGTGAACTGACGTTCAAAAATAAAACATTTGAAAACGGACCATTTTCCACATTTCTGAAGCATGACGTAATGGGGGGGGTGTTATCTCTTTTGTCGAAAATCAGCCGCTTTTGCTCGAACATTAAATGCCTCCAAATGGTATTTAATTAACTTCCCGGGGTGAAGAAACCCTTTTTGAGAACTCAGAGTGAGTAAATTGGCCATTTTCATGCACTTTTAACCATTCCATAAATCTTGTGTTTAGGGCCCCTGGAAGCATGAAAATCACTTTAAACATGCTAATTTTAGCTCCAACACTGATGATCCACCTACAAATGTGAACTGACATTCAAAAATAAAACATTTTAAAACGGACCATTTTCCACATTTCTGAAGCATGACGTAATGGGGGGGTGTTATCTCTTTTGTCAAAAATCAGCTGTTTTTGATTGAACATTAAATGCCTCCAAATAGTATTTAATTCACTTCCCGAGCCCCTGGAAGCATGAACATCACTATAAACATGCTAATTTTAGCTCTAACACTGATGATCCACCTACAAATGTGAACTGACGTTCAAAAATAAAACATTTGAAAACGGACCATTTTCCACATTTCTAAAGCATGACTTAATGGGGGGGGTGTTATCTCTTTTGTCGAAAATCAGCCATTTCTGCTCGAACATTAAATGCCTCCAAATGGTATTTAATTAACTTCCCGGGGTGAAGAAACACTTTTTGAGAACTCAGAGTGAGTAAATTGGCCATTTTCATGCACTTTTAACCATTCCATAAATCTTGTGTTTAGTGCCCCTGGAAGCATGAAAATCACTTTAAACATGCTAATTTTAGCTCTAACACTGATGATCCACCTACAAATGTGAACTGACGTTCAAAAATAAAACATTTGAAAACGGACCATTTTCCACATTTCTGAAGCATGACGTAATGGGAGGGGTGTTATCTCTTTTGTCAAAAATCAGCTGTTTCTGCTCGAACATTAAATGCCTCCAAATGGTATTTAATTAACTTCCCGGGGTGAAGAAACCCTTTTTGAGAACTCAGAGTGAGTAAATTGGCCATTTTCATGCACTTTTAACCATTCCATAAATCTTGTGTTTAGTGCCCCTGGAAGCATGAAAATCACTTTAAACATGCTAATTTTAGCTCTAACACTGATGATCCACCTACAAATGTGAACTGACGTTCAAAAATAAAACATTTGAAAACAGATCATTTTCCACATTTCTGAAGCATGACGTAATGGGGGGTGTTATCTCTTTTGCCAAAAATCAGCTGTTTTTGCTTGAACATTAAATGCCTCCAAATAGTATTTAATTCACTTCCCGAGCCCCTGGAAGCATGAAAATCACTTTAAACATGCTAATTTTAGCTCTAACACTGATGATCCACCTACAAATGTGAACTGACGTTCAAAAATAAAACATTTGAAAACGGACCATTTTCCACATTTCTGAAGCATGACGTAATGGGGGGGGTGTTATCTCTTTTGTCGAAAATCAGCCGCTTTTGCTCGAACATTAAATGCCTCCAAATGGTATTTAATTAACTTCCCGGGGTGAAGAAACCCTTTTTGAGAACTCAGAGTGAGTAAATTGGCCATTTTCATGCACTTTTAACCATTCCATAAATCTTGTGTTTAGGGCCCCTGGAAGCATGAAAATCACTTTAAACATGCTAATTTTAGCTCCAACACTGATGATCCACCTACAAATGTGAACTGACATTCAAAAATAAAACATTTTAAAACGGACCATTTTCCACATTTCTGAAGCATGACGTAATGGGGGGGTGTTATCTCTTTTGTCAAAAATCAGCTGTTTTTGATTGAACATTAAATGCCTCCAAATAGTATTTAATTCACTTCCCGAGCCCCTGGAAGCATGAACATCACTATAAACATGCTAATTTTAGCTCTAACACTGATGATCCACCTACAAATGTGAACTGACGTTCAAAAATAAAACATTTGAAAACGGACCATTTTCCACATTTCTGAAGCATGACTTAATGGGGGGGGTGTTATCTCTTTTGTCGAAAATCAGCCGTTTCTGCTCAAACATTAAATGCCTCCAAATGGTATTTAATTAACTTCCCGGGGTGAAGAAACACTTTTTGAGAACTCAGAGTGAGTAAATTGGCCATTTTCATGCACTTTTAACCATTCCATAAATCTTGTGTTTAGGGCCCCTGGAAGCATGAAAATCACTTTAAACATGCTAATTTTAGCTCTAACACTGATGATCCACCTACAAATGTGAACTGACGTTCAAAAATAAAACATTTGAAAACGGACCATTTTCCACATTTCTGAAGCATGACGTAATGGGGGGGTGTTATCTCTTTTGTCAAAAATCAGCCGTTTTTGCTAGAACATTAAATGCCTCCAAATGGTTTTTAATTAACTTCCCGGGGTGAAGAAACCCTTTTTGAGAACTCAGAGTGAGTAAATTGGCCATTTTCATGCACTTTTAACCATTCCATAAATCTTGTGTTTAGGGCCCCTGGAAGCATGAAAATCACTTTAAACATGCTAATTTTAGCTCCAACACTGATGATCCACCTACAAATGTGAACTGACATTCAAAAATAAAACATTTTAAAATGGACCATTTTCCACATTTCTGAAGCATGACGTAATGGGGGGGTGTTATCTCTTTTGTCAAAAATCAGCTGTTTTTGATTGAACGTTAAATGCCTCCAAATAGTATTTAATTCACTTCCCGAGCCCCTGGAAGCATGAAAATCACTTTAAACGTGCTAATTTTAGCTCTAACACTGATGATCCACCTACAAATGTGAACTGACGTTCAAAAATAAAACATTCGAAAACGGACCATTTTCCACATTTCTGAAGCATGACGTAATGGGGGGGGTGTTATCTCTTTTGTCGAAAATCAGCAGTTTTTGCTCGAACATTAAATGCCTCCAAATGGTATTTAATTAACTTCCCGGGGTGAAGAAACCCTTTTTGAGAACTCAGAGTGAGTAAATTGGCCATTTTCATGCACTTTTAACCATTCCATAAATCTTGTGTTTAGGGCCCCTGGAAGCATGAAAATCACTTTAAACATGCTAATTTTAGCTCTAACACTGATGATCCACCTACAAAGGTGAACTGACGTTCAAAAATAAAACATTTGAAAACGGACCATTTTCCACATTTCTGAAGCATGACGTAATGGGGGGGGGGTGTTATCTCTTTTGTCAAAAATCAGCTGTTTTTGCTTGAACATTAAATGCCTCCAAATAGTATTTAATTCACTTCCCGAGCCCCTGGAAGCATGAAAATCACTTTAAACGTGCTAATTTTAGCTCTAACACTGATGATCCACCTACAAATGTGAACTGACGTTCAAAAATAAAACATTTGAAAACGGACCATTTTCTACATTTCTGAAGCATGACGTAATGGGGGGGTGTTATCTCTTTTGTCGAAAATCAGCCGTTTCTGCTCGAACATTAAATGCCTCCAAATGGTATTTAATTAACTTCCCGGGGTGAAGAAACCCTTTTTGAGAACTCAGAGTGAGTAAATTGGCCATTTTCATGCACTTTTAACCATTCCATAAATCTTGTGTTTAGGGCCCCTGGAAGCATGAAAATCACTTTAAACATGCTAATTTTAGCTCTAACACTGATGATCCACCTACAAATGTGAACTGACGTTCAAAAATAAAACATTTGAAAACGGACCATTTTCCACATTTCTGAAGCATGACGTAATGGGGGGGTGTTATCTCTTTTGTCAAAAATCAGCTGTTTTTGATTGAACATTAAATGCCGCCAAATAGTATTTAATTCACTGCCCGAGCCCCTGGAAGCATGAAAATCACTTTAAACATGCTAATTTTAGCTCTAACACTGATGATCAACCTACAAATGTGAACTGATGTTCAAAAATAAAACATTTGAAAACGGACCATTTTCCACATTTCTGAAGCATGACGTAATGGGGGGGTGTTATCTCTTTTGTCGAAAATCAGCCGTTTTTGCTCGAACAATAAATGCCTTCAAATGGTATTTAATTAACTTCCCGGGGTGAAGAAACCCTTTTTGAGAACTCAGAGTGAGTAAATTGGCCATTTTCATGCACTTTTAACCATTCCATAAATCTTGTGTTTAGGGCCCCTGGAAGCATGAAAATCACTTTAAACATGCTAATTTTAGCTCTAACACTGACGATCCACCTACAAATGTGAACTGACGTTCAAAAATAAAACATTTGAAAACGGACCATTTTCCACATTTCTGAAGCATGACGTAATGGGGGGGTGTTATCTCTTTTGTCAAAAATCAGCTGTTTTTGCTTGAACATTAAATGCCTCCAAATAGTATTTAATTCACTTCCCGAGCCCCTGGAAGCATGAAAATCACTTTAAACATGCTAATTTTAGCTCTAACACTGATGATCCACCTACAAATGTGAACTGACGTTCAAAAATAAAACATTTGAAAACGGATCATTTTCCACATTTCTGAAGCATGACGTAATGGGGGGTGTTATCTCTTTTGTCGAAAATCAGCAGTTTTTGCTCGAACATTAAATGCCTCCAAATGGTATTTAATTAACTTCCTGGGGTGAAGAAACCCTTTTTGAGAACTCAGAGTGAGTAAATTAGCTATTTTCATGCACTTTTAACCATTCCATAAATCTTGTGTTTAGGGCCCCTGGAAGCATGAAAATCACTTTAAACATGCTAATTTTAGCTCTAACACTGATGATCCACCTACAAATGTGAACTGACGTTCAAAAATAAAACATTTGAAAACGGACCATTTTCCACATTTCTGAAGCATGACGTAATGGGGGGGTGTTATCTCTTTTGTCAAAAATCAGCTGTTTTTGATTGAACATTAAATGCCTCCAAATAGTATTTAATTCACTTCCCGAGCACCTGGAAGCATGAACATCACTATAAACATGCTAATTTTAGCTCTAACACTGATGATCCACCTACAAATGTGAACTGACGTTCCAAAATAAAACATTTGAAAACGGACCATTTTCCACATTTCTGAAGCATGACTTAATGGGGGGGGTGTTATCTCTTTTGTCGAAAATCAGCCGTTTCTGCTCGAACATTAAATGCCTCCAAATGGTATTTAATTAACTTCCCGGGGTGAAGAAACCCTTTTTGAGAACTCAGAGTGAGTAAATTGGCCATTTTCATGCACTTTTAACCATTCCATAAATCTTGTGTTTAGGGCCCCTGGAAGCATGAAAATCACTTTAAACATGCTAATTTTAGCTCTAACACTGATGATCCACCTACAAATGTGAACTGACGTTAAAAAATAAAACATTTGAAAGCAGACCATTTTCTACATTTCTGAAGCATGACGTAAAGGGGGGGTGTTATCTATTTTGTCGAAAATCAGCCGTTTTTGCTCGAACATTAAATGCCTCCAAATGGTATTTAATTAACTTCCCTGGGTGAAGAAACCCTTTTTGAGAACTCAGAGTGAGTAAATTGGCCATTTTCATGCACTTTTAACCATTCCATAAATCTTGTGTTTAGGGCCCCTGGAAGCATGAAAATCACTTTAAACATGCTAATTTTAGCTCTAACACTGATGATCCACCTACAAATGTGAACTGACGTTCCAAAATAAAACATTTGAAAACGGACTATTTTCCACATTTCTGAAGCATGACTTAATGGGGGGGGGCTGTTATCTCTTTTGTCGAAAATCAGCCGTTTCTGCTCGAACATTAAATGCCTCCAAATGGTATTTAATTAACTTCCCGGGGTGAAGAATCCCTTTTTGAGAACTCAGAGTGAGTAAATTGGCCATTTTCATGCACTTTTAACCATTCCATAAATCTTGTGTTTAGGGCCCCTGGAAGCATGAAAATCACTTTAAACATGCTAATTTTAGCTCTAACACTGATGATCCACCTACAAATGTGAACTGACGTTAAAAAATAAAACATTTGAAAGCAGACCATTTTCTACATTTCTGAAGCATGACGTAATGGGGGGGGGGTGTTATCTCTTTTGTCGAAAATCAGCCGTTTTTGCTCGAACATTAAATGCCTCCAAATGGTATTTAATTAACTTCCCGGTGTGAAGAAACCCCTTTTGAGAACTCAGAGTGAGTAAATTGGCCATTTTCATGCACTTTTAACCATTCCATAAATCTTGTGTTTAGTGCCCCTGGAAGCATGAAAATCACTTTAAACATGCTAATTTTAGCTCTAACACTGATGATCCACCTACAAATGTGAACTGACGTTCAAAAATAAAACATTTGAAAACGGATCATTTTCCACATTTCTGAAGCATGACGTAATGGGGGGTGTTATCTCTTTTGTCGAAAATCAGCAGTTTTTGCTCGAACATTAAATGCCTCCAAATGGTATTTAATTAACTTCCCGTGGTGAAGAAACCCTTTTTGAGAACTCAGAGTGAGTAAATTGGCCATTTTCATGCACTTTTAACCATTCCATAAATCTTGTGTTTAGGGCCCCTGGAAGCATGAAAATCACTTTAAACATGCTAATTTTAGCTCTAACACTGATGATCCACCTACAAATGTGAACTGACGTTCAAAAATAAAACATTTGAAAACGGACCATTTTCCACATTTCTGAAGCATGACGTAATGGGGGGGTGTTATCTCTTTTGTCAAAAATCAGCTGTTTTTGATTGAACATTAAATGCCTCCAAATAGTATTTAATTCACTTCCCGAGCCCCTGGAAGCATGAAAATCACTTTAAACATGCTAATTTTAGCTCTAACACTGATGATCCACCTACAAATGTGAACTGACGTTCAAAAATAAAACATTTGAAAACGGACCATTTTCCACATTTCTGAAGCATGACGTAATGGGGGGGTGTTATCTCTTTTGTCGAAAATCAGCCGTTTTTGCTCGAACATTAAATGCCTCCAAATGGTATTTAATTAACTTCCCGGGGTGAAGAAACCCTTTTTGAGAACTCAGAGTGAGTAAATTGGCCATTTTCATGCACTTTTAACCATTCCATAAATCTTGTGTTTAGGGCCCCTGGAAGCATGAAAATCACTTTAAACATGCTAATTTTAGCTCCAACACTGATGATCCACCTACAAATGTGAACTGACATTCAAAAATAAAACATTTTAAAACGGACCATTTTCCACATTTCTGAAGCATGACGTAATGGGGGGGTGTTATCTCTTTTGTCAAAAATCAGCTGTTTTTGATTGAACATTAAATGCCTCCAAATAGTATTTAATTCACTTCCCGAGCCCCTGGAAGCATGAACATCACTATAAACATGCTAATTTTAGCTCTAACACTGATGATCCACCTACAAATGTGAACTGACGTTCCAAAATAAAACATTTGAAAACGGACCATTTTCCACATTTCTGAAGCATGACTTAATGGGGGGGGGTGTTATCTCTTTTGTCGAAAATCAGCCGTTTCTGCTCGAACATTAAATGCCTCCAAATGGTATTTAATTAACTTCCCGGGGTGAAGAAACCCTTTTTGAGAACTCAGAGTGAGTAAATTGGCCATTTTCATGCACTTTTAACCATTCCATAAATCTTGTGTTTAGGGCCCCTGGAAGCATGAAAGTCACTTTAAACATGCTAATTTTAGCTCTAACACTGATGATCCACCTACAAATGTGAACTGACGTTAAAAAATAAAACATTTGAAAGCAGACCATTTTCTACATTTCTGAAGCATGACGTAATGGGGGGGGTGTTATCTCTTTTGTCGAAAATCAGCCGTTTTTGCTCGAACATTAAATGCCTCCAAATGGTATTTAATTAACTTCCCGGTGTGAAGAAACCCTTTTTGAGAACTCAGAGTGAGCAAATTGGCCATTTTCATGCACTTTTAACCATTCCATAAATCTTGTGTTTAGTGCCCCTGGAAGCATGAAAATCACTTTAAACATGCTAATTTTAGCTCTAACACTGATGATCCACCTACAAATGTGAACTGACGTTCAAAAATAAAACATTTGAAAACGGACCATTTTCCACATTTCTGAAGCATGACGTAATGGGAGGGGTGTTATCTCTTTTGTCAAAAATCAGCTGTTTCTGCTCGAACATTAAATGCCTCCAAATGGTATTTAATTAACTTCCCGGGGTGAAGAAACCCTTTTTGAGAACTCAGAGTGAGTAAATTGGCCATTTTCATGCACTTTTAACCATTCCATAAATCTTGTGTTTAGTGCCCCTGGAAGCATGAAAATCACTTTAAACATGCTAATTTTAGCTCTAACACTGATGATCCACCTACAAATGTGAACTGACGTTCAAAAATAAAACATTTGAAAACAGATCATTTTCCACATTTCTGAAGCATGACGTAATGGGGGGTGTTATCTCTTTTGTCGAAAATCAGCAGTTTTTGCTCGAACATTAAATGCCTCCAAATGGTATTTAATTAACTTCCCAGGGTGAAGAAACCCTTTTTGAGAACTCAGAGTGAGTAAATTGGCCATTTTCATGCACTTTTAACCATTCCATAAATCTTGTGTTTAGGGCCCCTGGAAGCATGAAAATCACTTTAAACATGCTAATTTTAGCTCTAACACTGATGATCCACCTACAAATGTGAACTGACGTTCAAAAATAAAACATTTGAAAACGGACCATTTTCCACATTTCTGAAGCATGACGTAATGGGGGGGTGTTATCTCTTTTGTCAAAAATCAGCTGTTTTTGCTTGAACATTAAATGCCTCCAAATAGTATTTAATTCACTTCCCGAGCCCCTGGAAGCATGAAAATCACTTTAAACATGCTAATTTTAGCTCTAACACTGATGATCCACCTACAAATGTGAACTGACGTTCAAAAATAAAACATTTGAAAACGGACCATTTTCCACATTTCTGAAGCATGACGTAATGGGGGGGTGTTATCTCTTTTGTCGAAAATCAGCCGTTTTTGCTCGAACATTAAATGCCTCCAAATGGTATTTAATTAACTTCCCGGGGTGAAGAAACCCTTTTTGAGAACTCAGAGTGAGTAAATTGGCCATTTTCATGCACTTTTAACCATTCCATAAATCTTGTGTTTAGGGCCCCTGGAAGCATGAAAATCACTTTAAACATGCTAATTTTAGCTCCAACACTGATGATCCACCTACAAATGTGAACTGACATTCAAAAATAAAACATTTTAAAACGGACCATTTTCCACATTTCTGAAGCATGACGTAATGGGGGGGTGTTATCTCTTTTGTCAAAAATCAGCTGTTTTTGATTGAACATTAAATGCCTCCAAATAGTATTTAATTCACTTCCCGAGCCCCTGGAAGCATGAACATCACTATAAACATGCTAATTTTAGCTCTAACACTGATGATCCACCTACAAATGTGAACTGACGTTCCAAAATAAAACATTTGAAAACGGACCATTTCCACATTTCTGAAGCATGACTTAATGGGGGGGGTGTTATCTCTTTTGTCGAAAATCAGCCATTTCTGCTCGAACATTAAATGCCTCCAAATGGTATTTAATTAACTTCCCGGGGTGAAGAAACACTTTTTGAGAACTCAGAGTGAGTAAATTGGCCATTTTCATGCACTTTTAACCATTCCATAAATCTTGTGTTTAGTGCCCCTGGAAGCATGAAAATCACTTTAAACATGCTAATTTTAGCTCTAACACTGATGATCCACCTACAAATGTGAACTGACGTTCAAAAATAAAACATTTGAAAACGGACCATTTTCCACATTTCTGAAGCATGACGTAATGGGAGGGGTGTTATCTCTTTTGTCAAAAATCAGCTGTTTCTGCTCGAACATTAAATGCCTCCAAATGGTATTTAATTAACTTCCCGGGGTGAAGAAACCCTTTTTGAGAACTCAGAGTGAGTAAATTGGCCATTTTCATGCACTTTTAACCATTCCATAAATCTTGTGTTTAGTGCCCCTGGAAGCATGAAAATCACTTTAAACATGCTAATTTTAGCTCTAACACTGATGATCCACCGACAAATGTGAACTGAAGTTCAAAAATAAAACATTTGAAAACAGATCATTTTCCACATTTCTGAAGCATGACGTAATGGGGGGTGTTATCTCTTTTGCCAAAAATCAGCTGTTTTTGCTTGAACATTAAATGCCTCCAAATAGTATTTAATTCACTTCCCGAGCCCCTGGAAGCATGAAAATCACTTTAAACATGCTAATTTTAGCTCTAACACTGATGATCCACCTACAAATGTGAACTGACGTTCAAAAATAAAACATTTGAAAACGGACCATTTTCCACATTTCTGAAGCATGACGTAATGGGGGGGGTGTTATCTCTTTTGTCGAAAATCAGCCGCTTTTGCTCGAACATTAAATGCCTCCAAATGGTATTTAATTAACTTCCCGGGGTGAAGAAACCCTTTTTGAGAACTCAGAGTGAGTAAATTGGCCATTTTCATGCACTTTTAACCATTCCATAAATCTTGTGTTTAGGGCCCCTGGAAGCATGAAAATCACTTTAAACATGCTAATTTTAGCTCCAACACTGATGATCCACCTACAAATGTGAACTGACATTCAAAAATAAAACATTTTAAAACGGACCATTTTCCACATTTCTGAAGCATGACGTAATGGGGGGGTGTTATCTCTTTTGTCAAAAATCAGCTGTTTTTGATTGAACATTAAATGCCTCCAAATAGTATTTAATTCACTTCCCGAGCCCCTGGAAGCATGAACATCACTATAAACATGCTAATTTTAGCTCTAACACTGATGATCCACCTACAAATGTGAACTGACGTTCAAAAATAAAACATTTGAAAACGGACCATTTTCCACATTTCTAAAGCATGACTTAATGGGGGGGGTGTTATCTCTTTTGTCGAAAATCAGCCATTTCTGCTCGAACATTAAATGCCTCCAAATGGTATTTAATTAACTTCCCGGGGTGAAGAAACACTTTTTGAGAACTCAGAGTGAGTAAATTGGCCATTTTCATGCACTTTTAACCATTCCATAAATCTTGTGTTTAGTGCCCCTGGAAGCATGAAAATCACTTTAAACATGCTAATTTTAGCTCTAACACTGATGATCCACCTACAAATGTGAACTGACGTTCAAAAATAAAACATTTGAAAACGGACCATTTTCCACATTTCTGAAGCATGACGTAATGGGAGGGGTGTTATCTCTTTTGTCAAAAATCAGCTGTTTCTGCTCGAACATTAAATGCCTCCAAATGGTATTTAATTAACTTCCCGGGGTGAAGAAACCCTTTTTGAGAACTCAGAGTGAGTAAATTGGCCATTTTCATGCACTTTTAACCATTCCATAAATCTTGTGTTTAGTGCCCCTGGAAGCATGAAAATCACTTTAAACATGCTAATTTTAGCTCTAACACTGATGATCCACCTACAAATGTGAACTGACGTTCAAAAATAAAACATTTGAAAACAGATCATTTTCCACATTTCTGAAGCATGACGTAATGGGGGGTGTTATCTCTTTTGCCAAAAATCAGCTGTTTTTGCTTGAACATTAAATGCCTCCAAATAGTATTTAATTCACTTCCCGAGCCCCTGGAAGCATGAAAATCACTTTAAACATGCTAATTTTAGCTCTAACACTGATGATCCACCTACAAATGTGAACTGACGTTCAAAAATAAAACATTTGAAAACGGACCATTTTCCACATTTCTGAAGCATGACGTAATGGGGGGGGTGTTATCTCTTTTGTCGAAAATCAGCCGCTTTTGCTCGAACATTAAATGCCTCCAAATGGTATTTAATTAACTTCCCGGGGTGAAGAAACCCTTTTTGAGAACTCAGAGTGAGTAAATTGGCCATTTTCATGCACTTTTAACCATTCCATAAATCTTGTGTTTAGGGCCCCTGGAAGCATGAAAATCACTTTAAACATGCTAATTTTAGCTCCAACACTGATGATCCACCTACAAATGTGAACTGACATTCAAAAATAAAACATTTTAAAACGGACCATTTTCCACATTTCTGAAGCATGACGTAATGGGGGGGTGTTATCTCTTTTGTCAAAAATCAGCTGTTTTTGATTGAACATTAAATGCCTCCAAATAGTATTTAATTCACTTCCCGAGCCCCTGGAAGCATGAACATCACTATAAACATGCTAATTTTAGCTCTAACACTGATGATCCACCTACAAATGTGAACTGACGTTCAAAAATAAAACATTTGAAAACGGACCATTTTCCACATTTCTGAAGCATGACTTAATGGGGGGGGTGTTATCTCTTTTGTCGAAAATCAGCCGTTTCTGCTCAAACATTAAATGCCTCCAAATGGTATTTAATTAACTTCCCGGGGTGAAGAAACACTTTTTGAGAACTCAGAGTGAGTAAATTGGCCATTTTCATGCACTTTTAACCATTCCATAAATCTTGTGTTTAGGGCCCCTGGAAGCATGAAAATCACTTTAAACATGCTAATTTTAGCTCTAACACTGATGATCCACCTACAAATGTGAACTGACGTTCAAAAATAAAACATTTGAAAACGGACCATTTTCCACATTTCTGAAGCATGACGTAATGGGGGGGTGTTATCTCTTTTGTCAAAAATCAGCCGTTTTTGCTAGAACATTAAATGCCTCCAAATGGTTTTTAATTAACTTCCCGGGGTGAAGAAACCCTTTTTGAGAACTCAGAGTGAGTAAATTGGCCATTTTCATGCACTTTTAACCATTCCATAAATCTTGTGTTTAGGGCCCCTGGAAGCATGAAAATCACTTTAAACATGCTAATTTTAGCTCCAACACTGATGATCCACCTACAAATGTGAACTGACATTCAAAAATAAAACATTTTAAAATGGACCATTTTCCACATTTCTGAAGCATGACGTAATGGGGGGGTGTTATCTCTTTTGTCAAAAATCAGCTGTTTTTGATTGAACGTTAAATGCCTCCAAATAGTATTTAATTCACTTCCCGAGCCCCTGGAAGCATGAAAATCACTTTAAACGTGCTAATTTTAGCTCTAACACTGATGATCCACCTACAAATGTGAACTGACGTTCAAAAATAAAACATTCGAAAACGGACCATTTTCCACATTTCTGAAGCATGACGTAATGGGGGGGGTGTTATCTCTTTTGTCGAAAATCAGCAGTTTTTGCTCGAACATTAAATGCCTCCAAATGGTATTTAATTAACTTCCCGGGGTGAAGAAACCCTTTTTGAGAACTCAGAGTGAGTAAATTGGCCATTTTCATGCACTTTTAACCATTCCATAAATCTTGTGTTTAGGGCCCCTGGAAGCATGAAAATCACTTTAAACATGCTAATTTTAGCTCTAACACTGATGATCCACCTACAAAGGTGAACTGACGTTCAAAAATAAAACATTTGAAAACGGACCATTTTCCACATTTCTGAAGCATGACGTAATGGGGGGGGGGTGTTATCTCTTTTGTCAAAAATCAGCTGTTTTTGCTTGAACATTAAATGCCTCCAAATAGTATTTAATTCACTTCCCGAGCCCCTGGAAGCATGAAAATCACTTTAAACGTGCTAATTTTAGCTCTAACACTGATGATCCACCTACAAATGTGAACTGACGTTCAAAAATAAAACATTTGAAAACGGACCATTTTCTACATTTCTGAAGCATGACGTAATGGGGGGGTGTTATCTCTTTTGTCGAAAATCAGCCGTTTTTGCTCGAACATTAAATGCCTCCAAATGGTATTTAATTAACTTCCCGGGGTGAAGAAACCCTTTTTGAGAACTCAGAGTGAGTAAATTGGCCATTTTCATGCACTTTTAACCATTCCATAAATCTTGTGTTTAGGGCCCCTGGAAGCATGAAAATCACTTTAAACATGCTAATTTTAGCTCCAACACTGATGATCCACCTACAAATGTGAACTGACATTCAAAAATAAAACATTTTAAAACGGACCATTTTCCACATTTCTGAAGCATGACGTAATGGGGGGGTGTTATCTCTTTTGTCAAAAATCAGCTGTTTTTGATTGAACATTAAATGCCTCCAAATAGTATTTAATTCACTTCCCGAGCCCCTGGAAGCATGAACATCACTATAAACATGCTAATTTTAGCTCTAACACTGATGATCCACCTACAAATGTGAACTGACGTTCAAAAATAAAACATTTGAAAACGGACCATTTTCCACATTTCTAAAGCATGACTTAATGGGGGGGGTGTTATCTCTTTTGTCGAAAATCAGCCATTTCTGCTCGAACATTAAATGCCTCCAAATGGTATTTAATTAACTTCCCGGGGTGAAGAAACACTTTTTGAGAACTCAGAGTGAGTAAATTGGCCATTTTCATGCACTTTTAACCATTCCATAAATCTTGTGTTTAGTGCCCCTGGAAGCATGAAAATCACTTTAAACATGCTAATTTTAGCTCTAACACTGATGATCCACCTACAAATGTGAACTGACGTTCAAAAATAAAACATTTGAAAACGGACCATTTTCCACATTTCTGAAGCATGACGTAATGGGAGGGGTGTTATCTCTTTTGTCAAAAATCAGCTGTTTCTGCTCGAACATTAAATGCCTCCAAATGGTATTTAATTAACTTCCCGGGGTGAAGAAACCCTTTTTGAGAACTCAGAGTGAGTAAATTGGCCATTTTCATGCACTTTTAACCATTCCATAAATCTTGTGTTTAGTGCCCCTGGAAGCATGAAAATCACTTTAAACATGCTAATTTTAGCTCTAACACTGATGATCCACCTACAAATGTGAACTGACGTTCAAAAATAAAACATTTGAAAACAGATCATTTTCCACATTTCTGAAGCATGACGTAATGGGGGGTGTTATCTCTTTTGCCAAAAATCAGCTGTTTTTGCTTGAACATTAAATGCCTCCAAATAGTATTTAATTCACTTCCCGAGCCCCTGGAAGCATGAAAATCACTTTAAACATGCTAATTTTAGCTCTAACACTGATGATCCACCTACAAATGTGAACTGACGTTCAAAAATAAAACATTTGAAAACGGACCATTTTCCACATTTCTGAAGCATGACGTAATGGGGGGGGTGTTATCTCTTTTGTCGAAAATCAGCCGCTTTTGCTCGAACATTAAATGCCTCCAAATGGTATTTAATTAACTTCCCGGGGTGAAGAAACCCTTTTTGAGAACTCAGAGTGAGTAAATTGGCCATTTTCATGCACTTTTAACCATTCCATAAATCTTGTGTTTAGGGCCCCTGGAAGCATGAAAATCACTTTAAACATGCTAATTTTAGCTCCAACACTGATGATCCACCTACAAATGTGAACTGACATTCAAAAATAAAACATTTTAAAACGGACCATTTTCCACATTTCTGAAGCATGACGTAATGGGGGGGTGTTATCTCTTTTGTCAAAAATCAGCTGTTTTTGATTGAACATTAAATGCCTCCAAATAGTATTTAATTCACTTCCCGAGCCCCTGGAAGCATGAACATCACTATAAACATGCTAATTTTAGCTCTAACACTGATGATCCACCTACAAATGTGAACTGACGTTCAAAAATAAAACATTTGAAAACGGACCATTTTCCACATTTCTGAAGCATGACTTAATGGGGGGGGTGTTATCTCTTTTGTCGAAAATCAGCCGTTTCTGCTCAAACATTAAATGCCTCCAAATGGTATTTAATTAACTTCCCGGGGTGAAGAAACACTTTTTGAGAACTCAGAGTGAGTAAATTGGCCATTTTCATGCACTTTTAACCATTCCATAAATCTTGTGTTTAGGGCCCCTGGAAGCATGAAAATCACTTTAAACATGCTAATTTTAGCTCTAACACTGATGATCCACCTACAAATGTGAACTGACGTTCAAAAATAAAACATTTGAAAACGGACCATTTTCCACATTTCTGAAGCATGACGTAATGGGGGGGTGTTATCTCTTTTGTCAAAAATCAGCCGTTTTTGCTAGAACATTAAATGCCTCCAAATGGTTTTTAATTAACTTCCCGGGGTGAAGAAACCCTTTTTGAGAACTCAGAGTGAGTAAATTGGCCATTTTCATGCACTTTTAACCATTCCATAAATCTTGTGTTTAGGGCCCCTGGAAGCATGAAAATCACTTTAAACATGCTAATTTTAGCTCCAACACTGATGATCCACCTACAAATGTGAACTGACATTCAAAAATAAAACATTTTAAAATGGACCATTTTCCACATTTCTGAAGCATGACGTAATGGGGGGGTGTTATCTCTTTTGTCAAAAATCAGCTGTTTTTGATTGAACGTTAAATGCCTCCAAATAGTATTTAATTCACTTCCCGAGCCCCTGGAAGCATGAAAATCACTTTAAACGTGCTAATTTTAGCTCTAACACTGATGATCCACCTACAAATGTGAACTGACGTTCAAAAATAAAACATTCGAAAACGGACCATTTTCCACATTTCTGAAGCATGACGTAATGGGGGGGGTGTTATCTCTTTTGTCGAAAATCAGCAGTTTTTGCTCGAACATTAAATGCCTCCAAATGGTATTTAATTAACTTCCCGGGGTGAAGAAACCCTTTTTGAGAACTCAGAGTGAGTAAATTGGCCATTTTCATGCACTTTTAACCATTCCATAAATCTTGTGTTTAGGGCCCCTGGAAGCATGAAAATCACTTTAAACATGCTAATTTTAGCTCTAACACTGATGATCCACCTACAAAGGTGAACTGACGTTCAAAAATAAAACATTTGAAAACGGACCATTTTCCACATTTCTGAAGCATGACGTAATGGGGGGGGGGTGTTATCTCTTTTGTCAAAAATCAGCTGTTTTTGCTTGAACATTAAATGCCTCCAAATAGTATTTAATTCACTTCCCGAGCCCCTGGAAGCATGAAAATCACTTTAAACGTGCTAATTTTAGCTCTAACACTGATGATCCACCTACAAATGTGAACTGACGTTCAAAAATAAAACATTTGAAAACGGACCATTTTCTACATTTCTGAAGCATGACGTAATGGGGGGGTGTTATCTCTTTTGTCGAAAATCAGCCGTTTTTGCTCGAACATTAAATGCCTCCAAATGGTATTTAATTAACTTCCCGGGGTGAAGAAACCCTTTTTGAGAACTCAGAGTGAGTAAATTGGCCATTTTCATGCACTTTTAACCATTCCATAAATCTTGTGTTTAGGGCCCCTGGAAGCATGAAAATCACTTTAAACATGCTAATTTTAGCTCCAACACTGATGATCCACCTACAAATGTGAACTGACATTCAAAAATAAAACATTTTAAAACGGACCATTTTCCACATTTCTGAAGCATGACGTAATGGGGGGGTGTTATCTCTTTTGTCAAAAATCAGCTGTTTTTGATTGAACATTAAATGCCTCCAAATAGTATTTAATTCACTTCCCGAGCCCCTGGAAGCATGAACATCACTATAAACATGCTAATTTTAGCTCTAACACTGATGATCCACCTACAAATGTGAACTGACGTTCAAAAATAAAACATTTGAAAACGGACCATTTTCCACATTTCTAAAGCATGACTTAATGGGGGGGGTGTTATCTCTTTTGTCGAAAATCAGCCATTTCTGCTCGAACATTAAATGCCTCCAAATGGTATTTAATTAACTTCCCGGGGTGAAGAAACACTTTTTGAGAACTCAGAGTGAGTAAATTGGCCATTTTCATGCACTTTTAACCATTCCATAAATCTTGTGTTTAGTGCCCCTGGAAGCATGAAAATCACTTTAAACATGCTAATTTTAGCTCTAACACTGATGATCCACCTACAAATGTGAACTGACGTTCAAAAATAAAACATTTGAAAACGGACCATTTTCCACATTTCTGAAGCATGACGTAATGGGAGGGGTGTTATCTCTTTTGTCAAAAATCAGCTGTTTCTGCTCGAACATTAAATGCCTCCAAATGGTATTTAATTAACTTCCCGGGGTGAAGAAACCCTTTTTGAGAACTCAGAGTGAGTAAATTGGCCATTTTCATGCACTTTTAACCATTCCATAAATCTTGTGTTTAGTGCCCCTGGAAGCATGAAAATCACTTTAAACATGCTAATTTTAGCTCTAACACTGATGATCCACCTACAAATGTGAACTGACGTTCAAAAATAAAACATTTGAAAACAGATCATTTTCCACATTTCTGAAGCATGACGTAATGGGGGGTGTTATCTCTTTTGCCAAAAATCAGCTGTTTTTGCTTGAACATTAAATGCCTCCAAATAGTATTTAATTCACTTCCCGAGCCCCTGGAAGCATGAAAATCACTTTAAACATGCTAATTTTAGCTCTAACACTGATGATCCACCTACAAATGTGAACTGACGTTCAAAAATAAAACATTTGAAAACGGACCATTTTCCACATTTCTGAAGCATGACGTAATGGGGGGGGTGTTATCTCTTTTGTCGAAAATCAGCCGCTTTTGCTCGAACATTAAATGCCTCCAAATGGTATTTAATTAACTTCCCGGGGTGAAGAAACCCTTTTTGAGAACTCAGAGTGAGTAAATTGGCCATTTTCATGCACTTTTAACCATTCCATAAATCTTGTGTTTAGGGCCCCTGGAAGCATGAAAATCACTTTAAACATGCTAATTTTAGCTCCAACACTGATGATCCACCTACAAATGTGAACTGACATTCAAAAATAAAACATTTTAAAACGGACCATTTTCCACATTTCTGAAGCATGACGTAATGGGGGGGTGTTATCTCTTTTGTCAAAAATCAGCTGTTTTTGATTGAACATTAAATGCCTCCAAATAGTATTTAATTCACTTCCCGAGCCCCTGGAAGCATGAACATCACTATAAACATGCTAATTTTAGCTCTAACACTGATGATCCACCTACAAATGTGAACTGACGTTCAAAAATAAAACATTTGAAAACGGACCATTTTCCACATTTCTGAAGCATGACTTAATGGGGGGGGTGTTATCTCTTTTGTCGAAAATCAGCCGTTTCTGCTCAAACATTAAATGCCTCCAAATGGTATTTAATTAACTTCCCGGGGTGAAGAAACACTTTTTGAGAACTCAGAGTGAGTAAATTGGCCATTTTCATGCACTTTTAACCATTCCATAAATCTTGTGTTTAGGGCCCCTGGAAGCATGAAAATCACTTTAAACATGCTAATTTTAGCTCTAACACTGATGATCCACCTACAAATGTGAACTGACGTTCAAAAATAAAACATTTGAAAACGGACCATTTTCCACATTTCTGAAGCATGACGTAATGGGGGGGTGTTATCTCTTTTGTCAAAAATCAGCCGTTTTTGCTAGAACATTAAATGCCTCCAAATGGTTTTTAATTAACTTCCCGGGGTGAAGAAACCCTTTTTGAGAACTCAGAGTGAGTAAATTGGCCATTTTCATGCACTTTTAACCATTCCATAAATCTTGTGTTTAGGGCCCCTGGAAGCATGAAAATCACTTTAAACATGCTAATTTTAGCTCCAACACTGATGATCCACCTACAAATGTGAACTGACATTCAAAAATAAAACATTTTAAAATGGACCATTTTCCACATTTCTGAAGCATGACGTAATGGGGGGGTGTTATCTCTTTTGTCAAAAATCAGCTGTTTTTGATTGAACGTTAAATGCCTCCAAATAGTATTTAATTCACTTCCCGAGCCCCTGGAAGCATGAAAATCACTTTAAACGTGCTAATTTTAGCTCTAACACTGATGATCCACCTACAAATGTGAACTGACGTTCAAAAATAAAACATTCGAAAACGGACCATTTTCCACATTTCTGAAGCATGACGTAATGGGGGGGGTGTTATCTCTTTTGTCGAAAATCAGCAGTTTTTGCTCGAACATTAAATGCCTCCAAATGGTATTTAATTAACTTCCCGGGGTGAAGAAACCCTTTTTGAGAACTCAGAGTGAGTAAATTGGCCATTTTCATGCACTTTTAACCATTCCATAAATCTTGTGTTTAGGGCCCCTGGAAGCATGAAAATCACTTTAAACATGCTAATTTTAGCTCTAACACTGATGATCCACCTACAAAGGTGAACTGACGTTCAAAAATAAAACATTTGAAAACGGACCATTTTCCACATTTCTGAAGCATGACGTAATGGGGGGGGGGTGTTATCTCTTTTGTCAAAAATCAGCTGTTTTTGCTTGAACATTAAATGCCTCCAAATAGTATTTAATTCACTTCCCGAGCCCCTGGAAGCATGAAAATCACTTTAAACGTGCTAATTTTAGCTCTAACACTGATGATCCACCTACAAATGTGAACTGACGTTCAAAAATAAAACATTTGAAAACGGACCATTTTCTACATTTCTGAAGCATGACGTAATGGGGGGGTGTTATCTCTTTTGTCGAAAATCAGCCGTTTCTGCTCGAACATTAAATGCCTCCAAATGGTATTTAATTAACTTCCCGGGGTGAAGAAACCCTTTTTGAGAACTCAGAGTGAGTAAATTGGCCATTTTCATGCACTTTTAACCATTCCATAAATCTTGTGTTTAGGGCCCCTGGAAGCATGAAAATCACTTTAAACATGCTAATTTTAGCTCTAACACTGATGATCCACCTACAAATGTGAACTGACGTTCAAAAATAAAACATTTGAAAACGGACCATTTTCCACATTTCTGAAGCATGACGTAATGGGGGGGTGTTATCTCTTTTGTCAAAAATCAGCTGTTTTTGATTGAACATTAAATGCCGCCAAATAGTATTTAATTCACTGCCCGAGCCCCTGGAAGCATGAAAATCACTTTAAACATGCTAATTTTAGCTCTAACACTGATGATCAACCTACAAATGTGAACTGATGTTCAAAAATAAAACATTTGAAAACGGACCATTTTCCACATTTCTGAAGCATGACGTAATGGGGGGGTGTTATCTCTTTTGTCGAAAATCAGCCGTTTTTGCTCGAACAATAAATGCCTTCAAATGGTATTTAATTAACTTCCCGGGGTGAAGAAACCCTTTTTGAGAACTCAGAGTGAGTAAATTGGCCATTTTCATGCACTTTTAACCATTCCATAAATCTTGTGTTTAGGGCCCCTGGAAGCATGAAAATCACTTTAAACATGCTAATTTTAGCTCTAACACTGACGATCCACCTACAAATGTGAACTGACGTTCAAAAATAAAACATTTGAAAACGGACCATTTTCCACATTTCTGAAGCATGACGTAATGGGGGGGTGTTATCTCTTTTGTCAAAAATCAGCTGTTTTTGCTTGAACATTAAATGCCTCCAAATAGTATTTAATTCACTTCCCGAGCCCCTGGAAGCATGAAAATCACTTTAAACATGCTAATTTTAGCTCTAACACTGATGATCCACCTACAAATGTGAACTGACGTTCAAAAATAAAACATTTGAAAACGGATCATTTTCCACATTTCTGAAGCATGACGTAATGGGGGGTGTTATCTCTTTTGTCGAAAATCAGCAGTTTTTGCTCGAACATTAAATGCCTCCAAATGGTATTTAATTAACTTCCTGGGGTGAAGAAACCCTTTTTGAGAACTCAGAGTGAGTAAATTAGCTATTTTCATGCACTTTTAACCATTCCATAAATCTTGTGTTTAGGGCCCCTGGAAGCATGAAAATCACTTTAAACATGCTAATTTTAGCTCTAACACTGATGATCCACCTACAAATGTGAACTGACGTTCAAAAATAAAACATTTGAAAACGGACCATTTTCCACATTTCTGAAGCATGACGTAATGGGGGGGTGTTATCTCTTTTGTCAAAAATCAGCTGTTTTTGATTGAACATTAAATGCCTCCAAATAGTATTTAATTCACTTCCCGAGCACCTGGAAGCATGAACATCACTATAAACATGCTAATTTTAGCTCTAACACTGATGATCCACCTACAAATGTGAACTGACGTTCCAAAATAAAACATTTGAAAACGGACCATTTTCCACATTTCTGAAGCATGACTTAATGGGGGGGGTGTTATCTCTTTTGTCGAAAATCAGCCGTTTCTGCTCGAACATTAAATGCCTCCAAATGGTATTTAATTAACTTCCCGGGGTGAAGAAACCCTTTTTGAGAACTCAGAGTGAGTAAATTGGCCATTTTCATGCACTTTTAACCATTCCATAAATCTTGTGTTTAGGGCCCCTGGAAGCATGAAAATCACTTTAAACATGCTAATTTTAGCTCTAACACTGATGATCCACCTACAAATGTGAACTGACGTTAAAAAATAAAACATTTGAAAGCAGACCATTTTCTACATTTCTGAAGCATGACGTAAAGGGGGGGTGTTATCTCTTTTGTCGAAAATCAGCCGTTTTTGCTCGAACATTAAATGCCTCCAAATGGTATTTAATTAACTTCCCTGGGTGAAGAAACCCTTTTTGAGAACTCAGAGTGAGTAAATTGGCCATTTTCATGCACTTTTAACCATTCCATAAATCTTGTGTTTAGGGCCCCTGGAAGCATGAAAATCACTTTAAACATGCTAATTTTAGCTCTAACACTGATGATCCACCTACAAATGTGAACTGACGTTCAAAAATAAAACATTTGAAAACGGACCATTTTCCACATTTCTGAAGCATGACGTAATGGGGGGGTGTTATCTCTTTTGTCAAAAATCAGCTGTTTTTGATTGAACATTAAATGCCTCCAAATAGTATTTAATTCACTTCCCGAGCCCCTGGAAGCATGAAAATCACTTTAAATGTGCTAATTTTAGCTCTAACACTGATGATCCACCTACAAATGTGAACTGACGTTCAAAAATAAAACATTTGAAAACGGACCATTTTCCACATTTCTGAAGCATGACGTAATGGGGGGTGTTATCTCTTTTGTCGAAAATCAGCCGTTTTTGCTCGAACATTAAATGCCTCCAAATGGTATTTAATTAACTTCCCGGGGTGAAGAAACCCTTTTTGAGAACTCAGAGTGAGTAAATTAGCCATTTTCATGCACTTTTAACCATTCCATAAATCTTGTGTTTAGGGCCCCTGGAAGCATGAAAATCACTTTAAACATGCTAATTTTAGCTCTAACACTGATGATCCACCTACAAATGTGAACTGACGTTAAAAAATAAAACATTTGAAAACGGACCATTTTCCACATTTCTGAAGCATGACGTAATGGGGGGTGTTATCTCTTTTGTCAAAAATCAGCTGTTTTTGATTGAACATTAAATGCCTCCAAATAGTATTTAATTCACTTCCCGAGCCCCTGGAAGCATGAAAATCACTTTAAACATGCTAATTTTAGCTCTAACACTGATGATCCACCTACAAATGTGAACTGATGTTCAAAAATAAAACATTTGAAAACGGACCATTTTCCACATTTCTGAAGCATGACGTAATGGGGGGGTGTTATCTCTTTTGTCAAAAATCAGCTGTTTCTGCTCGAACATTAAATGCCTCCAAATAGTATTTAATTAACTTCCCGGGGTGAAGAAACCCTTTTTGAGAACTCAGAGTGAGTAAATTGGCCATTTTCATGCACTTTTAACCATTCCATAAATCTTGTGTTTAGTGCCCCTGGAAGCATGAAAATCACTTTAAACATGCTAATTTTAGCTCTAACACTGATGATCCACCTACAAATGTGAACTGACGTTCAAAAATAAAACATTTGAAAACGGATCATTTTCCACATTTCTGAAGCATGACGTAATGGGGGGTGTTATCTCTTTTGTCGAAAATCAGCAGTTTTTGCTCAAACATTAAATGCCTCCAAATGGTATTTAATTAACTTCCCTGGGTGAAGAAACCCTTTTTGAGAACTCAGAGTGAGTAAATTGGCCATTTTCATGCACTTTTAACCATTCCATAAATCTTGTGTTTAGGGCCCCTGGAAGCATGAAAATCACTTTAAACATGCTAATTTTAGCTCTAACACTGATGATCCACCTACAAATGTGAACTGACGTTCAAAAATAAAACATTTGAAAACGGACCATTTTCCACATTTCTGAAGCATGACGTAATGGGGGGGTGTTATCTCTTTTGTCAAAAATCAGCTGTTTTTGATTGAACATTAAATGCCTCCAAATAGTATTTAATTCACTTCCCGAGCCCCTGGAAGCATGAAAATCACTTTAAATGTGCTAATTTTAGCTCTAACACTGATGATCCACCTACAAATGTGAACTGACGTTCAAAAATAAAACATTTGAAAACGGACCATTTTCCACATTTCTGAAGCATGACGTAATGGGGGGTGTTATCTCTTTTGTCGAAAATCAGCCGTTTTTGCTCGAACATTAAATGCCTCCAAATGGTATTTAATTAACTTCCCGGGGTGAAGAAACCCTTTTTGAGAACTCAGAGTGAGTAAATTAGCCATTTTCATGCACTTTTAACCATTCCATAAATCTTGTGTTTAGGGCCCCTGGAAGCATGAAAATCACTTTAAACATGCTAATTTTAGCTCTAACACTGATGATCCACCTACAAATGTGAACTGACGTTAAAAAATAAAACATTTGAAAACGGACCATTTTCCACATTTCTGAAGCATGACGTAATGGGGGGTGTTATCTCTTTTGTCAAAAATCAGCTGTTTTTGATTGAACATTAAATGCCTCCAAATAGTATTTAATTCACTTCCCGAGCCCCTGGAAGCATGAAAATCACTTTAAACATGCTAATTTTAGCTCTAACACTGATGATCCACCTACAAATGTGAACTGATGTTCAAAAATAAAACATTTGAAAACGGACCATTTTCCACATTTCTGAAGCATGACGTAATGGGGGGGTGTTATCTCTTTTGTCGAAAATCAGCCGTTTTTGCTCGAACATTAAATGCCTTCAAATGGTATTTAATTAACTTCCCGGGGTGAAGAAACCCTTTTTGAGAACTCAGAGTGAGTAAATTGGCCATTTTCATGCACTTTTAACCATTCCATAAATCTTGTGTTTAGGGCCCCTGGAAGCATGAAAATCACTTTAAACATGCTAATTTTAGCTCTAACACTGATGATCCACCTACAAATGTGAACTGACGTTCAAAAATAAAACATTTGAAAACGGACCATTTTCCACATTTCTGAAGCATGACGTAATGGGGGGGGTGTTATCTCTTTTGTCAAAAATCAGCTGTTTTTGCTTGAACATTAAATGCCTCCAAATAGTATTTAATTCACTTCCCGAGCCCCTGGAAGCATGAAAATCACTTTAAACATGCTAATTTTAGCTCTAACACTGATGATCCACCTACAAATGTGAACTGACGTTCAAAAATAAAACATTTGAAAACGGACCATTTTCTACATTTCTGAAGCATGACGTAATGGGGGGCTGTTATCTCTTTTGTCGAAAATCAGCAGTTTTTGCTCGAACATTAAATGCCTCCAAATGGTATTTAATTAACTTCCCGGGGTGAAGAAACCCTTTTTGAGAACTCAGAGTGAGTAAATTAGCTATTTTCATGCACTTTTAACCATTCCATAAATCTTGTGTTTAGGGCCCCTGGAAGCATGAAAATCACTTTAAACATGCTAATTTTAGCTCAAACACTGATGATCCACCTACAAATGTGAACTGACGTTCAAAAATAAAACATTTGAAAACGGACCATTTTCCACATTTCTGAAGCATGACGTAATGGGGGGTGTTATCTCTTTTGTCGAAAATCAGCCGTTTTTGCTCGAACATTAAATGCCTCCAAATGGTATTTAATTAACTTCCCGGGGTGAAGAAACCCTTTTTGAGAACTCAGAGTGAGTAAATTAGCCATTTTCATGCACTTTTAACCATTCCATAAATCTTGTGTTTAGGGCCCCTGGAAGCATGAAAATCACTTTAAACATGCTAATTTTAGCTCTAACACTGATGATCCACCTACAAATGTGAACTGACGTTAAAAAATAAAACATTTGAAAACGGACCATTTTCCACATTTCTGAAGCATGACGTAATGGGGGGTGTTATCTCTTTTGTCAAAAATCAGCTGTTTTTGATTGAACATTAAATGCCTCCAAATAGTATTTAATTCACTTCCCGAGCCCCTGGAAGCATGAAAATCACTTTAAACATGCTAATTTTAGCTCTAACACTGATGATCCACCTACAAATGTGAACTGATGTTCAAAAATAAAACATTTGAAAACGGACCATTTTCCACATTTCTGAAGCATGACGTAATGGGGGGGTGTTATCTCTTTTGTCGAAAATCAGCCGTTTTTGCTCGAACATTAAATGCCTTCAAATGGTATTTAATTAACTTCCCGGGGTGAAGAAACCCTTTTTGAGAACTCAGAGTGAGTAAATTGGCCATTTTCATGCACTTTTAACCATTCCATAAATCTTGTGTTTAGGGCCCCTGGAAGCATGAAAATCACTTTAAACATGCTAATTTTAGCTCTAACACTGATGATCCACCTACAAATGTGAACTGACGTTCAAAAATAAAACATTTGAAAACGGACCATTTTCCACATTTCTGAAGCATGACGTAATGGGGGGGGTGTTATCTCTTTTGTCAAAAATCAGCTGTTTTTGCTTGAACATTAAATGCCTCCAAATAGTATTTAATTCACTTCCCGAGCCCCTGGAAGCATGAAAATCACTTTAAACATGCTAATTTTAGCTCTAACACTGATGATCCACCTACAAATGTGAACTGACGTTCAAAAATAAAACATTTGAAAACGGACCATTTTCTACATTTCTGAAGCATGACGTAATGGGGGGCTGTTATCTCTTTTGTCGAAAATCAGCAGTTTTTGCTCGAACATTAAATGCCTCCAAATGGTATTTAATTAACTTCCCGGGGTGAAGAAACCCTTTTTGAGAACTCAGAGTGAGTAAATTAGCTATTTTCATGCACTTTTAACCATTCCATAAATCTTGTGTTTAGGGCCCCTGGAAGCATGAAAATCACTTTAAACATGCTAATTTTAGCTCAAACACTGATGATCCACCTACAAATGTGAACTGACGTTCAAAAATAAAACATTTGAAAACGGACCATTTTCCACATTTCTGAAGCATGACGTAATGGGGGGGTGTTATCTCTTTTGTCAAAAATCAGCTGTTTTTGATTGAACATTAAATTCCTCCAAATAGTATTTAATTCACTTCCCGAGCCCCTGGAAGCATGAAAATCACTTTAAACATGCTAATTTTAGCTCTAACACTGATGATCCACCTACAAATGTGAACTGACGTTCAAAAATAAAACATTTGAAAACGGACCATTTTCCACATTTCTGAAGCATGACGTAATGGGGGGGTGTTATCTCTTTTGTCGAAAATCAGCCGTTTTTGCTCGAACATTAAATGCCTCCAAATGGTATTTAATTAACTTCCCGGGGTGAAGAAACCCTTTTTGAGAACTCAGAGTGAGTAAATTGGCCATTTTCATGCACTTTTAACCATTCCATAAATCTTGTGTTTAGGGCCCCTGGAAGCATGAAAATCACTTTAAACATGCTAATTTTAGCTCCAACACTGATGATCCACCTACAAATGTGAACTGACATTCAAAAATAAAACATTTTAAAACGGACCATTTTCCACATTTCTGAAGCATGACGTAATGGGGGGGTGTTATCTCTTTTGTCAAAAATCAGCTGTTTTTGATTGAACATTAAATGCCTCCAAATAGTATTTAATTCACTTCCCGAGCACCTGGAAGCATGAACATCACTATAAACATGCTAATTTTAGCTCTAACACTGATGATCCACCTACAAATGTGAACTGACGTTCCAAAATAAAACATTTGAAAACGGACCATTTTCCACATTTCTGAAGCATGACTTAATGGGGGGGGGTTTTATCTCTTTTGTCGAAAATCAGCCGTTTCTGCTCGAACATTAAATGCCTCCAAATGGTATTTAATTAACTTCCCGGGGTGAAGAAACCCTTTTTGAGAACTCAGAGTGAGTAAATTGGCCATTTTCATGCACTTTTAACCATTCCATAAATCTTGTGTTTAGGGCCCCTGGAAGCATGAAAATCACTTTAAACATGCTAATTTTAGCTCTAACACTGATGATCCACCTACAAATGTGAACTGACGTTAAAAAATAAAACATTTGAAAGCAGACCATTTTCTACATTTCTGAAGCATGACGTAATGGGGGGGGTGTTATCTCTTTTGTCGAAAATCAGCCGTTTTTGCTCGAACATTAAATGCCTCCAAATGGTATTTAATTAACTTCCCGGTGTGAAGAAACCCTTTTTGAGAACTCAGAGTGAGTAAATTGGCCATTTTCATGCACTTTTAACCATTCCATAAATCTTGTGTTTAGTGCCCCTGGAAGCATGAAAATCACTTTAAGCATGCTAATTTTAGCTCTAACACTGATGATCCACCTACAAATGTGAACTGACGTTCAAAAATAAAACATTTGAAAACGGATCATTTTCCACATTTCTGAAGCATGACGTAATGGGGGGTGTTATCTCTTTTGTCGAAAATCAGCAGTTTTTGCTCGAACATTAAATGCCTCCAAATGGTATTTAATTAACTTCCCGGGGTGAAGAAACCCTTTTTGAGAACTCAGAGTGAGTAAATTGGCCATTTTCATGCACTTTTAACCATTCCATAAATCTTGTGTTTAGGGCCCCTGGAAGCATGAAAATCACTTTAAACATGCTAATTTTAGCTCTAACACTGATGATCCACCTACAAATGTGAACTGACGTTCAAAAATAAAACATTTGAAAACGGACCATTTTCCACATTTCTGAAGCATGACGTAATGGGGGGTGTTATCTCTTTTGTCAAAAATCAGCTGTTTTTGATTGAACATTAAATGCCTCCAAATAGTATTTAATTCACTTCCCGAGCCCCTGGAAGCAAGAAAATCACTTTAAACATGCTAATTTTAGCTCTAACACTGATGATCCACCTACAAATGTGAACTGACGTTCAAAAATAAAACATTTGAAAACGGACCATTTTCCACATTTCTGAAGCATGACGTAATGGGGGGGTGTTATCTCTTTTGTCGAAAATCAGCCGTTTTTGCTCGAACATTAAATGCCTCCAAATGGTATTTAATTAACTTCCCGGGGTGAAGAAACCCTTTTTGAGAACTCAGAGTGAGTAAATTGGCCATTTTCATGCACTTTTAACCATTCCATAAATCTTGTGTTTAGGGCCCCTGGAAGCATGAAAATCACTTTAACCATGCTAATTTTAGCTCCAACACTGATGATCCACCTACAAATGTGAACTGACATTCAAAAATAAAACATTTTAAAACGGACCATTTTCCACATTTCTGAAGCATGACGTAATGGGGGGGTGTTATCTCTTTTGTCAAAAATCAGCTGTTTTTGATTGAACATTAAATGCCTCCAAATAGTATTTAATTCACTTCCCGAGCCCCTGGAAGCATGAACATCACTATAAACATGCTAATTTTAGCTCTAACACTGATGATCCACCTACAAATGTGAACTGACGTTCCAAAATAAAACATTTGAAAACGGACCATTTTCCACATTTCTGAAGCATGACTTAATGGGGGGGGTGTTATCTCTTTTGTCGAAAATCAGCCGTTTCTGCTCGAACATTAAATGCCTCCAAATGGTATTTAATGAACTTCCCGGGTGAAGAAACCCTTTTTGAGAACTCAGAGTGAGTAAATTGGCCATTTTCATGCACTTTTAACCATTCCATATATCTTGTGTTTAGGGCCCCTGGAAGCATGAAAATCACTTTAAACATGCTAATTTTAGCTCTAACACTGATGATCCACCTACAAATGTGAACTGACGTTAAAAAATAAAACATTTGAAAGCAGACCATTTCCTACATTTCTGAAGCATGACGTAATGGGGGGGGTGTTATCTCTTTTGTCGAAAATCAGCCGTTTTTGCTCGAACATTAAATGCCTCCAAATGGTATTTAATTAACTTCCCGGTGTGAAGAAACCCTTTTTGAGAACTCAGAGTGAGTAAATTGGCCATTTTCATGCACTTTTAACCATTCCATAAATCTTGTGTTTAGTGCCCCTGGAAGCATGAAAATCACTTTAAACATGCTAATTTTAGCTCTAACACTGATGATCCACCTACAAATGTGAACTGACGTTCAAAAATAAAACATTTGAAAACGGACCATTTTCCACATTTCTGAAGCATGACGTAATGGGGGGTGTTATCTCTTTTGTCAAAAATCAGCTGTTTCTGCTCGAACATTAAATGCCTCCAAATGGTATTTAATTAACTTCCCGGGGTGAAGAAACCCTTTTTGAGAACTCAGAGTGAGTAAATTGGCCATTTTCATGCACTTTTAACCATTCCATAAATCTTGTGTTTAGGGCCCCTGGAAGCATGAAAATCACTTTAAACATGCTAATTTTAGCTCTAACACTGATGATCCACCTACAAATGTGAACTGACGTTCAAAAATAAAACATTTGAAAACGGACCATTTTCCACATTTCTGAAGCATGACTTAATGGGGGGGGTGTTATCTCTTTTGTCGAAAATCAGCCGTTTCTGCTCGAACATTAAATGCCTCCAAATGGTATTTAATTAACTTCCCGGGGTGAAGAAACCCTTTTTGAGAACTCAGAGTGAGTAAATTGGCCATTTTCATGCACTTTTAACCATTCCATAAATCTTGTGTTTAGGGCCCCTGGAAGCATGAAAATCACTTTAAACATGCTAATTTTAGCTCTAACACTGATGATCCACCTACAAATGTGAACTGACGTTAAAAAATAAAACATTTGAAAGCAGACCATTTTCTACATTTCTGAAGCATGACGTAATGGGGGGGGTGTTATCTCTTTTGTCGAAAATCAGCCGTTTTTGCTCGAACATTAAATGCCTCCAAATGGTATTTAATTAACTTCCCGGTGTGAAGAAACCCTTTTTGAGAACTCAGAGTGAGTAAATTGGCCATTTTCATGCACTTTTAACCATTCCATAAATCTTGTGTTTAGGGCCCCTGGAAGCATGAAAATCACTTTAAACATGCTAATTTTAGCTCTAACACTGATGATCCACCTACAAATGTGAACTGACGTTCAAAAATAAAACATTTGAAAACGGACCATTTTCCACATTTCTGAAGCATGACGTAATGGGGGGTGTTATCTCTTTTGTCAAAAATCAGCTGTTTTTGATTGAACATTAAATGCCTACAAATAGTATTTAATTCACTTCCCGAGCCCCTGGAAGCATGAAAATCACTTTAAACATGCTAATTTTAGCTCTAACACTGATGATCCACCTACAAATGTGAACTGACGTTCAAAAATAAAACATTTGAAAACGGACCATTTTCCACATTTCTGAAGCATGACGTAATGGGGGGGTGTTATCTCTTTTGTCGAAAATCAGCCGTTTTTGCTCGAACATTAAATGCCTCCAAATGGTATTTAATTAACTTCCCGGGGTGAAGAAACCCTTTTTGAGAACTCAGAGTGAGTAAATTGGCCATTTTCATGCACTTTTAACCATTCCATAAATCTTGTGTTTAGGGCCCCTGGAAGCATGAAAATCACTTTAACCATGCTAATTTTAGCTCCAACACTGATGATCCACCTACAAATGTGAACTGACATTCAAAAATAAAACATTTTAAAACGGACCATTTTCCACATTTCTGAAGCATGACGTAATGGGGGGGTGTTATCTCTTTTGTCAAAAATCAGCTGTTTTTGATTGAACATTAAATGCCTCCAAATAGTATTTAATTCACTTCCCGAGCCCCTGGAAGCATGAACATCACTATAAACATGCTAATTTTAGCTCTAACACTGATGATCCACCTACAAATGTGAACTGACGTTCCAAAATAAAACATTTGAAAACGGACCATTTTCCACATTTCTGAAGCATGACTTAATGGGGGGGGTGTTATCTCTTTTGTCGAAAATCAGCCGTTTCTGCTCGAACATTAAATGCCTCCAAATGGTATTTAATTAACTTCCCGGGGTGAAGAAACCCTTTTTGAGAACTCAGAGTGAGTAAATTGGCCATTTTCATGCACTTTTAACCATTCCATATATCTTGTGTTTAGGGCCCCTGGAAGCATGAAAATCACTTTAAACATGCTAATTTTAGCTCTAACACTGATGATCCACCTACAAATGTGAACTGACGTTAAAAAATAAAACATTTGAAAGCAGACCATTTTCTACATTTCTGAAGCATGACGTAATGGGGGGGGTGTTATCTCTTTTGTCGAAAATCAGCCGTTTTTGCTCGAACATTAAATGCCTCCAAATGGTATTTAATTAACTTCCCGGTGTGAAGAAATCCTTTTTGAGAACTCAGAGTGAGTAAATTGGCCATTTTCATGCACTTTTAACCATTCCATAAATCTTGTGTTTAGTGCCCCTGGAAGCATGAAAATCACTTTAAACATGCTAATTTTAGCTCTAACACTGATGATCCACCTACAAATGTGAACTGACGTTCAAAAATAAAACATTTGAAAACGGACCATTTTCCACATTTCTGAAGCATGACGTAATGGGGGGTGTTATCTCTTTTGTCAAAAATCAGCTGTTTCTGCTCGAACATTAAATGCCTCCAAATGGTATTTAATTAACTTCCCGGGGTGAAGAAACCCTTTTTGAGAACTCAGAGTGAGTAAATTGGCCATTTTCATGCACTTTTAACCATTCCATAAATCTTGTGTTTAGGGCCCCTGGAAGCATGAAAATCACTTTAAACATGCTAATTTTAGCTCTAACACTGATGATCCACCTACAAATGTGAACTGACGTTCAAAAATAAAACATTTGAAAACGGACCATTTTCCACATTTCTGAAGCATGACGTAATGGGGGGGTGTTATCTCTTTTGTCAAAAATCAGCTGTTTTTGATTGAACATTAAATGCCTCCAAATAGTATTTAATTCACTTCCCGAGCCCCTGGAAGCATGAAAATCACTTTAAACATGCTAATTTTAGCTCTAACACTGATGATCCACCTACAAATGTGAACTGACGTTCAAAAATAAAACATTTGAAAACGGACCATTTTCCACATTTCTGAAGCATGACGTAATGGGGGGTGTTATCTCTTTTGTCAAAAATTAGCTGTTTCTGCTCGAACATTAAATGCCTCCAAATGGTATTTAATTAACTTCCCGGGGTGAAGAAACCCTTTTTGAGAACTCAGAGTGAGTAAATTGGCCATTTTCATGCACTTTTAACCATTCCATAAATCTTGTGTTTAGGGCCCCTGGAAGCATGAAAATCACTTTAAACATGCTAATTTTAGCTCTAACACTGATGATCCACCTACAAATGTGAACTGACGTTCAAAAATAAAACATTTGAAAACGGACCATTTTCCACATTTCTGAAGCATGACGTAATGGGGGGGTGTTATCTCTTTTGTCAAAAATCAGCTGTTTTTGATTGAACATTAAATGCCTCCAAATAGTATTTAATTCACTTCCCGAGCCCCTGGAAGCATGAAAATCACTTTAGACATGCTAATTTTAGCTCTAACACTGATGATCCACCTACAAATGTGAACTGACGTTCAAAAATAAAGCATTTGAAAACGGACCATTTTCCACATTTCTGAAGCATGACGTCATGGGGGGGTGTTATCTCTTTTGTCGAAAATCAGCCGTTTTTGCTCGAACATTAAATGCCTCCAAATGGTATTTAATTAACTTCCCGGGGTGAAGAAACCCTTTTCGAGAACTCAGAGTGAGTAAATTGGCCATTTTCATGCACTTTTAACCATTCCATAAATCTTGTGTTTAGGGCCCCTGGAAGCATGAAAATCACTTTAAACATGCTAATTTTAGCTCCAACACTGATGATCCACCTACAAATGTGAACTGACATTCAAAAATAAAACATTTTAAAACGGACCATTTTCCACATTTCTGAAGCATGACGTAATGGGGGGGTGTTATCTCTTTTGTCAAAAATCAGCTGTTTTTGATTGAACATTAAATGCCTCCAAATAGTATTTAATTCACTTCCCGAGCCCCTGGAAGCATGAACATCACTATAAACATGCTAATTTTAGCTCTAACACTGATGATCCACCTACAAATGAGAACTGACGTTCCAAAATAAAACATTTGAAAACGGACCATTTTCCACATTTCTGAAGCATGACTTAATGGGGGGGGTGTTATCTCTTTTGTCGAAAATCAGCCATTTCTGCTCGAACATTAAATGCCTCCAAATGGTATTTAATTAACTTCCCGGGGTGGAGAAACACTTTTTGAGAACTCAGAGTGAGTAAATTGGCCATTTTCATGCACTTTTAACCATTCCATAAATCTTGTGTTTAGGGCCCCTGGAAGCATGAAAATCACTTTAAAGATGCTAATTTTAGCTCTAACACTGATGATCCACCTACAAATGTGAACTGACGTTCAAAAATAAAACATTTGAAAACGGACCATTTTCCACATTTCTGAAGCATGACGTAATGGGGGGGGGTGTTATCTCTTTTGTCGAAAATCAGCCGTTTTTGCTCGAACATTAAATGCCTCCAAATGGTATTTAATTAACTTCCCGGGGTGAAGAAACCCTTTTTGAGAACTCAGAGTGAGTAAATTGGCCATTTTCATGCCCTTTTAACCATTCCATAAATCTTGTGTTTAGGGCCCCTGGAAGCATGAAAATCACTTTAAACATGCTAATTTTAGCTCCAACACTGATGATCCACCTACAAATGTGAACTGACATTCAAAAATAAAACATTTTAAAACGGACCATTTTCCACATTTCTGAAGCATGACGTAATGGGGGGGTGTTATCTCTTTTGTCAAAAATCAGCTGTTTTTGATTGAACATTAAATGCCTCCAAATAGTATTTAATTCACTTCCCGAGCCCCTGGAAGCATGAACATCACTATAAACATGCTAATTTTAGCTCTAACACTGATGATCCACCTACAAATGTGAACTGACGTTCCAAAATAAAACATTTGAAAACGGACCATTTTCCACATTTCTGAAGCATGACTTAATGGGGGGGGTGTTATCTCTTTTGTCGAAAATCAGCCGTTTCTGCTCAAACATTAAATGCCTCCAAATGGTATTTAATTAACTTCCCGGGGTGAAGAAACCCTTTTTGAGAACTCAGAGTGAGTAAATTGGCCATTTTCATGCCCTTTTAACCATTCCATAAATCTTGTGTTTAGGGCCCCTGGAAGCATGAAAATCACTTTAAACATGCTAATTTTAGCTCCAACACTGATGATCCACCTACAAATGTGAACTGACATTCAAAAATAAAACATTTTAAAACGGACCATTTTCCACATTTCTGAAGCATGACGTAATGGGGGGGTGTTATCTCTTTTGTCAAAAATCAGCTGTTTTTGATTGAACATTAAATGCCTCCAAATAGTATTTAATTCACTTCCCGAGCCCCTGGAAGCATGAACATCACTATAAACATGCTAATTTTAGCTCTAACACTGATGATCCACCTACAAATGTGAACTGACGTTCCAAAATAAAACATTTGAAAACGGACCATTTTCCACATTTCTGAAGCATGACTTAATGGGGGGGGTGTTATCTCTTTTGTCGAAAATCAGCCGTTTCTGCTCAAACATTAAATGCCTCCAAATGGTATTTAATTAACTTCCCGGGGTGAAGAAACCCTTTTTGAGAACTCAGAGTGAGTAAATTGGCCATTTTCATGCACTTTTAACCATTCCATAAATCTTGTGTTTAGGGCCCCTGGAAGCATGAAAATCACTTTAAACATGCTAATTTTAGCTCCAACACTGATGATCCACCTACAAATGTGAACTGACATTCAAAAATAAAACATTTTAAAACGGACCATTTTCCACATTTCTGAAGCATGACGTAATGGGGGGTGTTATCTCTTTTGTCAAAAATCAGCTGTTTTTGATTGAACGTTAAATGCCTCCAAATAGTATTTAATTCACTTCCCGAGCCCCTGGAAGCATGAACATCACTATAAACATGCTAATTTTAGCTCTAACACTGATGATCCACCTACAAATGTGAACTGACGTTCCAAAATAAAACATTTGAAAACGGACCATTTTCCACATTTCTGAAGGATGACTTAATGGGGGGGGTGTTATCTCTTTTGTCGAAAATCAGCCGTTTCTGCTTGAACATTAAATGCCTCCAAATGGTATTTAATTAACTTCCCGGGGTGAAGAACCCCTTTTTGAGAACTCAGAGTGAGTAAATTGGCCATTTTCATGCACTTTTAACCATTCCATAAATCTTGTGTTTAGGGCCCCTGGAAGCATGAAAATCACTTTAAACATGCTAATTTTAGCTCTAACACTGATGATCCACCTACAAATGTGAACTGACGTTCAAAAATAAAACATTTGAAAACGGACCATTTTCCACATTTCTGAAGCATGACGTAATGGGGGGGTGTTATCTCTTTTGTCAAAAATCAGCTGTTTTTGCTTGGACATTAAATGCCTCCAAATAGTATTTAATTCACTTCCCGAGCCCCTGGAAGCATGAAAATCACTTTAAACATGCTAATTTTAGCTCTAACACTGATGATCCACCTACAAATGTGAACTGACGTTCAAAAATAAAACATTTGAAAACGGACCATTTTCCACATTTCTGAAGCATGACGTAATGGGGGGGTGTTATCTCTTTTGTCGAAAATCAGCAGTTTTTGCTCGAACATTAAATGCCTCCAAATGGTATTTAATTAACTTCCCGGGGTGAAGAAACCCTTTTTGAGAACTCAGAGTGAGTAAATTGGCCATTTTCATGCACTTTTAACCATTCCATAAATCTTGTGTTTAGGGCCCCTGGAAGCATGAAAATCACTTTAAACATGCTAATTTTAGCTCCAACACTGATGATCCACCTACAAATGTGAACTGACGTTCAAAAATAAAACATTTGAAAACGGACCATTTTCCACATTTCTGAAGCATGACGTAATGGGGGGGTGTTATCTCTTTTGTCAAAAATCAGCTGTTTTTGCTTGAACATTAAATGCCTCCAAATAGTATTTAATTCACTTCCCGAGCCCCTGGAAGCATGAAAATCACTTTAAACATGCTAATTTTAGCTCTAACACTGATGATCCACCTACAAATGTGAACTGACGTTCAAAAATAAAACATTTGAAAACGGATCATTTTCCACATTTCTGAAGCATGACGTAATGGGGGGTGTTATCTCTTTTGTCGAAAATCAGCAGTTTTTGCTCGAACATTAAATGCCTCCAAATGGTATTTAATTAACTTCCCGGGGTGAAGAAACCTTTTTGAGAACTCAGAGTGAGTAAATTGGCCATTTTCATGCACTTTAACCATTCCATAAATCTCGTGTTTAGGGCCCCTGGAAGCATGAAAATCACTTTAAACATGCTAATTTTAGCTCTAACACTGATGATCCACCTACAAATGTGAACTGACGTTCAAAAATAAAACATTTGAAAACGGACCATTTTCCACATTTCTGAAGCATGACTTAATGGGGGGGTGTTATCTCTTTTGTCAAAAATCAGCTGTTTTTGATTGAACATTAAATGCCTCCAAATAGTATTTAATTCACTTCCCGAGCCCCTGGAAGCATGAAAATCACTTTAAACATGCTAATTTTAGCTCTAACACAGATGATCCACCTACAAATGTGAACTGACGTTCAAAAATAAAACATTTGAAAACGGACCATTTTCCACATTTCTGAAGCATGACGTAATGGGGGGGTGTTATCTCTTTTGTCGAAAATCAGCCGTTTTTGCTCGAACATTAAATGCCTCCAAATGGTATTTAATTAACTTCCCGGGGTGAAGAAACCCTTTTTGAGAACTCAGAGTGAGTAAATTGGCCATTTTCATGCACTTTTAACCATTCCATAAATCTTGTGTTTAGGGCCCCTGGAAGCATGAAAATCACTTTAAACATGCTAATTTTAGCTCCAACACTGATGATCCACCTACAAATGTGAACTGACATTCAAAAATAAAACATTTTAAAACGGACCATTTTCCACATTTCTGAAGCATGACGTAATGGGGGGTGTTATCTCTTTTGTCAAAAATCAGCTGTTTTTGATTGAACGTTAAATGCCTCCAAATAGTATTTAATTCACTTCCCGAGCCCCTGGAAGCATGAACATCACTATAAACATGCTAATTTTAGCTCTAACACTGATGATCCACCTACAAATGTGAACTGACGTTCCAAAATAAAACATTTGAAAACGGACCATTTTCCACATTTCTGAAGGATGACTTAATGGGGGGGGTGTTATCTCTTTTGTCGAAAATCAGCCGTTTCTGCTTGAACATTAAATGCCTCCAAATGGTATTTAATTAACTTCCCGGGGTGAAGAACCCCTTTTTGAGAACTCAGAGTGAGTAAATTGGCCATTTTCATGCACTTTTAACCATTCCATAAATCTTGTGTTTAGGGCCCCTGGAAGCATGAAAATCACTTTAAACATGCTAATTTTAGCTCTAACACTGATGATCCACCTACAAATGTGAACTGACGTTCAAAAATAAAACATTTGAAAACGGACCATTTTCCACATTTCTGAAGCATGACGTAATGGGGGGGTGTTATCTCTTTTGTCAAAAATCAGCTGTTTTTGCTTGGACATTAAATGCCTCCAAATAGTATTTAATTCACTTCCCGAGCCCCTGGAAGCATGAAAATCACTTTAAACATGCTAATTTTAGCTCTAACACTGATGATCCACCTACAAATGTGAACTGACGTTCAAAAATAAAACATTTGAAAACGGACCATTTTCCACATTTCTGAAGCATGACGTAATGGGGGGGTGTTATCTCTTTTGTCGAAAATCAGCAGTTTTTGCTCGAACATTAAATGCCTCCAAATGGTATTTAATTAACTTCCCGGGGTGAAGAAACCCTTTTTGAGAACTCAGAGTGAGTAAATTGGCCATTTTCATGCACTTTTAACCATTCCATAAATCTTGTGTTTAGGGCCCCTGGAAGCATGAAAATCACTTTAAACATGCTAATTTTAGCTCCAACACTGATGATCCACCTACAAATGTGAACTGACGTTCAAAAATAAAACATTTGAAAACGGACCATTTTCCACATTTCTGAAGCATGACGTAATGGGGGGGTGTTATCTCTTTTGTCAAAAATCAGCTGTTTTTGCTTGAACATTAAATGCCTCCAAATAGTATTTAATTCACTTCCCGAGCCCCTGGAAGCATGAAAATCACTTTAAACATGCTAATTTTAGCTCTAACACTGATGATCCACCTACAAATGTGAACTGACGTTCAAAAATAAAACATTTGAAAACGGATCATTTTCCACATTTCTGAAGCATGACGTAATGGGGGGTGTTATCTCTTTTGTCGAAAATCAGCAGTTTTTGCTCGAACATTAAATGCCTCCAAATGGTATTTAATTAACTTCCCGGGGTGAAGAAACCTTTTTGAGAACTCAGAGTGAGTAAATTGGCCATTTTCATGCACTTTAACCATTCCATAAATCTCGTGTTTAGGGCCCCTGGAAGCATGAAAATCACTTTAAACATGCTAATTTTAGCTCTAACACTGATGATCCACCTACAAATGTGAACTGACGTTCAAAAATAAAACATTTGAAAACGGACCATTTTCCACATTTCTGAAGCATGACTTAATGGGGGGGTGTTATCTCTTTTGTCAAAAATCAGCTGTTTTTGATTGAACATTAAATGCCTCCAAATAGTATTTAATTCACTTCCCGAGCCCCTGGAAGCATGAAAATCACTTTAAACATGCTAATTTTAGCTCTAACACAGATGATCCACCTACAAATGTGAACTGACGTTCAAAAATAAAACATTTGAAAACGGACCATTTTCCACATTTCTGAAGCATGACGTAATGGGGGGGTGTTATCTCTTTTGTCGAAAATCAGCCGTTTTTGCTCGAACATTAAATGCCTCCAAATGGTATTTAATTAACTTCCCGGGGTGAAGAAACCCTTTTTGAGAACTCAGAGTGAGTAAATTGGCCATTTTCATGCACTTTTAACCATTCCATAAATCTTGTGTTTAGGGCCCCTGGAAGCATGAAAATCACTTTAAACATGCTAATTTTAGCTCCAACACTGATGATCCACCTACAAATGTGAACTGACGTTCCAAAATAAAACATTTGAAAACGGACCATTTTCCACATTTCTGAAGCATGACTTAATGGGGGGGGTGTTATCTCTTTTGTCAAAAATCAGCTGTTTTTGCTTGAACATTAAATGCCTCCAAATAGTATTTAATTCACTTCCCGAGCCCCTGGAAGCATGAAAATCACTTTAAACATGCTAATTTTAGCTCTAACACTGATGATCCACCTACAAATGTGAACTGACGTTCAAAAATAAAACATTTGAAAACGGACCATTTTCCACATTTCTGAAGCATGACGTAATGGGGGGGTGTTATCTCTTTTGTCGAAAATCATCCGTTTCTGCTCGAACATTAAATGCCTCCAAATGGTATTTAATTAACTTCCCGGGGTGAAGAAACACTTTTTGAGAACTCAGAGTGAGTAAATTGGCCATTTTCATGCACTTTTAACCATTCCATAAATCTTGTGTTTAGGGCCCCTGGAAGCATGAAAATCACTTTAAAGATGCTAATTTTAGCTCTAACACTGATGATCCACCTACAAATGTGAACTGACGTTCAAAAATAAAAACATTTGAAAACGGACCATTTTCCACATTTCTGAAGCATGACGTAATGGGGGGGTGTTATCTCTTTTGTCAAAAATCAGCTGTTTTTGTTTGAACATTAAATGCCTCCAAATAGTATTTAATTCACTTCCCGAGCCCCTGGAAGCATGAAAATCACTTTAAACATGCTAATTTTAGCTCTAACACTGATGATCCACCTACAAATGTGAACTGACGTTCAAAAATAAAACATTTGAAAACGGACCATTTTCCACATTTCTGAAGCATGACGTAATGGGGGGGTGTTATCTCTTTTGTCGAAAATCAGCCGTTTTTGCTCGAACATTAAATGCCTCCAAATGGTATTTAATTAACTTCCCGGGGTGAAGAAACCCCTTTTGAGAACTCAGAGTGAGTAAATTGGCCATTTTCATGCACTTTTAACCATTCCATAAATCTTGTGTTTAGGGCCCCTGGAAGCATGAAAATCACTTTAAACATGCTAATTTTAGCTCCAACACTGATGATCCACCTACAAATGTGAACTGACGTTCAAAAATAAAACATTTGAAAACGGACCATTTTCCACATTTCTGAAGCATGACGTAATGGGGGGGTGTTATCTCTTTTGTCAAAAATCAGCTGTTTTTGCTTGAACATTAAATGCCTCCAAATAGTATTTAATTCACTTCCCGAGCCCCTGGAAGCATGAAAATCACTTTAAACATGCTAATTTTAGCTCTAACACTGATGATCCACCTACAAATGTGAACTGACGTTCAAAAATAAAACATTTGAAAACGGATCATTTTCCACATTTCTGAAGCATGACGTAATGGGGGGTGTTATCTCTTTTGTCGAAAATCAGCAGTTTTTGCTCGAACATTAAATGCCTCCAAATGGTATTTAATTAACTTCCCGGGGTGAAGAAACCTTTTTGAGAACTCAGAGTGAGTAAATTGGCCATTTTCATGCACTTTAACCATTCCATAAATCTCGTGTTTAGGGCCCCTGGAAGCATGAAAATCACTTTAAACATGCTAATTTTAGCTCTAACACTGATGATCCAGCTACAAATGTGAACTGACGTTCAAAAATAAAACATTTGAAAACGGACCATTTTCCACATTTCTGAAGCATGACGTAATGGGGGGGTGTTATCTCTTTTGTCAAAAATCAGCTGTTTTTGATTGAACATTAAATGCCTCCAAATAGTATTTAATTCACTTCCCGAGCCCCTGGAAGCATGAAAATCACTTTAAACATGCTAATTTTAGCTCTAACACAGATGATCCACCTACAAATGTGAACTGACGTTCAAAAATAAAACATTTGAAAACGGACCATTTTCCACATTTCTGAAGCATGACGTAATGGGGGGGTGTTATCTCTTTTGTCGAAAATCAGCCGTTTTTGCTCGAACATTAAATGCCTCCAAATGGTATTTAATTAACTTCCCGGGGTGAAGAAACCCTTTTTGAGAACTCAGAGTGAGTAAATTGGCCATTTTCATGCACTTTTAACCATTCCATAAATCTTGTGTTTAGGGCCCCTGGAAGCATGAAAATCACTTTAAACATGCTAATTTTAGCTCCAACACTGATGATCCACCTACAAATGTGAACTGACGTTCCAAAATAAAACATTTGAAAATGGACCATTTTCCACATTTCTGAAGCATGACTTAATGGGGGGGGTGTTATCTCTTTTGTCAAAAATCAGCTGTTTTTGCTTGAACATTAAATGCCTCCAAATAGTATTTAATTCACTTCCCGAGCCCCTGGAAGCATGAAAATCACTTTAAACATGCTAATTTTAGCTCTAACACTGATGATCCACCTACAAATGTGAACTGACGTTCAAAAATAAAACATTTGAAAACGGACCATTTTCCACATTTCTGAAGCATGACGTAATGGGGGGGTGTTATCTCTTTTGTCGAAAATCAGCCGTTTCTGCTCGAACATTAAATGCCTCCAAATGGTATTTAATTAACTTCCCGGGGTGAAGAAACACTTTTTGAGAACTCAGAGTGAGTAAATTGGCCATTTTCATGCACTTTTAACCATTCCATAAATCTTGTGTTTAGGGCCCCTGGAAGCATGAAAATCACTTTAAAGATGCTAATTTTAGCTCTAACACTGATGATCCACCTACAAATGTGAACTGACGTTCAAAAATAAAAACATTTGAAAACGGACCATTTTCCACATTTCTGAAGCATGACGTAATGGGGGGGTGTTATCTCTTTTGTCAAAAATCAGCTGTTTTTGTTTGAACATTAAATGCCTCCAAATAGTATTTAATTCACTTCCCGAGCCCCTGGAAGCATGAAAATCACTTTAAACATGCTAATTTTAGCTCTAACACTGATGATCCACCTACAAATGTGAACTGACGTTCAAAAATAAAACATTTGAAAACGGACCATTTTCCACATTTCTGAAGCATGACGTAATGGGGGGGTGTTATCTCTTTTGTCGAAAATCAGCCGTTTTTGCTCGAACATTAAATGCCTCCAAATGGTATTTAATTAACTTCCCGGGGTGAAGAAACCCCTTTTGAGAACTCAGAGTGAGTAAATTGGCCATTTTCATGCACTTTTAACCATTCCATAAATCTTGTGTTTAGGGCCCCTGGAAGCATGAAAATCACTTTAAACATGCTAATTTTAGCTCCAACACTGATGATCCACCTACAAATGTGAACTGACATTCAAAAATAAAACATTTTAAAACGGACCATTTTCCACATTTCTGAAGCATGACGTAATGGGGGGGTGTTATCTCTTTTGTCAAAAATCAGCTGTTTTTGATTGAACATTAAATGCCTCCAAATAGTATTTAATTCACTTCCCGAGCCCCTGGAAGCATGAACATCACTATAAACATGCTAATTTTAGCTCTAACACTGATGATCCACCTACAAATGTGAACTGACGTTCCAAAATAAAACATTTGAAAACGGACCATTTTCCACATTTCTGAAGCATGACTTAATGGGGGGGGTGTTATCTCTTTTGTCGAAAATCAGCCGTTTCTGCTCGAACATTAAATGCCTCCAAATGGTATTTAATTAACTTCCCGGGGTGAAGAAACACTTTTTGAGAACTCAGAGTGAGTAAATTGGCCATTTTCATGCACTTTTAACCATTCCATAAATCTTGTGTTTAGGGCCCCTGGAAGCATGAAAATCACTTTAAACATGCTAATTTTAGCTCTAACACTGATGATCCACCTACAAATGTGAACTGACGTTCAAAAATAAAACATTTGAAAACGGACCATTTTCCACATTTCTGAAGCATGACGTAATGGGGGGGTGTTATCTCTTTTGTCAAAAATCAGCTGTTTTTGATTGAACATTAAATGCCTCCAAATAGTATTTAATTCACTTCCCGAGCCCCTGGAAGCATGAAAATCTCTTTAAACATGCTAATTTTAGCTCTAACACTGATGATCCACCTACAAATGTGAACTGATGTTCAAAAATAAAACATTTGAAAACGGACCATTTTCCACATTTCTGAAGCATGACGTAATGGGGGGGTGTTATCTCTTTTGTCGAAAATCAGCCGTTTTTGCTCGAACATTAAATGCCTCCAAATGGTATTTAATTAACTTCCCGGGGTGAAGAAACCCTTTTTGAGAACTTAGAGTGAGTAAATTGGCCATTTTCATGCACTTTTAACCATTCCATAAATCTTGTGTTTAGGGCCCCTGGAAGCATGAAAATCACTTTAAACATGCTAATTTTAGCTCTAACACTGATGATCCACCTACAAATGTGAACTGACGTTCAAAAATAAAACATTTGAAAACGGACCATTTTCCACATTTCTGAAGCATGACGTAATGGGGGGTGTTATCTCTTTTGTCAAAAATCAGCTGTTTTTGCTTGAACATTAAATGCCTCCAAATAGTATTTAATTCACTTCCCGAGCCCCTGGAAGCATGAAAATCACTTTAAACATGCTAATTTTAGCTCTAACACTGATGATCCACCTACAAATGTGAACTGACGTTCAAAAATAAAACATTTGAAAACGGACCATTTTCCACATTTCTGAAGCATGACGTAATGGGGGGGTGTTATCTCTTTTGTCGAAAATCAGCCGTTTTTGCTCGAACATTAAATGACTCCAAATGGTATTTAATTAACTTCCCGGGGTGAAGAAACCCTTTTTGAGAACTCAGAGTGAGTAAATTGGCCATTTTCATGCACTTTTAACCATTCCATAAATCTAGTGTTTAGGGCCCCTGGAAGCATGAAAATCACTTTAAACATGCTAATTTTAGCTCTAACACTGATGATCCACCTACAAATGTGAACTGACGTTCAAAAATAAAACATTTGAAAACGGACCATTTTCCACATTTCTGAAGCATGACGTAATGGGGGGTGTTATCTCTTTTGTCAAAAATCAGCTGTTTTTGATTGAACATTAAATGCCTCCAAATAGTATTTAATTCACTTCCCGAGCCCCTGGAAGCATGAAAATCACTTTAAACATGCTAATTTTAGCTCTAACACTGATGATCCACCTACAAATGTGAACTGACGTTCAAAAATAAAACATTTGAAAACGGACCATTTTCCACATTTCTGAAGCATGACGTAATGGGGGGTGTTATCTCTTTTGTCAAAAATCAGCTGTTTTTGATTGAACATTAAATGCCTCCAAATAGTATTTAATTCACTTCCCGAGCCCCTGGAAGCATGAAAATCACTTTAAACATGCTAATTTTAGCTCTAACACTGATGATCCACCTACAAATGTGAACTGATGTTCAAAAATAAAACATTTGAAAACGGACCATTTTCCACATTTCTGAAGCATGACGTAATGGGGGGGTGTTATCTCTTTTGTCGAAAATCAGCCGTTTTTGCTCGAACATTAAATGCCTCAAAATGGTATTTAATTAACTTCCCGGGGTGAAGAAACCCTTTTTGAGAACTCAGAGTGAGTAAATTGGCCATTTTCATGCACTTTTAACCATTCCATAAATCTTGTGTTTAGGGCCCCTGGAAGCATGAAAATCACTTTAAACATGCTAATTTTAGCTCCAACACTGATGATCCACCTACAAATGTGAACTGACGTTCCAAAATAAAACATTTGAAAACGGACCATTTTCCACATTTCTGAAGCATGACTTAATGGGGGGGGTGTTATCTCTTTTGTCAAAAATCAGCTGTTTTTGCTTGAACATTAAATGCCTCCAAATAGTATTTAATTCACTTCCCGAGCCCCTGGAAGCATGAAAATCACTTTAAACATGCTAATTTTAGCTCTAACACTGATGATCCACCTACAAATGTGAACTGACGTTCAAAAATAAAACATTTGAAAACGGACCATTTTCCACATTTCTGAAGCATGACGTAATGGGGGGGTGTTATCTCTTTTGTCGAAAATCAGCCGTTTCTGCTCGAACATTAAATGCCTCCAAATGGTATTTAATTAACTTCCCGGGGTGAAGAAACACTTTTTGAGAACTCAGAGTGAGTAAATTGGCCATTTTCATGCACTTTTAACCATTCCATAAATCTTGTGTTTAGGGCCCCTGGAAGCATGAAAATCACTTTAAAGATGCTAATTTTAGCTCTAACACTGATGATCCACCTACAAATGTGAACTGACGTTCAAAAATAAAAACATTTGAAAACGGACCATTTTCCACATTTCTGAAGCATGACGTAATGGGGGGGTGTTATCTCTTTTGTCAAAAATCAGCTGTTTTTGTTTGAACATTAAATGCCTCCAAATAGTATTTAATTCACTTCCCGAGCCCCTGGAAGCATGAAAATCACTTTAAACATGCTAATTTTAGCTCTAACACTGATGATCCACCTACAAATGTGAACTGACGTTCAAAAATAAAACATTTGAAAACGGACCATTTTCCACATTTCTGAAGCATGACGTAATGGGGGGGTGTTATCTCTTTTGTCGAAAATCAGCCGTTTTTGCTCGAACATTAAATGCCTCCAAATGGTATTTAATTAACTTCCCGGGGTGAAGAAACCCCTTTTGAGAACTCAGAGTGAGTAAATTGGCCATTTTCATGCACTTTTAACCATTCCATAAATCTTGTGTTTAGGGCCCCTGGAAGCATGAAAATCACTTTAAACATGCTAATTTTAGCTCCAACACTGATGATCCACCTACAAATGTGAACTGACGTTCAAAAATAAAACATTTGAAAACGGACCATTTTCCACATTTCTGAAGCATGACGTAATGGGGGGGTGTTATCTCTTTTGTCAAAAATCAGCTGTTTTTGCTTGAACATTAAATGCCTCCAAATAGTATTTAATTCACTTCCCGAGCCCCTGGAAGCATGAAAATCACTTTAAACATGCTAATTTTAGCTCTAACACTGATGATCCACCTACAAATGTGAACTGACGTTCAAAAATAAAACATTTGAAAACGGATCATTTTCCACATTTCTGAAGCATGACGTAATGGGGGGTGTTATCTCTTTTGTCGAAAATCAGCAGTTTTTGCTCGAACATTAAATGCCTCCAAATGGTATTTAATTAACTTCCCGGGGTGAAGAAACCTTTTTGAGAACTCAGAGTGAGTAAATTGGCCATTTTCATGCACTTTAACCATTCCATAAATCTCGTGTTTAGGGCCCCTGGAAGCATGAAAATCACTTTAAACATGCTAATTTTAGCTCTAACACTGATGATCCAGCTACAAATGTGAACTGACGTTCAAAAATAAAACATTTGAAAACGGACCATTTTCCACATTTCTGAAGCATGACGTAATGGGGGGGTGTTATCTCTTTTGTCAAAAATCAGCTGTTTTTGATTGAACATTAAATGCCTCCAAATAGTATTTAATTCACTTCCCGAGCCCCTGGAAGCATGAAAATCACTTTAAACATGCTAATTTTAGCTCTAACACAGATGATCCACCTACAAATGTGAACTGACGTTCAAAAATAAAACATTTGAAAACGGACCATTTTCCACATTTCTGAAGCATGACGTAATGGGGGGGTGTTATCTCTTTTGTCGAAAATCAGCCGTTTTTGCTCGAACATTAAATGCCTCAAAATGGTATTTAATTAACTTCCCGGGGTGAAGAAACCCTTTTTGAGAACTCAGAGTGAGTAAATTGGCCATTTTCATGCACTTTTAACCATTCCATAAATCTTGTGTTTAGGGCCCCTGGAAGCATGAAAATCACTTTAAACATGCTAATTTTAGCTCCAACACTGATGATCCACCTACAAATGTGAACTGACGTTCCAAAATAAAACATTTGAAAACGGACCATTTTCCACATTTCTGAAGCATGACTTAATGGGGGGGGTGTTATCTCTTTTGTCAAAAATCAGCTGTTTTTGCTTGAACATTAAATGCCTCCAAATAGTATTTAATTCACTTCCCGAGCCCCTGGAAGCATGAAAATCACTTTAAACATGCTAATTTTAGCTCTAACACTGATGATCCACCTACAAATGTGAACTGACGTTCAAAAATAAAACATTTGAAAACGGACCATTTTCCACATTTCTGAAGCATGACGTAATGGGGGGGTGTTATCTCTTTTGTCGAAAATCAGCCGTTTCTGCTCGAACATTAAATGCCTCCAAATGGTATTTAATTAACTTCCCGGGGTGAAGAAACACTTTTTGAGAACTCAGAGTGAGTAAATTGGCCATTTTCATGCACTTTTAACCATTCCATAAATCTTGTGTTTAGGGCCCCTGGAAGCATGAAAATCACTTTAAAGATGCTAATTTTAGCTCTAACACTGATGATCCACCTACAAATGTGAACTGACGTTCAAAAATAAAAACATTTGAAAACGGACCATTTTCCACATTTCTGAAGCATGACGTAATGGGGGGGTGTTATCTATTTTGTCAAAAATCAGCTGTTTTTGTTTGAACATTAAATGCCTCCAAATAGTATTTAATTCACTTCCCGAGCCCCTGGAAGCATGAAAATCACTTTAAACATGCTAATTTTAGCTCTAACACTGATGATCCACCTACAAATGTGAACTGACGTTCAAAAAAAAAACATTTGAAAACGGACCATTTTCCACATTTCTGAAGCATGACGTAATGGGGGGGTGTTATCTCTTTTGTCGAAAATCAGCCGTTTTTGCTCGAACATTAAATGCCTCCAAATGGTATTTAATTAACTTCCCGGGGTGAAGAAACCCCTTTTGAGAACTCAGAGTGAGTAAATTGGCCATTTTCATGCACTTTTAACCATTCCATAAATCTTGTGTTTAGGGCCCCTGGAAGCATGAAAATCACTTTAAACATGCTAATTTTAGCTCCAACACTGATGATCCACCTACAAATGTGAACTGACATTCAAAAATAAAACATTTTAAAACTGACCATTTTCCACATTTCTGAAGCATGACGTAATGGGGGGGTGTTATCTCTTTTGTCAAAAATCAGCGGTTTTTGATTGAACATTAAATGCCTCCAAATAGTATTTAATTCACTTCCCGAGCCCCTGGAAGCATGAACATCACTATAAACATGCTAATTTTAGCTCTAACACTGATGATCCACCTACAAATGTGAACTGACGTTCCAAAATAAAACATTTGAAAACGGACCATTTTCCACATTTCTGAAGCATGACTTAATGGGGGGGGTGTTATCTCTTTTGTCGAAAATCAGCCGTTTCTGCTCGAACATTAAATGCCTCCAAATGGTATTTAATTAACTTCCCGGGGTGAAGAAACACTTTTTGAGAACTCAGAGTGAGTAAATTGGCCATTTTCATGCACTTTTAACCATTCCATAAATCTTGTGTTTAGGGCCCCTGGAAGCATGAAAATCACTTTAAACATGCTAATTTTAGCTCTAACACTGATGATCCACCTACAAATGTGAACTGACGTTCAAAAATAAAACATTTGAAAACGGACCATTTTCCACATTTCTGAAGCATGACGTAATGGGGGGGTGTTATCTCTTTTGTCAAAAATCAGCTGTTTTTGATTGAACATTAAATGCCTCCAAATAGTATTTAATTCACTTCCCGAGCCCCTGGAAGCATGAAAATCTCTTTAAACATGCTAATTTTAGCTCTAACACTGATGATCCACCTACAAATGTGAACTGATGTTCAAAAATAAAACATTTGAAAACGGACCATTTTCCACATTTCTGAAGCATGACCTAATGGGGGGGTGTTATCTCTTTTGTCGAAAATCAGCCGTTTTTGCTCGAACATTAAATGCCTCCAAATGGTATTTAATTAACTTCCCGGGGTGAAGAAACCCTTTTTGAGAACTCAGAGTGAGTAAATTGGCCATTTTCATGCACTTTTAACCATTCCATAAATCTTGTGTTTAGGGCCCCTGGAAGCATGAAAATCACTTTAAACATGCTAATTTTAGCTCTAACACTGATGATCCACCTACAAATGTGAACTGACGTTCAAAAATAAAACATTTGAAAACGGACCATTTTCCACATTTCTGAAGCATGACGTAATGGGGGGGTGTTATCTCTTTTGTCGAAAATCAGCCGTTTTTGCTCGAACATTAAATGACTCCAAATGGTATTTAATTAACTTCCCGGGGTGAAGAAACCCTTTTTGAGAACTCAGAGTGAGTAAATTGGCCATTTTCATGCACTTTTAACCATTCCATAAATCTAGTGTTTAGGGCCCCTGGAAGCATGAAAATCACTTTAAACATGCTAATTTTAGCTCTAACACTGATGATCCACCTACAAATGTGAACTGACGTTCAAAAATAAAACATTTGAAAACGGACCATTTTCCACATTTCTGAAGCATGACGTAATGGGGGGTGTTATCTCTTTTGTCAAAAATCAGCTGTTTTTGATTGAACATTAAATGCCTCCAAATAGTATTTAATTCACTTCCCGAGCCCCTGGAAGCATGAAAATCACTTTAAACATGCTAATTTTAGCTCTAACACTGATGATCCACCTACAAATGTGAACTGATGTTCAAAAATAAAACATTTGAAAACGGACCATTTTCCACATTTCTGAAGCATGACGTAATGGGGGGGTGTTATCTCTTTTGTCGAAAATCAGCAGTTTTTGCTCGAACATTAAATGCCTCCAAATGGTATTTAATTAACTTCCCGGGGTGAAGAAACCCTTTTTGAGAACTCAGAGTGAGTAAATTGGCCATTTTCATGCACTTTTAACCATTCCATAAATCTTGTGTTTAGGGCCCCTGGAAGCATGAAAATCACTTTAAACATGCTAATTTTAGCTCTAACACTGATGATCCACCTACAAATGTGAACTGACGTTCAAAAATAAAACATTTGAAAACGGACCATTTTCCACATTTCTGAAGCATGACGTAATGGGGGGGTGTTATCTCTTTTGTCAAAAATCAGCTGTTTTTGCTTGAACATTAAATGCCTCCAAATAGTATTTAATTCACTTCCCGAGCCCCTGGAAGCATGAAAATCACTTTAAACATGCTAATTTTAGCTCTAACACTGATGATCCACCTACAAATGTGAACTGACGTTCAAAAATAAAACATTTGAAAACGGACCATTTTCCACATTTCTGAAGCATGACGTAATGGGGGAGTGTTATCTCTTTTGTCGAAAATCAGCCGTTTTTGCTCGAACATTAAATGCCTCCAAATGGTATTTAATTAACTTCCCGGGGTGAAGAAACCCTTTTTGAGAACTCAGAGTGAGTAAATTGGCCATTTTCATGCACTTTTAACCATTCCATAAATCTTGTGTTTAGGGCCCCTGGAAGCATGAAAATCACTTTAAACATGCTAATTTTAGCTCTAACACTGATGATCCACCTACAAATGTGAACTGACGTTCAAAAATAAAACATTTGAAAACGGACCATTTTCCACATTTCTGAAGCATGACGTAATGGGGGGTGTTATCTCTTTTGTCAAAAATCAGCTGTTTTTGCTTGAACATTAAATGCCTCCAAATAGTATTTAATTCACTTCCCGAGCCCCTGGAAGCATGAAAATCACTTTAAACATGCTAATTTTAGCTCTAACACTGATGATCCACCTACAAATGTGAACTGACGTTCAAAAAGAAAACATTTGAAAACGGACCATTTTCCACATTTCTGAAGCATGACGTAATGGGGGGGTGTTATCTCTTTTGTCGAAAATCAGCCGTTTTTGCTCGAACATTAAATGCCTCCAAATGGTATTTAATTAACTTCCCGGGGTGAAGAAACCCTTTTTGAGAACTCAGAGTGAGTTAATTGGCCATTTTCATGCACTTTTAACCATTCCATAAATCTTGTGTTTAGGGCCCCTGGAAGCATGAAAATCACTTTAAACATGCTAATTTTAGCTCTAACACTGATGATCCACCTACAAATGTGAACTGACGTTCAAAAATAAAACATTTGAAAACGGACCATTTTCCACATTTCTGAAGCATGACGTAATGGGGGGGTGTTATCTCTTTTGTCAAAAATCAGCTGTTTTTGCTTGAACATTAAATGCCTCCAAATAGTATTTAATTCACTTCCCGAGCCCCTGGAAGCATGAAAATCACTTTAAACATGCTAATTTTAGCTCTAACACTGATGATCCACCTACAAATGTGAACTGACGTTCAAAAATAAAACATTTGAAAACGGACCATTTTCCACATTTCTGAAGCATGACGTAATGGGGGGGTGTTATCTCTTTTGTCAAAAATCAGCAGTTTTTGCTCGAACATTAAATGCCTCCAAATGGTATTTAATTAACTTCCCGGGGTGAAGAAACCCTTTTTGAGAACTCAGAGTGAGTAAATTGGCCATTTTCATGCACTTTTAACCATTCCATAAATCTTGTGTTTAGGGCCCCTGGAAGCATGAAAATCACTTTAAACATGCTAATTTTAGCTCTAACACTGATGATCCACCTACAAATGTGAACTGACGTTCAAAAATAAAACATTTGAAAACGGACCATTTTCCACATTTCTGAAGCATGACGTAATGGGGGGGTGTTATCTCTTTTGTTAAAAATCAGCTGTTTTTGCTTGAACATTAAATGCCTCCAAATAGTATTCATTTCACTTCCCGAGCCCCTGGAAGCATGAAAATCACTTTAAACATGCTAATTTTAGCTCTAACACTGATGATCCACCTACAAATGTGAACTGACGTTCAAAAATAAAACATTTGAAAACGGACCATTTTCCACATTTCTGAAGCATGACGTAATGGGGGGGTGTTATCTCTTTTGTCGAAAATCAGCAGTTTTTGCTCGAACATTAAATGCCTCCAAATGGTATTTAATTAACTTCCCGGGGTGAAGAAACCCTTTTTGAGAACTCAGAGTGAGTAAATTGGCCATTTTCATGCACTTTTAACCATTCCATAAATCTTGTGTTTAGGGCCCCTGGAAGCATGAAAATCACTTTAAACATGCTAATTTTAGCTCTAACACTGATGATCCACCTACAAATGTGAACTGACGTTCAAAAATAAAACATTTGAAAACGGACCATTTTCCACATTTCTGAAGCATGACGTAATGGGGGGGTGTTATCTCTTTTGTCAAAAATCAGCTGTTTTTGCTTGAACATTAAATGCCTCCAAATAGTATTTAATTCACGTCCCGAGCCCCTGGAAGCATGAAAATCACATTAAACATGCTAATTTTAGCTCTAACACTGATGATCCACCTACAAATGTGAACTGACGTTCAAAAAGAAAACATTTGAAAACGGACCATTTTCCACATTTCTGAAGCATGACGTAATGGGGGGGTGTTATCTCTTTTGTCGAAAATCAGCCGTTTTTGCTCGAACATTAAATGCCTCCAAATGGTATTTAATTAACTTCCCGGGGTGAAGAAACCCTTTTTGAGAACTCAGAGTGAGTTAATTGGCCATTTTCATGCACTTTTAACCATTCCATAAATCTTGTGTTTAGGGCCCCTGGAAGCATGAAAATCACTTTAAACATGCTAATTTTAGCTCTAACACTGATGATCCACCTACAAATGTGAACTGACGTTCAAAAATAAAACATTTGAAAACGGACCATTTTCCACATTTCTGAAGCATGACGTAATGGGGGGGTGTTATCTCTTTTGTCAAAAATCAGCTGTTTTTGCTTGAACATTAAATGCCTCCAAATAGTATTTAATTCACTTCCCGAGCCCCTGGAAGCATGAAAATCACTTTAAACATGCTAATTTTAGCTCTAACACTGATGATCCACCTACAAATGTGAACTGACGTTCAAAAATAAAACATTTGAAAACGGACCATTTTCCACATTTCTGAAGCATGACGTAATGGAGGGGTGTTATCTCTTTTGTCAAAAATCAGCAGTTTTTGCTCGAACATTAAATGCCTCCAAATGGTATTTAATTAACTTCCCGGGGTGAAGAAACCCTTTTTGAGAACTCAGAGTGAGTAAATTGGCCATTTTCATGCACTTTTAACCATTCCATAAATCTTGTGTTTAGGGCCCCTGGAAGCATGAAAATCACTTTAAACATGCAAATTTTAGCTCTAACACTGATGATCCACCTACAAATGTGAACTGACGTTCAAAAATAAAACATTTGAAAACGGACCATTTTCCACATTTCTGAAGCATGACGTAATGGGGGGGTGTTATCTCTTTTGTCAAAAATCAGCTGTTTTTGCTTGAACATTAAATGCCTCCAAATAGTATTTAATTCACTTCCCGAGCCCCTGGAAGCATGAAAATCACTTTAAACATGCTAATTTTAGCTCTAACACTGATGATCCACCTACAAATGTGAACTGACGTTCAAAAATAAAACATTTGAAAACGGACCATTTTCCACATTTCTGAAGCATGACGTAATGGGGAGGTGTTATCTCTTTTGTCGAAAATCAGCCGTTTTTGCTCGAACATTAAATGCCTCCAAATGGTATTTAATTAACTTCCCGGGGTGAAGAAACCCTTTTTGAGAACTCAGAGTGAGTAAATTGGCCATTTTCATGCACTTTTAACCATTCCATAAATCTTGTGTTTAGGGCCCCTGGAAGCATGAAAATCACTTTAAACATGCTATTTTTAGCTCTAACACTGATGATCCACCTACAAATGTGAACTGACGTTCAAAAATAAAACATTTGAAAACGGACCATTTTCCACATTTCTGAAGCATGACGTAATGGGGGGGTGTTATCTCTTTTGTCAAAAATCAGCTGTTTTTGATTGAACATTAAATGCCTCCAAATAGTATTTAATTCACTTCCCGAGCCCCTGGAAGCATGAAAATCACTTTAGACATGCTAATTTTAGCTCTAACACTGATGATCCACCTACAAATGTGAACTGACGTTCAAAAATAAAACATTTGAAAACGGACCATTTTCCACATTTCTGAAGCATGACGTCATGGGGGGGTGTTATCTCTTTTGTCGAAAATCAGCCGTTTTTGCTCGAACATTAAATGCCTCCAAATGGTATTTAATTAACTTCCCGGGGTGAAGAAACCCTTTTCGAGAACTCAGAGTGAGTAAATTGGCCATTTTCATGCACTTTTAACCATTCCATAAATCTTGTGTTTAGGGCCCCTGGAAGCATGAAAATCACTTTAAACATGCTAATTTTAGCTCCAACACTGATGATCCACCTACAAATGTGAACTGACATTCAAAAATAAAACATTTTAAAACGGACCATTTTCCACATTTCTGAAGCATGACGTAATGGGGGGGTGTTATCTCTTTTGTCAAAAATCAGCTGTTTTTGATTGAACATTAAATGCCTCCAAATAGTATTTAATTCACTTCCCGAGCCCCTGGAAGCATGAACATCACTATAAACATGCTAATTTTAGCTCTAACACTGATGATCCACCTACAAATGAGAACTGACGTTCCAAAATAAAACATTTGAAAACGGACCATTTTCCACATTTCTGAAGCATGACTTAATGGGGGGGGTGTTATCTCTTTTGTCGAAAATCAGCCATTTCTGCTCGAACATTAAATGCCTCCAAATGGTATTTAATTAACTTCCCGGGGTGGAGAAACACTTTTTGAGAACTCAGAGTGAGTAAATTGGCCATTTTCATGCACTTTTAACCATTCCATAAATCTTGTGTTTAGGGCCCCTGGAAGCATGAAAATCACTTTAAAGATGCTAATTTTAGCTCTAACACTGATGATCCACCTACAAATGTGAACTGACGTTCAAAAATAAAACATTTGAAAACGGACCATTTTCCACATTTCTGAAGCATGACGTAATGGGGGGGGTGTTATCTCTTTTGTCGAAAATCAGCCGTTTTTGCTCGAACATTAAATGCCTCCAAATGGTATTTAATTAACTTCCCGGGGTGAAGAAACCCTTTTTGAGAACTCAGAGTGAGTAAATTGGCCATTTTCATGCACTTTTAACCATTCCATAAATCTTGTGTTTAGGGCCCCTGGAAGCATGAAAATCACTTTAAACATGCTAATTTTAGCTCCAACACTGATGATCCACCTACAAATGTGAACTGACATTCAAAAATAAAACATTTTAAAACGGACCATTTTCCACATTTCTGAAGCATGACGTAATGGGGGGGTGTTATCTCTTTTGTCAAAAATCAGCTGTTTTTGATTGAACATTAAATGCCTCCAAATAGTATTTAATTCACTTCCCGAGCCCCTGGAAGCATGAACATCACTATAAACATGCTAATTTTAGCTCTAACACTGATGATCCACCTACAAATGTGAACTGACGTTCCAAAATAAAACATTTGAAAACGGACCATTTTCCACATTTCTGAAGCATGACTTAATGGGGGGGGTGTTATCTCTTTTGTCGAAAATCAGCCGTTTCTGCTCAAACATTAAATGCCTCCAAATGGTATTTAATTAACTTCCCGGGGTGAAGAAACCCTTTTTGAGAACTCAGAGTGAGTAAATTGGCCATTTTCATGCACTTTTAACCATTCCATAAATCTTGTGTTTAGGGCCCCTGGAAGCATGAAAATCACTTTAAACATGCTAATTTTAGCTCCAACACTGATGATCCACCTACAAATGTGAACTGACATTCAAAAATAAAACATTTTAAAACGGACCATTTTCCACATTTCTGAAGCATGACGTAATGGGGGGTGTTATCTCTTTTGTCAAAAATCAGCTGTTTTTGATTGAACGTTAAATGCCTCCAAATAGTATTTAATTCACTTCCCGAGCCCCTGGAAGCATGAACATCACTATAAACATGCTAATTTTAGCTCTAACACTGATGATCCACCTACAAATGTGAACTGACGTTCCAAAATAAAACATTTGAAAACGGACCATTTTCCACATTTCTGAAGGATGACTTAATGGGGGGGGTGTTATCTCTTTTGTCGAAAATCAGCCGTTTCTGCTTGAACATTAAATGCCTCCAAATGGTATTTAATTAACTTCCCGGGGTGAAGAACCCCTTTTTGAGAACTCAGAGTGAGTAAATTGGCCATTTTCATGCACTTTTAACCATTCCATAAATCTTGTGTTTAGGGCCCCTGGAAGCATGAAAATCACTTTAAACATGCTAATTTTAGCTCTAACACTGATGATCCACCTACAAATGTGAACTGACGTTCAAAAATAAAACATTTGAAAACGGACCATTTTCCACATTTCTGAAGCATGACGTAATGGGGGGGTGTTATCTCTTTTGTCAAAAATCAGCTGTTTTTGCTTGAACATTAAATGCCTCCAAATAGTATTTAATTCACTTCCCGAGCCCCTGGAAGCATGAAAATCACTTTAAACATGCTAATTTTAGCTCTAACACTGATGATCCACCTACAAATGTGAACTGACGTTCAAAAATAAAACATTTGAAAACGGACCATTTTCCACATTTCTGAAGCATGACGTAATGGGGGGGTGTTATCTCTTTTGTCGAAAATCAGCAGTTTTTGCTCGAACATTAAATGCCTCCAAATGGTATTTAATTAACTTCCCGGGGTGAAGAAACCCTTTTTGAGAACTCAAAGTGAGTAAATTGGCCATTTTCATGCACTTTTAACCATTCCATAAATCTTGTGTTTAGGGCCCCTGGAAGCATGAAAATCACTTTAAACATGCTAATTTTAGCTCCAACACTGATGATCCACCTACAAATGTGAACTGACGTTCAAAAATAAAACATTTGAAAACGGACCATTTTCCACATTTCTGAAGCATGACGTAATGGGGGGGTGTTATCTCTTTTGTCAAAAATCAGCTGTTTTTGCTTGAACATTAAATGCCTCCAAATAGTATTTAATTCACTTCCCGAGCCCCTGGAAGCATGAAAATCACTTTAAACATGCTAATTTTAGCTCTAACACTGATGATCCACCTACAAATGTGAACTGACGTTCAAAAATAAAACATTTGAAAACGGATCATTTTCCACATTTCTGAAGCATGACGTAATGGGGGGTGTTATCTCTTTTGTCGAAAATCAGCAGTTTTTGCTCGAACATTAAATGCCTCCAAATGGTATTTAATTAACTTCCCGGGGTGAAGAAACCTTTTTGAGAACTCAGAGTGAGTAAATTGGCCATTTTCATGCACTTTAACCATTCCATAAATCTCGTGTTTAGGGCCCCTGGAAGCATGAAAATCACTTTAAACATGCTAATTTTAGCTCTAACACTGATGATCCAGCTACAAATGTGAACTGACGTTCAAAAATAAAACATTTGAAAACGGACCATTTTCCACATTTCTGAAGCATGACGTAATGGGGGGGTGTTATCTCTTTTGTCAAAAATCAGCTGTTTTTGATTGAACATTAAATGCCTCCAAATAGTATTTAATTCACTTCCCGAGCCCCTGGAAGCATGAAAATCACTTTAAACATGCTAATTTTAGCTCTAACACAGATGATCCACCTACAAATGTGAACTGACGTTCAAAAATAAAACATTTGAAAACGGACCATTTTCCACATTTCTGAAGCATGACGTAATGGGGGGGTGTTATCTCTTTTGTCGAAAATCAGCCGTTTTTGCTCGAACATTAAATGCCTCCAAATGGTATTTAATTAACTTCCCGGGGTGAAGAAACCCTTTTTGAGAACTCAGAGTGAGTAAATTGGCCATTTTCATGCACTTTTAACCATTCCATAAATCTTGTGTTTAGGGCCCCTGGAAGCATGAAAATCACTTTAAACATGCTAATTTTAGCTCCAACACTGATGATCCACCTACAAATGTGAACTGACGTTCCAAAATAAAACATTTGAAAACGGACCATTTTCCACATTTCTGAAGCATGACTTAATGGGGGGGGTGTTATCTCTTTTGTCAAAAATCAGCTGTTTTTGCTTGAACATTAAATGCCTCCAAATAGTATTTAATTCACTTCCCGAGCCCCTGGAAGCATGAAAATCACTTTAAACATGCTAATTTTAGCTCTAACACTGATGATCCACCTACAAATGTGAACTGACATTCAAAAATAAAACATTTGAAAACGGACCATTTTCCACATTTCTGAAGCATGACGTAATGGGGGGGTGTTATCTCTTTTGTCGAAAATCAGCCGTTTCTGCTCGAACATTAAATGCCTCCAAATGGTATTTAATTAACTTCCCGGGGTGAAGAAACACTTTTTGAGAACTCAGAGTGAGTAAATTGGCCATTTTCATGCACTTTTAACCATTCCATAAATCTTGTGTTTAGGGCCCCTGGAAGCATGAAAATCACTTTAAAGATGCTAATTTTAGCTCTAACACTGATGATCCACCTACAAATGTGAACTGACGTTCAAAAATAAAAACATTTGAAAACGGACCATTTTCCACATTTCTGAAGCATGACGTAATGGGGGGGTGTTATCTCTTTTGTCAAAAATCAGCTGTTTTTGTTTGAACATTAAATGCCTCCAAATAGTATTTAATTCACTTCCCGAGCCCCTGGAAGCATGAAAATCACTTTAAACATGCTAATTTTAGCTCTAACACTGATGATCCACCTACAAATGTGAACTGACGTTCAAAAATAAAACATTTGAAAACGGACCATTTTCCACATTTCTGAAGCATGACGTAATGGGGGGGTGTTATCTCTTTTGTCGAAAATCAGCCGTTTTTGCTCGAACATTAAATGCCTCCAAATGGTATTTAATTAACTTCCCGGGGTGAAGAAACCCCTTTTGAGAACTCAGAGTGAGTAAATTGGCCATTTTCATGCACTTTTAACCATTCCATAAATCTTGTGTTTAGGGCCCCTGGAAGCATGAAAATCACTTTAAACATGCTAATTTTAGCTCCAACACTGATGATCCACCTACAAATGTGAACTGACGTTCAAAAATAAAACATTTGAAAACGGACCATTTTCCACATTTCTGAAGCATGACGTAATGGGGGGGTGTTATCTCTTTTGTCAAAAATCAGCTGTTTTTGCTTGAACATTAAATGCCTCCAAATAGTATTTAATTCACTTCCCGAGCCCCTGGAAGCATGAAAATCACTTTAAACATGCTAATTTTAGCTCTAACACTGATGATCCACCTACAAATGTGAACTGACGTTCAAAAATAAAACATTTGAAAACGGATCATTTTCCACATTTCTGAAGCATGACGTAATGGGGGGTGTTATCTCTTTTGTCGAAAATCAGCAGTTTTTGCTCGAACATTAAATGCCTCCAAATGGTATTTAATTAACTTCCCGGGGTGAAGAAACCTTTTTGAGAACTCAGAGTGAGTAAATTGGCCATTTTCATGCACTTTAACCATTCCATAAATCTCGTGTTTAGGGCCCCTGGAAGCATGAAAATCACTTTAAACATGCTAATTTTAGCTCTAACACTGATGATCCAGCTACAAATGTGAACTGACGTTCAAAAATAAAACATTTGAAAACGGACCATTTTCCACATTTCTGAAGCATGACGTAATGGGGGGGTGTTATCTCTTTTGTCAAAAATCAGCTGTTTTTGATTGAACATTAAATGCCTCCAAATAGTATTTAATTCACTTCCCGAGCCCCTGGAAGCATGAAAATCACTTTAAACATGCTAATTTTAGCTCTAACACAGATGATCCACCTACAAATGTGAACTGACGTTCAAAAATAAAACATTTGAAAACGGACCATTTTCCACATTTCTGAAGCATGACGTAATGGGGGGGTGTTATCTCTTTTGTCGAAAATCAGCCGTTTTTGCTCGAACATTAAATGCCTCCAAATGGTATTTAATTAACTTCCCGGGGTGAAGAAACCCTTTTTAAGAACTCAGAGTGAGTAGATTGGCCATTTTCATGCACTTTTAACCATTCCATAAATCTTGTGTTTAGGGCCCCTGGAAGCATGAAAATCACTTTAAACATGCTAATTTTAGCTCCAACACTGATGATCCACCTACAAATGTGAACTGACGTTCCAAAATAAAACATTTGAAAACGGACCATTTTCCACATTTCTGAAGCATGACTTAATGGGGGGGGTGTTATCTCTTTTGTCAAAAATCAGCTGTTTTTGCTTGAACATTAAATGCCTCCAAATAGTATTTAATTCACTTCCCGAGCCCCTGGAAGCATGAAAATCACTTTAAACATGCTAATTTTAGCTCTAACACTGATGATCCACCTACAAATGTGAACTGACGTTCAAAAATAAAACATTTGAAAACGGACCATTTTCCACATTTCTGAAGCATGACGTAATGGGGGGGTGTTATCTCTTTTGTCGAAAATCAGCCGTTTCTGCTCGAACATTAAATGCCTCCAAATGGTATTTAATTAACTTCCCGGGGTGAAGAAACACTTTTTGAGAACTCAGAGTGAGTAAATTGGCCATTTTCATGCACTTTTAACCATTCCATAAATCTTGTGTTTAGGGCCCCTGGAAGCATGAAAATCACTTTAAAGATGCTAATTTTAGCTCTAACACTGATGATCCACCTACAAATGTGAACTGACGTTCAAAAATAAAAACATTTGAAAACGGACCATTTTCCACATTTCTGAAGCATGACGTAATGGGGGGGTGTTATCTCTTTTGTCAAAAATCAGCTGTTTTTGTTTGAACATTAAATGCCTCCAAATAGTATTTAATTCACTTCCCGAGCCCCTGGAAGCATGAAAATCACTTTAAACATGCTAATTTTAGCTCTAACACTGATGATCCACCTACAAATGTGAACTGACGTTCAAAAATAAAACATTTGAAAACGGACCATTTTCCACATTTCTGAAGCATGACGTAATGGGGGGGTGTTATCTCTTTTGTCGAAAATCAGCCGTTTTTGCTCGAACATTAAATGCCTCCAAATGGTATTTAATTAACTTCCCGGGGTGAAGAAACCCCTTTTGAGAACTCAGAGTGAGTAAATTGGCCATTTTCATGCACTTTTAACCATTCCATAAATCTTGTGTTTAGGGCCCCTGGAAGCATGAAAATCACTTTAAACATGCTAATTTTAGCTCCAACACTGATGATCCACCTACAAATGTGAACTGACATTCAAAAATAAAACATTTTAAAACGGACCATTTTCCACATTTCTGAAGCATGACGTAATGGGGGGGTGTTATCTCTTTTGTCAAAAATCAGCTGTTTTTGATTGAACATTAAATGCCTCCAAATAGTATTTAATTCACTTCCCGAGCCCCTGGAAGCATGAACATCACTATAAACATGCTAATTTTAGCTCTAACACTGATGATCCACCTACAAATGTGAACTGACGTTCCAAAATAAAACATTTGAAAACGGACCATTTTCCACATTTCTGAAGCATGACTTAATGGGGGGGGTGTTATCTCTTTTGTCGAAAATCAGCCGTTTCTGCTCGAACATTAAATGCCTCCAAATGGTATTTAATTAACTTCCCGGGGTGAAGAAACACTTTTTGAGAACTCAGAGTGAGTAAATTGGCCATTTTCATGCACTTTTAACCATTCCATAAATCTTGTGTTTAGGGCCCCTGGAAGCATGAAAATCACTTTAAACATGCTAATTTTAGCTCTAACACTGATGATCCACCTACAAATGTGAACTGACGTTCAAAAATAAAACATTTGAAAACGGACCATTTTCCACATTTCTGAAGCATGACGTAATGGGGGGGTGTTATCTCTTTTGTCAAAAATCAGCTGTTTTTGATTGAACATTAAATGCCTCCAAATAGTATTTAATTCACTTCCCGAGCCCCTGGAAGCATGAAAATCTCTTTAAACATGCTAATTTTAGCTCTAACACTGATGATCCACCTACAAATGTGAACTGATGTTCAAAAATAAAACATTTGAAAACGGACCATTTTCCACATTTCTGAAGCATGACGTAATGGGGGGGTGTTATCTCTTTTGTCGAAAATCAGCCGTTTTTGCTCGAACATTAAATGCCTCCAAATGGTATTTAATTAACTTCCCGGGGTGAAGAAACCCTTTTTGAGAACTCAGAGTGAGTAAATTGGCCATTTTCATGCACTTTTAACCATTCCATAAATCTTGTGTTTAGGGCCCCTGGAAGCATGAAAATCACTTTAAACATGCTAATTTTAGCTCTAACACTGATGATCCACCTACAAATGTGAACTGACGTTCAAAAATAAAACATTTGAAAACGGACCATTTTCCACATTTCTGAAGCATGACGTAATGGGGGGGTGTTATCTCTTTTGTCAAAAATCAGCTGTTTTTGCTTGAACATTAAATGCCTCCAAATAGTATTTAATTCACTTCCCGAGCCCCTGGAAGCATGAACATCACTATAAACATGCTAATTTTAGCTCTAACACTGATGATCCACCTACAAATGAGAACTGACGTTCCAAAATAAAACATTTGAAAACGGACCATTTTCCACATTTCTGAAGCATGACTTAATGGGGGGGGTGTTATCTCTTTTGTCGAAAATCAGCCATTTCTGCTCGAACATTAAATGCCTCCAAATGGTATTTAATTAACTTCCCGGGGTGGAGAAACACTTTTTGAGAACTCAGAGTGAGTAAATTGGCCATTTTCATGCACTTTTAACCATTCCATAAATCTTGTGTTTAGGGCCCCTGGAAGCATGAAAATCACTTTAAAGATGCTAATTTTAGCTCTAACACTGATGATCCACCTACAAATGTGAACTGACGTTCAAAAATAAAACATTTGAAAACGGACCATTTTCCACATTTCTGAAGCATGACGTAATGGGGGGGGGTGTTATCTCTTTTGTCGAAAATCAGCCGTTTTTGCTCGAACATTAAATGCCTCCAAATGGTATTTAATTAACTTCCCGGGGTGAAGAAACCCTTTTTGAGAACTCAGAGTGAGTAAATTGGCCATTTTCATGCACTTTTAACCATTCCATAAATCTTGTGTTTAGGGCCCCTGGAAGCATGAAAATCACTTTAAACATGCTAATTTTAGCTCCAACACTGATGATCCACCTACAAATGTGAACTGACATTCAAAAATAAAACATTTTAAAACGGACCATTTTCCACATTTCTGAAGCATGACGTAATGGGGGGGTGTTATCTCTTTTGTCAAAAATCAGCTGTTTTTGATTGAACATTAAATGCCTCCAAATAGTATTTAATTCACTTCCCGAGCCCCTGGAAGCATGAACATCACTATAAACATGCTAATTTTAGCTCTAACACTGATGATCCACCTACAAATGTGAACTGACGTTCCAAAATAAAACATTTGAAAACGGACCATTTTCCACATTTCTGAAGCATGACTTAATGGGGGGGGTGTTATCTCTTTTGTCGAAAATCAGCCGTTTCTGCTCAAACATTAAATGCCTCCAAATGGTATTTAATTAACTTCCCGGGGTGAAGAAACCCTTTTTGAGAACTCAGAGTGAGTAAATTGGCCATTTTCATGCACTTTTAACCATTCCATAAATCTTGTGTTTAGGGCCCCTGGAAGCATGAAAATCACTTTAAACATGCTAATTTTAGCTCCAACACTGATGATCCACCTACAAATGTGAACTGACATTCAAAAATAAAACATTTTAAAACGGACCATTTTCCACATTTCTGAAGCATGACGTAATGGGGGGTGTTATCTCTTTTGTCAAAAATCAGCTGTTTTTGATTGAACGTTAAATGCCTCCAAATAGTATTTAATTCACTTCCCGAGCCCCTGGAAGCATGAACATCACTATAAACATGCTAATTTTAGCTCTAACACTGATGATCCACCTACAAATGTGAACTGACGTTCCAAAATAAAACATTTGAAAACGGACCATTTTCCACATTTCTAAAGGATGACTTAATGGGGGGGGTGTTATCTCTTTTGTCGAAAATCAGCCGTTTCTGCTTGAACATTAAATGCCTCCAAATGGTATTTAATTAACTTCCCGGGGTGAAGAACCCCTTTTTGAGAACTCAGAGTGAGTAAATTGGCCATTTTCATGCACTTTTAACCATTCCATAAATCTTGTGTTTAGGGCCCCTGGAAGCATGAAAATCACTTTAAACATGCTAATTTTAGCTCTAACACTGATGATCCACCTACAAATGTGAACTGACGTTCAAAAATAAAACATTTGAAAACGGACCATTTTCCACATTTCTGAAGCATGACGTAATGGGGGGGTGTTATCTCTTTTGTCAAAAATCAGCTGTTTTTGCTTGAACATTAAATGCCTCCAAATAGTATTTAATTCACTTCCCGAGCCCCTGGAAGCATGAAAATCACTTTAAACATGCTAATTTTAGCTCTAACACTGATGATCCACCTACAAATGTGAACTGACGTTCAAAAATAAAACATTTGAAAACGGACCATTTTCCACATTTCTGAAGCATGACGTAATGGGGGGGTGTTATCTCTTTTGTCGAAAATCAGCAGTTTTTGCTCGAACATTAAATGCCTCCAAATGGTATTTAATTAACTTCCCGGGGTGAAGAAACCCTTTTTGAGAACTCAAAGTGAGTAAATTGGCCATTTTCATGCACTTTTAACCATTCCATAAATCTTGTGTTTAGGGCCCCTGGAAGCATGAAAATCACTTTAAACATGCTAATTTTAGCTCCAACACTGATGATCCACCTACAAATGTGAACTGACGTTCAAAAATAAAACATTTGAAAACGGACCATTTTCCACATTTCTGAAGCATGACGTAATGGGGGGGTGTTATCTCTTTTGTCAAAAATCAGCTGTTTTTGCTTGAACATTAAATGCCTCCAAATAGTATTTAATTCACTTCCCGAGCCCCTGGAAGCATGAAAATCACTTTAAACATGCTAATTTTAGCTCTAACACTGATGATCCACCTACAAATGTGAACTGACGTTCAAAAATAAAACATTTGAAAACGGATCATTTTCCACATTTCTGAAGCATGACGTAATGGGGGGTGTTATCTCTTTTGTCGAAAATCAGCAGTTTTTGCTCGAACATTAAATGCCTCCAAATGGTATTTAATTAACTTCCCGGGGTGAAGAAACCTTTTTGAGAACTCAGAGTGAGTAAATTGGCCATTTTCATGCACTTTAACCATTCCATAAATCTCGTGTTTAGGGCCCCTGGAAGCATGAAAATCACTTTAAACATGCTAATTTTAGCTCTAACACTGATGATCCAGCTACAAATGTGAACTGACGTTCAAAAATAAAACATTTGAAAACGGACCATTTTCCACATTTCTGAAGCATGACGTAATGGGGGGGTGTTATCTCTTTTGTCAAAAATCAGCTGTTTTTGATTGAACATTAAATGCCTCCAAATAGTATTTAATTCACTTCCCGAGCCCCTGGAAGCATGAAAATCACTTTAAACATGCTAATTTTAGCTCTAACACAGATGATCCACCTACAAATGTGAACTGACGTTCAAAAATAAAACATTTGAAAACGGACCATTTTCCACATTTCTGAAGCATGACGTAATGGGGGGGTGTTATCTCTTTTGTCGAAAATCAGCCGTTTTTGCTCGAACATTAAATGCCTCCAAATGGTATTTAATTAACTTCCCGGGGTGAAGAAACCCTTTTTGAGAACTCAGAGTGAGTAAATTGGCCATTTTCATGCACTTTTAACCATTCCATAAATCTTGTGTTTAGGGCCCCTGGAAGCATGAAAATCACTTTAAACATGCTAATTTTAGCTCCAACACTGATGATCCACCTACAAATGTGAACTGACGTTCCAAAATAAAACATTTGAAAACGGACCATTTTCCACATTTCTGAAGCATGACTTAATGGGGGGGGTGTTATCTCTTTTGTCAAAAATCAGCTGTTTTTGCTTGAACATTAAATGCCTCCAAATAGTATTTAATTCACTTCCCGAGCCCCTGGAAGCATGAAAATCACTTTAAACATGCTAATTTTAGCTCTAACACTGATGATCCACCTACAAATGTGAACTGACGTTCAAAAATAAAACATTTGAAAACGGACCATTTTCCACATTTCTGAAGCATGACGTAATGGGGGGGTGTTATCTCTTTTGTCGAAAATCAGCCGTTTCTGCTCGAACATTAAATGCCTCCAAATGGTATTTAATTAACTTCCCGGGATGAAGAAACACTTTTTGAGAACTCAGAGTGAGTAAATTGGCCATTTTCATGCACTTTTAACCATTCCATAAATCTTGTGTTTAGGGCCCCTGGAAGCATGAAAATCACTTTAAAGATGCTAATTTTAGCTCTAACACTGATGATCCACCTACAAATGTGAACTGACGTTCAAAAATAAAAACATTTGAAAACGGACCATTTTCCACATTTCTGAAGCATGACGTAATGGGGGGGTGTTATCTCTTTTGTCAAAAATCAGCTGTTTTTGTTTGAACATTAAATGCCTCCAAATAGTATTTAATTCACTTCCCGAGCCCCTGGAAGCATGAAAATCACTTTAAACATGCTAATTTTAGCTCTAACACTGATGATCCACCTACAAATGTGAACTGACGTTCAAAAATAAAACATTTGAAAACGGACCATTTTCCACATTTCTGAAGCATGACGTAATGGGGGGGTGTTATCTCTTTTGTCGAAAATCAGCCGTTTTTGCTCGAACATTAAATGCCTCCAAATGGTATTTAATTAACTTCCCGGGGTGAAGAAACCCCTTTTGAGAACTCAGAGTGAGTAAATTGGCCATTTTCATGCACTTTTAACCATTCCATAAATCTTGTGTTTAGGGCCCCTGGAAGCATGAAAATCACTTTAAACATGCTAATTTTAGCTCCAACACTGATGATCCACCTACAAATGTGAACTGACGTTCAAAAATAAAACATTTGAAAACGGACCATTTTCCACATTTCTGAAGCATGACGTAATGGGGGGGTGTTATCTCTTTTGTCAAAAATCAGCTGTTTTTGCTTGAACATTAAATGCCTCCAAATAGTATTTAATTCACTTCCCGAGCCCCTGGAAGCATGAAAATCACTTTAAACATGCTAATTTTAGCTCTAACACTGATGATCCACCTACAAATGTGAACTGACGTTCAAAAATAAAACATTTGAAAACGGATCATTTTCCACATTTCTGAAGCATGACGTAATGGGGGGTGTTATCTCTTTTGTCGAAAATCAGCAGTTTTTGCTCGAACATTAAATGCCTCCAAATGGTATTTAATTAACTTCCCGGGGTGAAGAAACCTTTTTGAGAACTCAGAGTGAGTAAATTGGCCATTTTCATGCACTTTAACCATTCCATAAATCTCGTGTTTAGGGCCCCTGGAAGCATGAAAATCACTTTAAACATGCTAATTTTAGCTCTAACACTGATGATCCAGCTACAAATGTGAACTGACGTTCAAAAATAAAACATTTGAAAACGGACCATTTTCCACATTTCTGAAGCATGACGTAATGGGGGGGTGTTATCTCTTTTGTCAAAAATCAGCTGTTTTTGATTGAACATTAAATGCCTCCAAATAGTATTTAATTCACTTCCCGAGCCCCTGGAAGCATGAAAATCACTTTAAACATGCTAATTTTAGCTCTAACACAGATGATCCACCTACAAATGTGAACTGACGTTCAAAAATAAAACATTTGAAAACGGACCATTTTCCACATTTCTGAAGCATGACGTAATGGGGGGGTGTTATCTCTTTTGTCGAAAATCAGCCGTTTTTGCTCGAACATTAAATGCCTCCAAATGGTATTTAATTAACTTCCCGGGGTGAAGAAACCCTTTTTGAGAACTCAGAGTGAGTAAATTGGCCATTTTCATGCACTTTTAACCATTCCATAAATCTTGTGTTTAGGGCCCCTGGAAGCATGAAAATCACTTTAAACATGCTAATTTTAGCTCCAACACTGATGATCCACCTACAAATGTGAACTGACGTTCCAAAATAAAACATTTGAAAACGGACCATTTTCCACATTTCTGAAGCATGACTTAATGGGGGGGGTGTTATCTCTTTTGTCAAAAATCAGCTGTTTTTGCTTGAACATTAAATGCCTCCAAATAGTATTTAATTCACTTCCCGAGCCCCTGGAAGCATGAAAATCACTTTAAACATGCTAATTTTAGCTCTAACACTGATGATCCACCTACAAATGTGAACTGACGTTCAAAAATAAAACATTTGAAAACGGACCATTTTCCACATTTCTGAAGCATGACGTAATGGGGGGGTGTTATCTCTTTTGTCGAAAATCAGCCGTTTCTGCTCGAACATTAAATGCCTCCAAATGGTATTTAATTAACTTCCCGGGGTGAAGAAACACTTTTTGAGAACTCAGAGTGAGTAAATTGGCCATTTTCATGCACTTTTAACCATTCCATAAATCTTGTGTTTAGGGCCCCTGGAAGCATGAAAATCACTTTAAAGATGCTAATTTTAGCTCTAACACTGATGATCCACCTACAAATGTGAACTGACGTTCAAAAATAAAAACATTTGAAAACGGACCATTTTCCACATTTCTGAAGCATGACGTAATGGGGGGGTGTTATCTCTTTTGTCAAAAATCAGCTGTTTTTGTTTGAACATTAAATGCCTCCAAATAGTATTTAATTCACTTCCCGAGCCCCTGGAAGCATGAAAATCACTTTAAACATGCTAATTTTAGCTCTAACACTGATGATCCACCTACAAATGTGAACTGACGTTCAAAAATAAAACATTTGAAAACGGACCATTTTCCACATTTCTGAAGCATGACGTAATGGGGGGGTGTTATCTCTTTTGTCGAAAATCAGCCGTTTTTGCTCGAACATTAAATGCCTCCAAATGGTATTTAATTAACTTCCCGGGGTGAAGAAACCCCTTTTGAGAACTCAGAGTGAGTAAATTGGCCATTTTCATGCACTTTTAACCATTCCATAAATCTTGTGTTTAGGGCCCCTGGAAGCATGAAAATCACTTTAAACATGCTAATTTTAGCTCCAACACTGATGATCCACCTACAAATGTGAACTGACATTCAAAAATAAAACATTTTAAAACGGACCATTTTCCACATTTCTGAAGCATGACGTAATGGGGGGGTGTTATCTCTTTTGTCAAAAATCAGCTGTTTTTGATTGAACATTAAATGCCTCCAAATAGTATTTAATTCACTTCCCGAGCCCCTGGAAGCATGAACATCACTATAAACATGCTAATTTTAGCTCTAACACTGATGATCCACCTACAAATGTGAACTGACGTTCCAAAATAAAACATTTGAAAACGGACCATTTTCCACATTTCTGAAGCATGACTTAATGGGGGGGGTGTTATCTCTTTTGTCGAAAATCAGCCGTTTCTGCTCGAACATTAAATGCCTCCAAATGGTATTTAATTAACTTCCCGGGGTGAAGAAACACTTTTTGAGAACTCAGAGTGAGTAAATTGGCCATTTTCATGCACTTTTAACCATTCCATAAATCTTGTGTTTAGGGCCCCTGGAAGCATGAAAATCACTTTAAACATGCTAATTTTAGCTCTAACACTGATGATCCACCTACAAATGTGAACTGACGTTCAAAAATAAAACATTTGAAAACGGACCATTTTCCACATTTCTGAAGCATGACGTAATGGGGGGGTGTTATCTCTTTTGTCAAAAGACAGCTGTTTTTGATTGAACATTAAATGCCTCCAAATAGTATTTAATTCACTTCCCGAGCCCCTGGAAGCATGAAAATCTCTTTAAACATGCTAATTTTAGCTCTAACACTGATGATCCACCTACAAATGTGAACTGATGTTCAAAAATAAAACATTTGAAAACGGACCATTTTCCACATTTCTGAAGCATGACGTAATGGGGGGGTGTTATCTCTTTTGTCGAAAATCAGCCGTTTTTGCTCGAACATTAAATGCCTCCAAATGGTATTTAATTAACTTCCCGGGGTGAAGAAACCCTTTTTGAGAACTCAGAGTGAGTAAATTGGCCATTTTCATGCACTTTTAACCATTCCATAAATCTTGTGTTTAGGGCCCCTGGAAGCATGAAAATCACTTTAAACATGCTAATTTTAGCTCTAACACTGATGATCCACCTACAAATGTGAACTGACGTTCAAAAATAAAACATTTGAAAACGGACCATTTTCCACATTTCTGAAGCATGACGTAATGGGGGGGTGTTATCTCTTTTGTCAAAAATCAGCTGTTTTTGCTTGAACATTAAATGCCTCCAAATAGTATTTAATTCACTTCCCGAGCCCCTGGAAGCATGAAAATCACTTTAAACATGCTAATTTTAGCTCTAACACTGATGATCCACCTACAAATGTGAACTGACGTTCAAAAATAAAACATTTGAAAACGGACCATTTTCCACATTTCTGAAGCATGACGTAATGGGGGGGTGTTATCTCTTTTGTCGAAAATCAGCCGTTTTTGCTCGAACATTAAATGACTCCAAATGGTATTTAATTAACTTCCCGGGGTGAAGAAACCCTTTTTGAGAACTCAGAGTGAGTAAATTGGCCATTTTCATGCACTTTTAACCATTCCATAAATCTAGTGTTTAGGGCCCCTGGAAGCATGAAAATCACTTTAAACATGCTAATTTTAGCTCTAACACTGATGATCCACCTACAAATGTGAACTGACGTTCAAAAATAAAACATTTGAAAACGGACCATTTTCCACATTTCTGAAGCATGACGTAATGGGGGGTGTTATCTCTTTTGTCAAAAATCAGCTGTTTTTGATTGAACATTAAATGCCTCCAAATAGTATTTAATTCACTTCCCGAGCCCCTGGAAGCATGAAAATCACTTTAAACATGCTAATTTTAGCTCTAACACTGATGATCCACCTACAAATGTGAACTGACGTTCAAAAATAAAACATTTGAAAACGGACCATTTTCCACATTTCTGAAGCATGACGTAATGGGGGGTGTTATCTCTTTTGTCAAAAATCAGCTGTTTTTGATTGAACATTAAATGCCTCCAAATAGTGTTTAATTCACTTCCCGAGCCCCTGGAAGCATGAAAATCACTTTAAACATGCTAATTTTAGCTCTAACACTGATGATCCACCTACAAATGTGAACTGATGTTCAAAAATAAAACATTTGAAAACGGACCATTTTCCACATTTCTGAAGCATGACGTAATGGGGGGGTGTTATCTCTTTTGTCGAAAATCAGCCGTTTTTGCTCGAACATTAAATGCCTCAAAATGGTATTTAATTAACTTCCCGGGGTGAAGAAACCCTTTTTGAGAACTCAGAGTGAGTAAATTGGCCATTTTCATGCACTTTAACCATTCCATAAATCTCGTGTTTAGGGCCCCTGGAAGCATGAAAATCACTTTAAACATGCTAATTTTAGCTCTAACACTGATGATCCAGCTACAAATGTGAACTGACGTTCAAAAATAAAACATTTGAAAACGGACCATTTTCCACATTTCTGAAGCATGACGTAATGGGGGGGTGTTATCTCTTTTGTCAAAAATCAGCTGTTTTTGATTGAACATTAAATGCCTCCAAATAGTATTTAATTCACTTCCCGAGCCCCTGGAAGCATGAAAATCACTTTAAACATGCTAATTTTAGCTCTAACACAGATGATCCACCTACAAATGTGAACTGACGTTCAAAAATAAAACATTTGAAAACGGACCATTTTCCACATTTCTGAAGCATGACGTAATGGGGGGGTGTTATCTCTTTTGTCGAAAATCAGCCGTTTTTGCTCGAACATTAAATGCCTCCAAATGGTATTTAATTAACTTCCCGGGGTGAAGAAACCCTTTTTGAGAACTCAGAGTGAGTAAATTGGCCATTTTCATGCACTTTTAACCATTCCATAAATCTTGTGTTTAGGGCCCCTGGAAGCATGAAAATCACTTTAAACATGCTAATTTTAGCTCCAACACTGATGATCCACCTACAAATGTGAACTGACGTTCCAAAATAAAACATTTGAAAACGGACCATTTTCCACATTTCTGAAGCATGACTTAATGGGGGGGGTGTTATCTCTTTTGTCAAAAATCAGCTGTTTTTGCTTGAACATTAAATGCCTCCAAATAGTATTTAATTCACTTCCCGAGCCCCTGGAAGCATGAAAATCACTTTAAACATGCTAATTTTAGCTCTAACACTGATGATCCACCTACAAATGTGAACTGACGTTCAAAAATAAAACATTTGAAAACGGACCATTTTCCACATTTCTGAAGCATGACGTAATGGGGGGGTGTTATCTCTTTTGTCGAAAATCAGCCGTTTCTGCTCGAACATTAAATGCCTCCAAATGGTATTTAATTAACTTCCCGGGGCGAAGAAACACTTTTTGAGAACTCAGAGTGAGTAAATTGGCCATTTTCATGCACTTTTAACCATTCCATAAATCTTGTGTTTAGGGCCCCTGGAAGCATGAAAATCACTTTAAAGATGCTAATTTTAGCTCTAACACTGATGATCCACCTACAAATGTGAACTGACGTTCAAAAATAAAAACATTTGAAAACGGACCATTTTCCACATTTCTGAAGCATGACGTAATGGGGGGGTGTTATCTCTTTTGTCAAAAATCAGCTGTTTTTGTTTGAACATTAAATGCCTCCAAATAGTATTTAATTCACTTCCCGAGCCCCTGGAAGCATGAAAATCACTTTAAACATGCTAATTTTAGCTCTAACACTGATGATCCACCTACAAATGTGAACTGACGTTCAAAAATAAAACATTTGAAAACGGACCATTTTCCACATTTCTGAAGCATGACGTAATGGGGGGGGTGTTATCTCTTTTGTCGAAAATCAGCCGTTTTTGCTCGAACATTAAATGCCTCCAAATGGTATTTAATTAACTTCCCGGGGTGAAGAAACCCCTTTTGAGAACTCAGAGTGAGTAAATTGGCCATTTTCATGCACTTTTAACCATTCCATAAATCTTGTGTTTAGGGCCCCTGGAAGCATGAAAATCACTTTAAACATGCTAATTTTAGCTCCAACACTGATGATCCACCTACAAATGTGAACTGACGTTCAAAAATAAAACATTTGAAAACGGACCATTTTCCACATTTCTGAAGCATGACGTAATGGGGGGGTGTTATCTCTTTTGTCAAAAATCAGCTGTTTTTGCTTGAACATTAAATGCCTCCAAATAGTATTTAATTCACTTCCCGAGCCCCTGGAAGCATGAAAATCACTTTAAACATGCTAATTTTAGCTCTAACACTGATGATCCACCTACAAATGTGAACTGACGTTCAAAAATAAAACATTTGAAAACGGATCATTTTCCACATTTCTGAAGCATGACGTAATGGGGGGTGTTATCTCTTTTGTCGAAAATCAGCAGTTTTTGCTCGAACATTAAATGCCTCCAAATGGTATTTAATTAACTTCCCGGGGTGAAGAAACCTTTTTGAGAACTCAGAGTGAGTAAATTGGCCATTTTCATGCACTTTAACCATTCCATAAATCTCGTGTTTAGGGCCCCTGGAAGCATGAAAATCACTTTAAACATGCTAATTTTAGCTCTAACACTGATGATCCAGCTACAAATGTGAACTGACGTTCAAAAATAAAACATTTGAAAACGGACCATTTTCCACATTTCTGAAGCATGACGTAATGGGGGGGTGTTATCTCTTTTGTCAAAAATCAGCTGTTTTTGATTGAACATTAAATGCCTCCAAATAGTATTTAATTCACTTCCCGAGCCCCTGGAAGCATGAAAATCACTTTAAACATGCTAATTTTAGCTCTAACACAGATGATCCACCTACAAATGTGAACTGACGTTCAAAAATAAAACATTTGAAAACGGACCATTTTCCACATTTCTGAAGCATGACGTAATGGGGGGGTGTTATCTCTTTTGTCGAAAATCAGCCGTTTTTGCTCGAACATTAAATGCCTCCAAATGGTATTTAATTAACTTCCCGGGGTGAAGAAACCCTTTTTGAGAACTCAGAGTGAGTAAATTGGCCATTTTCATGCACTTTTAACCATTCCATAAATCTTGTGTTTAGGGCCCCTGGAAGCATGAAAATCACTTTAAACATGCTAATTTTAGCTCCAACACTGATGATCCACCTACAAATGTGAACTGAAGTTCCAAAATAAAACATTTGAAAACGGACCATTTTCCACATTTCTGAAGCATGACTTAATGGGGGGGGTGTTATCTCTTTTGTCAAAAATCAGCTGTTTTTGCTTGAACATTAAATGCCTCCAAATAGTATTTAATTCACTTCCCGAGCCCCTGGAAGCATGAAAATCACTTTAAACATGCTAATTTTAGCTCTAACACTGATGATCCACCTACAAATGTGAACTGACGTTCAAAAATAAAACATTTGAAAACGGACCATTTTCCACATTTCTGAAGCATGACGTAATGGGGGGGTGTTATCTCTTTTGTCGAAAATCAGCCGTTTCTGCTCGAACATTAAATGCCTCCAAATGGTATTTAATTAACTTCCCGGGGTGAAGAAACACTTTTTGAGAACTCAGAGTGAGTAAATTGGCCATTTTCATGCACTTTTAACCATTCCATAAATCTTGTGTTTAGGGCCCCTGGAAGCATGAAAATCACTTTAAAGATGCTAATTTTAGCTCTAACACTGATGATCCACCTACAAATGTGAACTGACGTTCAAAAATAAAAACATTTGAAAACGGACCATTTTCCACATTTCTGAAGCATGACGTAATGGGGGGGTGTTATCTATTTTGTCAAAAATCAGCTGTTTTTGTTTGAACATTAAATGCCTCCAAATAGTATTTAATTCACTTCCCGAGCCCCTGGAAGCATGAAAATCACTTTAAACATGCTAATTTTAGCTCTAACACTGATGATCCACCTACAAATGTGAACTGACGTTCAAAAATAAAACATTTGAAAACGGACCATTTTCCACATTTCTGAAGCATGACGTAATGGGGGGGTGTTATCTCTTTTGTCGAAAATCAGCCGTTTTTGCTCGAACATTAAATGCCTCCAAATGGTATTTAATTAACTTCCCGGGGTGAAGAAACCCTTTTTGAGAACTCAGAGTGAGTAAATTGGCCATTTTCATGCACTTTTAACCATTCCATAAATCTTGTGTTTAGGGCCCCTGGAAGCATGAAAATCACTTTAAACATGCTAATTTTAGCTCTAACACTGATGATCCACCTACAAATGTGAACTGACGTTCAAAAATAAAACATTTGAAAACGGACCATTTTCCACATTTCTGAAGCATGACGTAATGGGGGGGTGTTATCTCTTTTGTCGAAAATCAGCCGTTTTTGCTCGAACATTAAATGACTCCAAATGGTATTTAATTAACTTCCCGGGGTGAAGAAACCCTTTTTGAGAACTCAGAGTGAGTAAATTGGCCATTTTCATGCACTTTTAACCATTCCATAAATCTAGTGTTTAGGGCCCCTGGAAGCATGAAAATCACTTTAAACATGCTAATTTTAGCTCTAACACTGATGATCCACCTACAAATGTGAACTGACGTTCAAAAATAAAACATTTGAAAACGGACCATTTTCCACATTTCTGAAGCATGACGTAATGGGGGGTGTTATCTCTTTTGTCAAAAATCAGCTGTTTTTGATTGAACATTAAATGCCTCCAAATAGTATTTAATTCACTTCCCGAGCCCCTGGAAGCATGAAAATCACTTTAAACATGCTAATTTTAGCTCTAACACTGATGATCCACCTACAAATGTGAACTGATGTTCAAAAATAAAACATTTGAAAACGGACCATTTTCCACATTTCTGAAGCATGACGTAATGGGGGGGTGTTATCTCTTTTGTCGAAAATCAGCAGTTTTTGCTCGAACATTAAATGCCTCCAAATGGTATTTAATTAACTTCCCGGGGTGAAGAAACCCTTTTTGAGAACTCAGAGTGAGTAAATTGGCCATTTTCATGCACTTTTAACCATTCCATAAATCTTGTGTTTAGGGCCCCTGGAAGCATGAAAATCACTTTAAACATGCTAATTTTAGCTCTAACACTGATGATCCACCTACAAATGTGAACTGACGTTCAAAAATAAAACATTTGAAAACGGACCATTTTCCACATTTCTGAAGCATGACGTAATGGGGGGGTGTTATCTCTTTTGTCAAAAATCAGCTGTTTTTGCTTGAACATTAAATGCCTCCAAATAGTATTTAATTCACTTCCCGAGCCCCTGGAAGCATGAAAATCACTTTAAACATGCTAATTTTAGCTCTAACACTGATGATCCACCTACAAATGTGAACTGACGTTCAAAAATAAAACATTTGAAAACGGACCATTTTCCACATTTCTGAAGCATGACGTAATGGGGGAGTGTTATCTCTTTTGTCGAAAATCAGCCGTTTTTGCTCGAACATTAAATGCCTCCAAATGGTATTTAATTAACTTCCCGGGGTGAAGAAACCCTTTTTGAGAACTCAGAGTGAGTAAATTGGCCATTTTCATGCACTTTTAACCATTGCATAAATCTTGTGTTTAGGGCCCCTGGAAGCATGAAAATCACTTTAAACATGCTAATTTTAGCTCTAACACTGATGATCCACCTACAAATGTGAACTGACGTTCAAAAATAAAACATTTGAAAACGGACCATTTTCCACATTTCTGAAGCATGACGTAATGGGGGGGTGTTATCTCTTTTGTCAAAAATCAGCTGTTTTTGCTTGAACATTAAATGCCTCCAAATAGTATTTAATTCACTTCCCGAGCCCCTGGAAGCATGAAAATCACTTTAAACATGCTAATTTTAGCTCTAACACTGATGATCCACCTACAAATGTGAACTGACGTTCAAAAAGAAAACATTTGAAAACGGACCATTTTCCACATTTCTGAAGCATGACGTAATGGGGGGGTGTTATCTCTTTTGTCGAAAATCAGCCGTTTTTGCTCGAACATTAAATGCCTCCAAATGGTATTTAATTAACTTCCCGGGGTGAAGAAACCCTTTTTGAGAACTCAGAGTGAGTTAATTGGCCATTTTCATGCACTTTTAACCATTCCATAAATCTTGTGTTTAGGGCCCCTGGAAGCATGAAAATCACTTTAAACATGCTAATTTTAGCTCTAACACTGATGATCCACCTACAAATGTGAACTGACGTTCAAAAATAAAACATTTGAAAACGGACCATTTTCCACATTTCTGAAGCATGACGTAATGGGGGGGTGTTATCTCTTTTGTCAAAAATCAGCTGTTTTTGCTTGAACATTAAATGCCTCCAAATAGTATTTAATTCACTTCCCGAGCCCCTGGAAGCATGAAAATCACTTTAAACATGCTAATTTTAGCTCTAACACTGATGATCCACCTACAAATGTGAACTGACGTTCAAAAATAAAACATTTGAAAACGGACCATTTTCCACATTTCTGAAGCATGACGTAATGGGGGGGTGTTATCTCTTTTGTCAAAAATCAGCAGTTTTTGCTCGAACATTAAATGCCTCCAAATGGTATTTAATTAACTTCCCGGGGTGAAGAAACCCTTTTTGAGAACTCAGAGTGAGTAAATTGGCCATTTTCATGCACTTTTAACCATTCCATAAATCTTGTGTTTAGGGCCCCTGGAAGCATGAAAATCACTTTAAACATGCTAATTTTAGCTCTAACACTGATGATCCACCTACAAATGTGAACTGACGTTCAAAAATAAAACATTTGAAAACGGACCATTTTCCACATTTCTGAAGCATGACGTAATGGGGGGGTGTTATCTCTTTTGTTAAAAATCAGCTGTTTTTGCTTGAACATTAAATGCCTCCAAATAGTATTCATTTCACTTCCCGAGCCCCTGGAAGCATGAAAATCACTTTAAACATGCTAATTTTAGCTCTAACACTGATGATCCATCTACAAATGTGAACTGACGTTCAAAAATAAAACATTTGAAAACGGACCATTTTCCACATTTCTGAAGCATGACGTAATGGGGGGGTGTTATCTCTTTTGTCGAAAATCAGCAGTTTTTGCTCGAACATTAAATGCCTCCAAATGGTATTTAATTAACTTCCCGGGGTGAAGAAACCCTTTTTGAGAACTCAGAGTGAGTAAATTGGCCATTTTCATGCACTTTTAACCATTCCATAAATCTTGTGTTTAGGGCCCCTGGAAGCATGAAAATCACTTTAAACATGCTAATTTTAGCTCTAACACTGATGATCCACCTACAAATGTGAACTGACGTTCAAAAATAAAACATTTGAAAACGGACCATTTTCCACATTTCTGAAGCATGACGTAATGGGGGGGTGTTATCTCTTTTGTCAAAAATCAGCTGTTTTTGCTTGAACATTAAATGCCTCCAAATAGTATTTAATTCACGTCCCGAGCCCCTGGAAGCATGAAAATCACATTAAACATGCTAATTTTAGCTCTAACACTGATGATCCACCTACAAATGTGAACTGACGTTCAAAAAGAAAACATTTGAAAACGGACCATTTTCCACATTTCTGAAGCATGACGTAATGGGGGGGTGTTATCTCTTTTGTCGAAAATCAGCCGTTTTTGCTCGAACATTAAATGCCTCCAAATGGTATTTAATTAACTTCCCGGGGTGAAGAAACCCTTTTTGAGAACTCAGAGTGAGTTAATTGGCCATTTTCATGCACTTTTAACCATTCCATAAATCTTGTGTTTAGGGCCCCTGGAAGCATGAAAATCACTTTAAACATGCTAATTTTAGCTCTAACACTGATGATCCACCTACAAATGTGAACTGACGTTCAAAAATAAAACATTTGAAAACGGACCATTTTCCACATTTCTGAAGCATGACGTAATGGGGGGGTGTTATCTCTTTTGTCAAAAATCAGCTGTTTTTGCTTGAACATTAAATGCCTCCAAATAGTATTTAATTCACTTCCCGAGCCCCTGGAAGCATGAAAATCACTTTAAACATGCTAATTTTAGCTCTAACACTGATGATCCACCTACAAATGTGAACTGACGTTCAAAAATAAAACATTTGAAAACGGACCATTTTCCACATTTCTGAAGCATGACGTAATGGAGGGGTGTTATCTCTTTTGTCAAAAATCAGCAGTTTTTGCTCGAACATTAAATGCCTCCAAATGGTATTTAATTAACTTCCCGGGGTGAAGAAACCCTTTTTGAGAACTCAGAGTGAGTAAATTGGCCATTTTCATGCACTTTTAACCATTCCATAAATCTTGTGTTTAGGGCCCCTGGAAGCATGGAAATCACTTTAAACATGCAAATTTTAGCTCTAACACTGATGATCCACCTACAAATGTGAACTGACGTTCAAAAATAAAACATTTGAAAACGGACCATTTTCCACATTTCTGAAGCATGACGTAATGGGGGGGTGTTATCTCTTTTGTCAAAAATCAGCTGTTTTTGCTTGAACATTAAATGCCTCCAAATAGTATTTAATTCACTTCCCGAGCCCCTGGAAGCATGAAAATCACTTTAAACATGCTAATTTTAGCTCTAACACTGATGATCCACCTACAAATGTGAACTGACGTTCAAAAATAAAACATTTGAAAACGGACCATTTTCCACATTTCTGAAGTATGACGTAATGGGGAGGTGTTATCTCTTTTGTCGAAAATCAGCCGTTTTTGCTCGAACATTAAATGCCTCCAAATGGTATTTAATTAACTTCCCGGGGTGAAGAAACCCTTTTTGAGAACTCAGAGTGAGTAAATTGGCCATTTTCATGCACTTTTAACCATTCCATAAATCTTGTGTTTAGGGCCCCTGGAAGCATGAAAATCACTTTAAACATGCTATTTTTAGCTCTAACACTGATGATCCACCTACAAATGTGAACTGACGTTCAAAAATAAAACATTTGAAAACGGACCATTTTCCACATTTCTGAAGCATGACGTAATGGGGGGTGTTATCTCTTTTGTCGAAAATCAGCTGTTTTTGATTGAACATTAAATGCCTCCAAATAGTATTTAATTCACTTCCCGAGCCCCTGGAAGCATGAAAATCACTTTAAACATGCTAATTTTAGCTCTAACACTGATGATCCACCTACAAATGTGAACTGATGTTCAAAAATAAAACATTTGAAAACGGACCATTTTCCACATTTCTGAAGCATGACGTAATGGGGGGGGTGTTATCTCTTTTGTCGAAAATCAGCCGTTTTTGCTCGAACATTAAATGCCTCCAAATGGTATTTAATTAACTTCCCGGGGTGAAGAAACCCTTTTTGAGAACTCAGAGTGAGTAAATTGGCCATTTTCATGCACTTTTAACCATTCCATAAATCTTGTGTTTAGGGCCCCTGGAAGCATGAAAATCACTTTAAACATGCTAATTTTAGCTCTAACACTGATGATCCACCTACAAATGTGAACTGACGTTCAAAAATAAAACATTTGAAAACGGACCATTTTCCACATTTCTGAAGCATGACGTAATGGGGGGGTGTTATCTCTTTTGTCAAAAATCAGCTGTTTTTGATTGAACATTAAATGCCTCCGAATAGTATTTATTTCACTTCCCGAGCCCCTGGAAGCATGAAAATCACTTTAAACATGCTAATTTTAGCTCTAACACTAATGATCCACCTACAAATGTGAACTGACGTTCAAAAATAAAACATTTGAAAACGGACCATTTTCCACATTTCTGAAGCATGACGTAATGGGGGGGTGTTATCTCTTTTGTCGAAAATCAGCAGTTTTTGCTCGAACATTAAATGCCTCCAAATGGTATTTAATTAACTTCCCGGGGTGAAGAAACCCTTTTTGAGAACTCAGAGTGAGTAAATTGGCCATTTTCATGCACTTTTAACCATTCCATAAATCTTGTGTTTAGGGCCCCTGGAAGCATGAAAATCACTTTAAACATGCTAATTTTAGCTCTAACACTGATGATCCACCTACAAATGTGAACTGACGTTCAAAAATAAAACATTTGAAAACGGACCATTTTCCACATTTCTGAAGCATGACGTAATGGGGGGGTGTTATCTCTTTTGTCAAAAATCAGCAGTTTTTGCTTGAACATTAAATGCCTCCAAATGGTATTTAATTATTTTCCCGGGGTGAAGAAACTCTTTTTGAGAACTCAGAGTGAGTAAATTGGCCATTTTCATGCACTTTTAACCATTCCATAAATCTTGTGTTTAGGGCCCCTGGAAGCATGAAAATCACTTTAAACATGCTAATTTTAGCTCTAACACTGATGATCCACCTACAAATGTGAACTGACATTCAAAAATAAAACATTTGAAAACGGACCATTTTCCACATTTCTGAAGCATGACGTAATGGGGGGGTGTTATCTCTTTTGTCAAAAATCAGCTGTTTTTGCTTGAACATTAAATGCCTCCAAATAGTATTTAATTCACTTCCCGAGCCCCTGGAAGCATGAAAATCACTTTAAACATGCTAATTTTAGCTCTAACACTGATGATCCACCTACAAATGTGAACTGACGTTCAAAAATAAAACATTTGAAAACGGACCATTTTCCACATTTCTGAAGCATGACGTAATGGGGGAGTGTTATCTCTTTTGTCGAAAATCAGCCGTTTTTGCTCGAACATTAAATGCCTCCAAATGGTATTTAATTAACTTCCCGGGGTGAAGAAACCCTTTTTGAGAACTCAGAGTGAGTAAATTGGCCATTTTCATGCACTTTTAACCATTCCATAAATCTTGTGTTTAGGGCCCCTGGAAGCATGAAAATCACTTTAAACATGCTAATTTTAGCTCTAACACTGATGATCCACCTACAAATGTGAACTGACGTTCAAAAATAAAACATTTGAAAACGGACCATTTTCCACATTTCTGAAGCATGACGTAATGGGGGGGTGTTATCTCTTTTGTCAAAAATCAGCTGTTTTTGCTTGAACATTAAATGCCTCCAAATAGTATTTAATTCACTTCCCGAGCCCCTGGAAGCATGAAAATCACTTTAAACATGCTAATTTTAGCTCTAACACTGATGATTCACCTACAAATGTGAACTGACGTTCAAAAAGAAAACATTTGAAAACGGACCATTTTCCACATTTCTGAAGCATGACGTAATGGGGGGGTGTTATCTCTTTTGTCGAAAATCAGCCGTTTTTGCTCGAACATTAAATGCCTCCAAATGGTATTTAATTAACTTCCCGGGGTGAAGAAACCCTTTTTGAGAACTCAGAGTGAGTTAATTGGCCATTTTCATGCACTTTTAACCATTCCATAAATCTTGTGTTTAGGGCCCCTGGAAGCATGAAAATCACTTTAAACATGCTAATTTTAGCTCTAACACTGATGATCCACCTACAAATGTGAACTGACGTTCAAAAATAAAACATTTGAAAACGGACCATTTTCCACATTTCTGAAGCATGACGTAATGGGGGGGTGTTATCTCTTTTGTCAAAAATCAGCTGTTTTTGCTTGAACATTAAATGCCTCCAAATAGTATTTAATTCACTTCCCAAGCCCCTGGAAGCATGAAAATCACTTTAAACATGCTAATTTTAGCTCTAACACTGATGATCCACCTACAAATGTGAACTGACGTTCAAAAAGAAAACATTTGAAAACGGACCATTTTCCACATTTCTGAAGCATGACGTAATGGGGGGGTGTTATCTCTTTTGTCGAAAATCAGCCGTTTTTGCTCGAACATTAAATGCCTCCAAATGGTATTTAATTAACTTCCCGGGGTGAAGAAACCCTTTTTGAGAACTCAGAGTGAGTTAATTGGCCATTTTCATGCACTTTTAACCATTCCATAAATCTTGTGTTTAGGGCCCCTGGAAGCATGAAAATCACTTTAAACATGCTAATTTTAGCTCTAACACTGATGATCCACCTACAAATGTGAACTGACGTTCAAAAATAAAACATTTGAAAACAGACCATTTTCCACATTTCTGAAGCATGACGTAATGGGGGGGTGTTATCTCTTTTGTCAAAAATCAGCTGTTTTTGCTTGAACATTAAATGCCTCCAAATAGTATTTAATTCACTTCCCGAGCCCCTGGAAGCATGAAAATCACTTTAAACATGCTAATTTTAGCTCCAACACTGATGATCCACCTACAAATGTGAACTGACGTTCAAAAATAAAACATTTGAAAACGGACCATTTTCCACATTTCTGAAGCATGACGTAATGGAGGGGTGTTATCTCTTTTGTCAAAAATCAGCAGTTTTTGCTCGAACATTAAATGCCTCCAAATGGTATTTAATTAACTTCCCGGGGTGAAGAAACCCTTTTTGAGAACTCAGAGTGAGTAAATTGGCCATTTTCATGCACTTTTAACCATTCCATAAATCTTGTGTTTAGGGCCCCTGGAAGCATGAAAATCACTTTAAACATGCTAATTTTAGCTCTAACACTGATGATCCACCTACAAATGTGAACTGACGTTCAAAAAAAAAACATTTGAAAACGGACCATTTTCCACATTTCTGAAGCATGACGTAATGGGGGGGTGTTATCTCTTTTGTCAAAAATCAGCTGTTTTTGCTTGAACATTAAATGCCTCCAAATAGTATTTAATTCACTTCCCGAGCCCCTGGAAGCATGAAAATCACTTTAAACATGCTAATTTTAGCTCTAACACTGATGATCCACCTACAAATGTGAACTGACGTTCAAAAATAAAACATTTGAAAACGGACCATTTTCCACATTTCTGAAGCATGACGTAATGGGGAGGTGTTATCTCTTTTGTCGAAAATCAGCCGTTTTTGCTCGAACATTAAATGCCTCCAAATGGTATTTAATTAACTTCCCGGGGTGAAGAAACCCTTTTTGAGAACTCAGAGTGAGTAAATTGGCCATTTTCATGCACTTTTAACCATTCCATAAATCTTGTGTTTAGGGCCCCTGGAAGCATGAAAATCACTTTAAACATGCTATTTTTAGCTCTAACACTGATGATCCACCTACAAATGTGAACTGACGTTCAAAAATAAAACATTTGAAAACGGACCATTTTCCACATTTCTGAAGCATGACGTAATGGGGGGGTGTTATCTCTTTTGTCGAAAATCAGCTGTTTTTGATTGAACATTAAATGCCTCCAAATAGTATTTAATTCACTTCCCGAGCCCCTGGAAGCATGAAAATCACTTTAAACATGCTAATTTTATCTCTAACACTGATGATCCACCTACAAATGTGAACTGATGTTCAAAAATAAAACATTTGAAAACGGACCATTTTCCACATTTCTGAAGCATGACGTAATGGGGGGGTGTTATCTCTTTTGTCGAAAATCAGCCGTTTTTGCTCGAACATTAAATGCCTCCAAATGGTATTTAATTAACTTCCCGGGGTGAAGAAACCGTTTTTGAGAACTCAGAGTGAGTAAATTGGCCATTTTCATGCACTTTTAACCATTCCATAAATCTTGTGTTTAGGGCCCCTGGAAGCATGAAAATCACTTTAAACATGCTAATTTTAGCTCTAACACTGATGATCCACCTACAAATGTGAACTGACGTTCAAAAATAAAACATTTGAAAACGGACCATTTTCCACATTTCTGAAGCATGACGTAATGGGGGGGTGTTATCTCTTTTGTCAAAAATCAGCTGTTTTTGATTGAACATTAAATGCCTCCAAATAGTATTTATTTTACTTCCCGAGCCCCTGGAAGCATGAAAATCACTTTAAACATGCTAATTTTAGCTCTAACACTGATGATCCACCTACAAATGTGAACTGACGTTCAAAAATAAAACATTTGAAAACGGACCATTTTCCACATTTCTGAAGCATGACGTAATGGGGGGGTGTTATCTCTTTTGTCGAAAATCAGCAGTTTTTGCTCGAACATTAAATGCCTCCAAATGGTATTTAATTAACTTCCCGGGGTGAAGAAACCCTTTTTGAGAACTCAGAGTGAGTAAATTGGCCATTTTCATGCACTTTTAACCATTCCATAAATCTTGTGTTTAGGGCCCCTGGAAGCATGAAAATCACTTTAAACATGCTAATTTTAGCTCTAACACTGATGATCCACCTACAAATGTGAACTGACGTTCAAAAATAAAACATTTGAAAACGGACCATTTTCCACATTTCTGAAGCATGACGTAATGGGGGGGTGTTATCTCTTTTGTCAAAAATCAGCAGTTTTTGCTTGAACATTAAATGCCTCCAAATGGTATTTAATTATTTTCCCGGGGTGAAGAAACTCTTTTTGAGAACTCAGAGTGAGTAAATTGGCCATTTTCATGCACTTTTAACCATTCCATAAATCTTGTGTTTAGGGCCCCTGGAAGCATGAAAATCACTTTAAACATGCTAATTTTAGCTCTAACACTGATGATCCACCTACAAATGTGAACTGACGTTCAAAAATAAAACATTTGAAAACGGACCATTTTCCACATTTCTGAAGCATGACGTAATGGGGGGGTGTTATCTCTTTTGTCAAAAATCAGCTGTTTTTGCTTGAACATCAAATGCCTCCAAATAGTATTTAATTCACTTCCCGAGCCCCTGGAAGCATGAAAATCACTTTAAACATGCTAATTTTAGCTCTAACACTGATGATCCACCTACAAATGTGAACTGACGTTCAAAAATAAAACATTTGAAAACGGACCATTTTCCACATTTCTGAAGCATGACGTAATGGGGGGGTGTTATCTCTTTTGTCGAAAATCAGCCGTTTTTGCTCGAACATTAAATGCCTCCAAATGGTATTTAATTAACTTCCCGGGGTGAAGAAACCCTTTTTGAGAACTCAGAGTGAGTAAATTGGCCATTTTCATGCACTTTTAACCATTCCATAAATCTTGTGTTTAGGGCCCCTGAAAGCATGAAAATCACTTTAAACATGCTAATTTTAGCTCTAACACTGATGATCCACCTACAAATGTGAACTGACGTTCAAAAATAAAACATTTGAAAACGGACCATTTTCCACATTTCTGAAGCATGACGTAATGGGGGGGTGTTATCTCTTTTGTCGAAAATCAGCCGTTTTTGCTCGAACATTAAATGCCTCCAAATGGTATTTAATTAACTTCCCGGGGTGAAGAAACCCTTTTTGAGAACTCAGAGTGAGTAAATTGGCCATTTTCATGCACTTTTAACCATTCCATAAATCTTGTGTTTAGGGCCCCTGGAAGCATGAAAATCACTTTAAACATGCTAATTTTAGCTCTAACACTGATGATCCACCTACAAATGTGAACTGACGTTCAAAAATAAAACATTTGAAAACGGACCATTTTCCACATTTCTGAAGCATAACTTAATGGGGGGGTGTTATCTCTTTTGTCAAAAATCAGCAGTTTTTGCTTGAACATTAAATGCCTCCAAATGGTATTTAATTATTTTCCCGGGGTGAAGAAACTCTTTTTGAGAACTCAGAGTGAGTAAATTGGCCATTTTCATGCACTTTTAACCATTCCATAAATCTTGTGTTTAGGGCCCCTGGAAGCATGAAAATCACTTTAAACATGCTAATTTTAGCTCTAACACTGATGATCCACCTACAAATGTGAACTGACGTTCAAAAATAAAACATTTGAAAACGGACCATTTTCCACATTTCTGAAGCATGACGTAATGGGGGGGTGTTATCTCTTTTGTCAAAAATCAGCTGTTTTTGCTTGAACATCAAATGCCTCCAAATAGTATTTAATTCACTTCCCGAGCCCCTGGAAGCATGAAAATCACTTTAAACATGCTAATTTTAGCTCTAACACTGATGATCCACCTACAAATGTGAACTGACGTTCAAAAATAAAACATTTGAAAACGGACCATTTTCCACATTTCTGAAGCATGACGTAATGGGGGGGTGTTATCTCTTTTGTCGAAAATCAGCCGTTTTTGCTCGAACATTAAATGCCTCCAAATGGTATTTAATTAACTTCCCGGGGTGAAGAAACCCTTTTTGAGAACTCAGAGTGAGTAAATTGGCCATTTTCATGCACTTTTAACCATTCCATAAATCTTGTGTTTAGGGCCCCTGAAAGCATGAAAATCACTTTAAACATGCTAATTTTAGCTCTAACACTGATGATCCACCTACAAATGTGAACTGACGTTCAAAAATAAAACATTTGAAAACGGACCATTTTCCACATTTCTGAAGCATGACGTAATGGGGGGGTGTTATCTCTTTTGTCGAAAATCAGCCGTTTTTGCTCGAACATTAAATGCCTCCAAATGGTATTTAATTAACTTCCCGGGGTGAAGAAACCCTTTTTGAGAACTCAGAGTGAGTAAATTGGCCATTTTCATGCACTTTTAACCATTCCATAAATCTTGTGTTTAGGGCCCCTGGAAGCATGAAAATCACTTTAAACATGCTAATTTTAGCTCTAACACTGATGATCCACCTACAAATGTGAACTGACGTTCAAAAATAAAACATTTGAAAACGGACCATTTTCCACATTTCTGAAGCATAACTTAATGGGGGGGTGTTATCTCTTTTGTAAAAACTCAGCTGTTTTTGATTGAACATTAAATACCTCCAAATAGTATTTAATTCACTTCCCGAGCCCCTGGAAGCATGAAAATCACTTTAAACATGCTAATTTTAGCTCTAACACTGATGATCCACCTACAAATGTGAACTGATGTTCAAAAATAAAACATTTGAAAACAGACCATTTTCCACATTTCTGAATCATGACGTAATGGGGGGGTGTTATCTCTTTTGTCGAAAATCAGCCGTTTTTGCTCGAACATTAAATGCCTCCAAATGGTATTTAATTAACTTCCCGGGGTGAAGAAACCCTTTTTGAGAACTCAGAGTGAGTAAATTGGCCATTTTCATGCACTTTTAACCATTCCATAAATCTTGTGTTTAGGGCCCCTGGAAGCATAAAAATCACTTTAAACATGCTAATTTTAGCTCTAACACTGATGATCCACCTACAAATGTGAACTGACGTTCAAAAATAAAACATTTGAAAACGGACCATTTTCCACATTTCTGAAGCATGACGTAATGGGGGGGTGTTATCTCTTTTGTCAAAAATCAGCTGTTTTTGCTTGAACATTAAATGCCTCCAAATAGTATTTAATTCACTTCCCGAGCCCCTGGAAGCATGAAAATCACTTTAAACATGCTAATTTTAGCTCTAACACTGATGATCCACCTACAAATGTGAACTGACGTTCAAAAATAAAACATTTGAAAACGGACCATTTTCCACATTTCTGAAGCATGACGTAATGGGGGGGTGTTATCTCTTTTGTCGAAAATCAGCCGTTTTTGCTCGAACATTAAATGCCTCCAAATGGTATTTAATTAACTTCCCGGGGTGAAGAAACCCTTTTTGAGAACTCAGAGTGAGTAAATTGGCCATTTTCATGCACTTTTAACCATTCCATAAATCTTGTGTTTAGGGCCCCTGAAAGCATGAAAATCACTTTAAACATGCTAATTTTAGCTCTAACACTGATGATCCACCTACAAATGTGAACTGACGTTCAAAAATAAAACATTTGAAAACAGACCATTTTCCGCATTTCTGAAGCATGACGTAATGGGGGGGTGTTATCTCTTTTGTCGAAAATCAGCCGTTTTTGCTCGAACATTAAATGCCTCCAAATGGTATTTAATTAACTTCCCGGGGTGAAGAAACCCTTTTTGAGAACTCAGAGTGAGTAAATTGGCCATTTTCATGCACTTTTAACCATTCCATAAATCTTGTGTTTAGGGCCCCTGGAAGCATAAAAATCACTTTAAACATGCTAATTTTAGCTCTAACACTGATGATCCACCTACAAATGTGAACTGACGTTCAAAAATAAAACATTTGAAAACGGACCATTTTCCACATTTCTGAAGCATGACGTAATGGGGGGGTGTTATCTCTTTTGTCAAAAATCAGCTGTTTTTGCTTGAACATTAAATGCCTCCAAATAGTATTTAATTCACTTCCCGAGCCCCTGGAAGCATGAAAATCACTTTAAACATGCTAATTTAGCTCTAACACTGATGATCCACCTACAAATGTGAACTGACGTTCAAAAATAAAACATTTGAAAACGGACCATTTTCCACATTTCTGAAGCATGACGTAATGGGGGGTGTTATCTCTTTTGTCAAAAATCAGCAGTTTTTGCTCGAACATTAAATGCCTCCAAATGGTATTTAATTAACTTCCCGGGGTGAAGAAACCCTTTTTGAGAACTCAGAGTGAGTAAATTGGCCATTTTCATGCACTTTTAACCATTCCATAAATCTTGTGTTTAGGGCCCCTGGAAGCATGAAAATCACTTTAAACATGCTAATTTTAGCTCTAACACTGATGATCCACCTACAAATGTGAACTGACGTTCAAAAATAAAACATTTGAAAACGGACCATTTTCCACATTTCTGAAGCATGACGTAATGGGGGGGTGTTATCTCTTTTGTTAAAAATCAGCTGTTTTTGCTTGAGCATTAAATGCCTCCAAATAGTATTCATTTCACTTCCCGAGCCCCTGGAAGCATGAAAATCACTTTAAACATGCTAATTTTAGCTCTAACACTGATGATCCACCTACAAATGTGAACTGACGTTCAAAAATAAAACATTTGAAAACGGACCATTTTCCACATTTCTGAAGCATGACGTAATGGGGGGGTGTTATCTCTTTTGTCGAAAATCAGCAGTTTTTGCTCGAACATTAAATGCCTCCAAATGGTATTTAATTAACTTCCCGGGGTGAAGAAACCCTTTTTGAGAACTCAGAGTGAGTAAATTGGCCATTTTCATGCACTTTTAACCATTCCATAAATCTTGTGTTTAGGGCCCCTGGAAGCATGAAAATCACTTTAAACATGCTAATTTTAGCTCTAACACTGATGATCCACCTACAAATGTGAACTGACGTTCAAAAATAAAACATTTGAAAACGGACCATTTTCCACATTTCTGAAGCATGACGTAATGGGGGGGTGTTATCTCTTTTGTCAAAAATCAGCTGTTTTTGCTTGAACATTAAATGCCTCCAAATAGTATTTAATTCACTTCCCGAGCCCCTGGAAGCATGAAAATCACTTTAAACATGCTAATTTTAGCTCTAACACTGATGATCCACCTACAAATGTGAACTGACGTTCAAAAATAAAACATTTGAAAATGGACCATTTTCCACATTTCTGAAGCATGACGTAATGGGGGGGTGTTATCTCTTTTGTCGAAAATCAGCCGTTTTTGCTCGAACATTAAATGCCTCCAAATGGTATTTAATTAACTTCCCGGGCTGAAGAAACCCTTTTTGAGAACTCAGAGTGAGTAAATTGGCCATTTTCATGCACTTTTAACCATTCCATAAATCTTGTGTTTAGGGCCCCTGGAAGCATGAAAATCACTTTAAACATGCTAATTTTAGCTCTAACACTGATGATCCACCTACAAATGTGAACTGACGTTCAAAAATAAAACATTTGAAAACGGACCATTTTCCACATTTCTGAAGCATGACGTAATGGGGGGGTGTTATCTCTTTTGTCAAAAATCAGCTGTTTTTGCTTGAACATTAAATGCCTCCAAATAGTATTTAATTCACTTCCCGAGCCCCTGGAAGCATGAAAATCACTTTAAACATGCTAATTTTAGCTCTAACACTGATGATCCACCTACAAATGTGAACTGACGTTCAAAAAGAAAACATTTGAAAACGGACCATTTTCCACATTTCTGAAGCATGACGTAATGGGGGGGTGTTATCTCTTTTGTCGAAAATCAGCCGTTTTTGCTCGAACATTAAATGCCTCCAAATGGTATTTAATTAACTTCCCGGGTGAAGAAACCCTTTTTGAGAACTCAGAGTGAGTTAATTGGCCATTTTCATGCACTTTTAACCATTCCATAAATCTTGTGTTTAGGGCCCCTGGAAGCATGAAAATCACTTTAAACATGCTAATTTTAGCTCTAACACTGATGATCCACCTACAAATGTGAACTGACGTTCAAAAATAAAACATTTGAAAACGGACCATTTTCCACATTTCTGAAGCATGACGTAATGGGGGGGTGTTATCTCTTTTGTCAAAAATCAGCTGTTTTTGCTTGAACATTAAATGCCTCCAAATAGTATTTAATTCACTTCCCGAGCCCCTGGAAGCATGAAAATCACTTTAAACATGCTAATTTTAGCTCTAACACTGATGATCCACCTACAAATGTGAACTGACGTTCAAAAATAAAACATTTGAAAACGGACCATTTTCCACATTTCTGAAGCATGACGTAATGGGGGGGTGTTATCTCTTTTGTCAAAAATCAGCAGTTTTTGCTCGAACATTAAATGCCTCCAAATGGTATTTAATTAACTTCCCGGGGTGAAGAAACCCTTTTTGAGAACTCAGAGTGAGTAAATTGGCCATTTTCATGCACTTTTAACCATTCCATAAATCTTGTGTTTAGGGCCCCTGGAAGCATGAAAATCACTTTAAACATGCTAATTTTAGCTCTAACACTGATGATCCACCTACAAATGTGAACTGACGTTCAAAAAAAAAACATTTGAAAACGGACCATTTTCCACATTTCTGAAGCATGACGTAATGGGGGGGTGTTATCTCTTTTGTCAAAAATCAGCTGTTTTTGCTTGAACATTAAATGCCTCCAAATAGTATTTAATTCACTTCCCGAGCCCCTGGAAGCATGAAAATCACTTTAAACATGCTAATTTTAGCTCTAACACTGATGATCCACCTACAAATGTGAACTGACGTTCAAAAATAAAACATTTGAAAACGGACCATTTTCCACATTTCTGAAGCATGACGTAATGGGGAGGTGTTATCTCTTTTGTCGAAAATCAGCCGTTTTTGCTCGAACATTAAATGCCTCCAAATGGTATTTAATTAACTTCCCGGGGTGAAGAAACCCTTTTTGAGAACTCAGAGTGAGTAAATTGGCCATTTTCATGCACTTTTAACCATTCCATAAATCTTGTGTTTAGGGCCCCTGGAAGCATGAAAATCACTTTAAACATGCTATTTTTAGCTCTAACACTGATGATCCACCTACAAATGTGAACTGACGTTCAAAAATAAAACATTTGAAAACGGACCATTTTCCACATTTCTGAAGCATGACGTAATGGGGGGTGTTATCTCTTTTGTCGAAAATCAGCTGTTTTTGATTGAACATTAAATGCCTCCAAATAGTATTTAATTCACTTCCCGAGCCCCTGGAAGCATGAAAATCACTTTAAACATGCTAATTTTAGCTCTAACACTGATGATCCACCTACAAATGTGAACTGATGTTCAAAAATAAAACATTTGAAAACGGACCATTTTCCACATTTCTGAAGCATGACGTAATGGGGGGGTGTTATCTCTTTTGTCGAAAATCAGCCGTTTTTGCTCGAACATTAAATGCCTCCAAATGGTATTTAATTAACTTCCCGGGGTGAAGAAACCCTTTTTGAGAACTCAGAGTGAGTAAATTGGCCATTTTCATGCACTTTTAACCATTCCATAAATCTTGTGTTTAGGGCCCCTGGAAGCATGAAAATCACTTTAAACATGCTAATTTTAGCTCTAACACTGATGATCCACCTACAAATGTGAACTGACGTTCAAAAATAAAACATTTGAAAACGGACCATTTTCCACATTTCTGAAGCATGACGTAATGGGGGGGTGTTATCTCTTTTGTCAAAAATCAGCTGTTTTTGATTGAACATTAAATGCCTCCAAATAGTATTTATTTCACTTCCCGAGCCCCTGGAAGCATGAAAATCACTTTAAACATGCTAATTTTAGCTCTAACACTGATGATCCACCTACAAATGTGAACTGACGTTCAAAAATAAAACATTTGAAAACGGACCATTTTCCACATTTCTGAAGCATGACGTAATGGGGGGGTGTTATCTCTTTTGTCGAAAATCAGCAGTTTTTGCTCGAACATTAAATGCCTCCAAATGGTATTTATTTAACTTCCCGGGGTGAAGAAACCCTTTTTGAGAACTCAGAGTGAGTAAATTGGCCATTTTCATGCACTTTTAACCATTCCATAAATCTTGTGTTTAGGGCCCCTGGAAGCATGAAAATCACTTTAAACATGCTAATTTTAGCTCTAACACTGATGATCCACCTACAAATGTGAACTGACGTTCAAAAATAAAACATTTGAAAACGGACCATTTTCCACATTTCTGAAGCATGACGTAATGGGGGGGTGTTATCTCTTTTGTCAAAAATCAGCAGTTTTTGCTTGAACATTAAATGCCTCCAAATGGTATTTAATTATTTTCCCGGGGTGAAGAAACTCTTTTTGAGAACTCAGAGTGAGTAAATTGGCCATTTTCATGCACTTTTAACCATTCCATAAATCTTGTGTTTAGGGCCCCTGGAAGCATGAAAATCACTTTAAACATGCTAATTTTAGCTCTAACACTGATGATCCACCTACAAATGTGAACTGACGTTCAAAAATAAAACATTTGAAAACGGACCATTTTCCACATTTCTGAAGCATGACGTAATGGGGGGGTGTTATCTCTTTTGTCGAAAATCAGCCGTTTTTGCTCGAACATTAAATGCCTCCAAATGGTATTTAATTAACTTCCCGGGGTGAAGAAACCCTTTTTGAGAACTCAGAGTGAGTAAATTGGCCATTTTCATGCACTTTTAACCATTCCATAAATCTTGTGTTTAGGGCCCCTGAAAGCATGAAAATCACTTTAAACATGCTAATTTTAGCTCTAACACTGATGATCCACCTACAAATGTGAACTGACGTTCAAAAATAAAACATTTGAAAACGGACCATTTTCCACATTTCTGAAGCATGACGTAATGGGGGGGGTGTTATCTCTTTTGTCGAAAATCAGCCGTTTTTGCTCGAACATTAAATGCCTCCGAATGGTATTTAATTAACTTCCCGGGGTGAAGAAACCCTTTTTGAGAACTCAGAGTGAGTAAATTGGCCATTTTCATGCACTTTTAACCATTCCATAAATCTTGTGTTTAGGGCCCCTGAAAGCATGAAAATCACTTTAAACATGCTAATTTTAGCTCTAACACTGATGATCCACCTACAAATGTGAACTGACGTTCAAAAATAAAACATTTGAAAACGGACCATTTTCCACATTTCTGAAGCATGACGTAATGGGGGGGGTGTTATCTCTTTTGTCGAAAATCAGCCGTTTTTGCTCGAACATTAAATGCCTCCGAATGGTATTTAATTAACTTCCCGGGGTGAAGAAACCCTTTTTGAGAACTCAGAGTGAGTAAATTGGCCATTTTCATGCACTTTTAACCATTCCATAAATCTTGTGTTTAGGGCCCCTGAAAGCATGAAAATCACTTTAAACATGCTAATTTTAGCTCTAACACTGATGATCCACCTACAAATGTGAACTGACGTTCAAAAATAAAACATTTGAAAACGGACCATTTTCCACATTTCTGAAGCATGACGTAATGGGGGGGGTGTTATCTCTTTTGTCGAAAATCAGCCGTTTTTGCTCGAACATTAAATGCCTCCGAATGGTATTTAATTAACTTCCCGGGGTGAAGAAACCCTTTTTGAGAACTCAGAGTGAGTAAATTGGCCATTTTCATGCACTTTTAACCATTCCATAAATCTTGTGTTTAGGGCCCCTGGAAGCATGAAAATCACTTTAAACATGCTAATTTTAGCTCTAACACTGATGATCCACCTACAAATGTGAACTGACGTTCAAAAATAAAACATTTGAAAACGGACCATTTTCCACATTTCTGAAGCATAACGTAATGGGGGGGTGTTATCTCTTTTGTCAAAAATCAGCTGTTTTTGATTGAACATTAAATACCTCCAAATAGTATTTAATTCACTTCCCGAGCCCCTGGAAGCATGAAAATCACTTTTAACATGCTAATTTTAGCTCTAACACTGATGATCCACCTACAAATGTGAACTGATGTTCAAAAATAAAACATTTGAAAACAGACCATTTTCCACATTTCTGAATCATGACGTAATGGGGGGGTGTTATCTCTTTTGTCGAAAATCAGCCGTTTTTGCTCGAACATTAAATGCCTCCAAATGGTATTTAATTAACTTCCCGGGGTGAAGAAACCCTTTTTGAGAACTCAGAGTGAGTAAATTGGCCATTTTCATGCACTTTTAACCATTCCATAAATCTTGTGTTTAGGGCCCCTGGAAGCATAAAAATCACTTTAAACATGCTAATTTTAGCTCTAACACTGATGATCCACCTACAAATGTGAACTGACGTTCAAAAATAAAACATTTGAAAACGGACCATTTTCCATATTTCTGAAGCATGACGTAATGGGGGGGTGTTATCTCTTTTGTCAAAAATCAGCTGTTTTTGCTTGAACATTAAATGCCTCCAAATAGTATTTAATTCACTTCCCGAGCCCCTGGAAGCATGAAAATCACTTTAAACATGCTAATTTTAGCTCTAACACTGATGATCCACCTACAAATGTGAACTGACGTTCAAAAATAAAACATTTGAAAACGGACCATTTTCCACATTTCTGAAGCATGACGTAATGGGGGGGTGTTATCTCTTTTGTCGAAAATCAGCCGTTTTTGCTCGAACATTAAATGCCTCCAAATGGTATTTAATTAACTTCCCGGGGTGAAGAAACCCTTTTTGAGAACTCAGAGTGAGTAAATTGGCCATTTTCATGCACTTTTAACCATTCCATAAATCTTGTGTTTAGGGCCCCTGAAAGCATGAAAATCACTTTAAACATGCTAATTTTAGCTCTAACACTGATGATCCACCTACAAATGTGAACTGACGTTCAAAAATAAAACATTTGAAAACAGACCATTTTCCACATTTCTGAAGCATGACGTAATGGGGGGGTGTTATCTCTTTTGTCGAAAATCAGCCGTTTTTGCTCGAACATTAAATGCCTCCAAATGGTATTTAATTAACTTCCCGGGGTGAAGAAACCCTTTTTGAGAACTCAGAGTGAGTAAATTGGCCATTTTCATGCACTTTTAACCATTCCATAAATCTTGTGTTTAGGGCCCCTGGAAGCATGAAAATCACTTTAAACATGCTAATTTTAGCTCTAACACTGATGATCCACCTACAAATGTGAACTGACGTTCAAAAATAAAACATTTGAAAACGGACCATTTTCCACATTTCTGAAGCATAACGTAATGGGGGGGTGTTATCTCTTTTGTCAAAAATCAGCTGTTTTTGATTGAACATTAAATGCCTCCAAATAGTATTTAATTCACTTCCCGAGCCCCTGGAAGCATGAAAATCACTTTAAACATGCTAATTTTAGCTCTAACACTGATGATCCACCTACAAATGTGAACTGATGTTCAAAAATAAAACATTTGAAAACGGACCATTTTCCACATTTCTGAAGCATGACGTAATGGGGGGGTGTTATCTCTTTTGTCGAAAATCAGCCGTTTTTGCTCGAACATTAAATGCCTCCAAATGGTATTTAATTAACTTCCCGGGGTGAAGAAACCCTTTTTGAGAACTCAGAGTGAGTAAATTGGCCATTTTCATGCACTTTTAACCATTCCATAAATCTTGTGTTTAGGGCCCCTGGAAGTATAAAAATCACTTTAAACATGCTAATTTTAGCTCTAACACTGATGATCTACCTACAAATGTGAACTGACGTTCAAAAATAAAACATTTGAAAACGGACCATTTTCCACATTTCTGAAGCATGACGTAATGGGGGGGTGTTATCTCTTTTGTCAAAAATCAGCTGTTTTTGCTTGAACATTAAATGCCTCCAAATAGTATTTAATTCACTTCCCGAGCCCCTGGAAGCATGAAAATCACTTTAAACATGCTAATTTAGCTCTAACACTGATGATCCACCTACAAATGTGAACTGATGTTCAAAAATAAAACATTTGAAAACGGACCATTTTCCACATTTCTGAAGCATGACGTAATGGGGGGGGTGTTATCTCTTTTGTCGAAAATCAGCCGTTTTTGCTCGAACATTAAATGCCTCCAAATGGTATTTAATTAACTTCCCGGGGTGAAGAAACCCTTTTTGAGAACTCAGAGTGAGTAAATTGGCCATTTTCATGCACTTTTAACCATTCCATAAATCTTGTGTTTAGGGCCCCTGAAAGCATGAAAATCACTTTAAACATGCTAATTTTAGCTCTAACACTGATGATCCACCTACAAATGTGAACTGACGTTCAAAAATAAAACATTTGAAAACGGACCATTTTCCACATTTCTGAAGCATAACGTAATGGGGGGGTGTTATCTCTTTTGTCAAAAATCAGCTGTTTTTGATTGAACATTAAATGCCTCCAAATAGTATTTAATTCACTTCCCGAGCCCCTGGAAGCATGAAAATCACTTTAAACATGCTAATTTTAGCTCTAACACTGATGATCCACCTACAAATGTGAACTGATGTTCAAAAATAAAACATTTGAAAACGGACCATTTTCCACATTTCTGAAGCATGACGTAATGGGGGGGTGTTATCTCTTTTGTCGAAAATCAGCCGTTTTTGCTCGAACATTAAATGCCTCCAAATGGTATTTAATTAACTTCCCGGGGTGAAGAACCCCTTTTTGAGAACTCAGAGTGAGTAAATTGGCCATTTTCATGCACTTTTAACCATTCCATAAATCTTGTGTTTAGGGCCCCTGGAAGTATAAAAATCACTTTAAACATGCTAATTTTAGCTCTAACACTGATGATCTACCTACAAATGTGAACTGACGTTCAAAAATAAAACATTTGAAAACGGACCATTTTCCACATTTCTGAAGCATGACGTAATGGGGGGGTGTTATCTCTTTTGTCAAAAATCAGCTGTTTTTGCTTGAACATTAAATGCCTCCAAATAGTATTTAATTCACTTCCCGAGCCCCTGGAAGCATGAAAATCACTTTAAACATGCTAATTTAGCTCTAACACTGATGATCCACCTACAAATGTGAACTGACGTTCAAAAATAAAACATTTGAAAACGGACCATTTTCCACATTTCTGAAGCATGACGTAATGGGGGGGTGTTATCTCTTTTGTCGAAAATCAGCAGTTTTTGCTCGAACATTAAATGCCTCCAAATGGTATTTAATTAACTTCCCGGGGTGAAGAAACCCTTTTTGAGAACTCAGAGTGAGTAAATTGGCCATTTTCATGCACTTTTAACCATTCCATAAATCTTGTGTTTAGGGCCCCTGGAAGCATGAAAATCACTTTAAACATGCTAATTTTAGCTCTAACACTGATGATCCACCTACAAATGTGAACTGACGTTCAAAAATAAAACATTTGAAAACGGACCATTTTCCACATTTCTGAAGCATGACGTAATGGGGGGTGTTATCTCTTTTGTCAAAAATCAGCTGTTTTTGCTTGAACATTAAATGCCTCCAAATAGTATTTAATTCACTTCCCGAGCCCCTGGAAGCATGAAAATCACTTTAAACATGCTAATTTTAGCTCTAACACTGATGATCCACCTACAAATGTGAACTGACGTTCAAAAATAAAACATTTGAAAACGGACCATTTTCCACATTTCTGAAGCATGACGTAATGGGGGGGTGTTATCTCTTTTGTCGAAAATCAGCCGTTTTTGCTCGAACAATAAATGCCTCCAAATGGTATTTAATTAACTTCCCGGGGTGAAGAAACCCTTTTTGAGAACTCAGAGTGAGTAAATTGGCCATTTTCATGCACTTTTAACCATTCCATAAATCTTGTGTTTAGGGCCCCTGGAAGCATGAAAATCACTTTAAACATGCTAATTTTAGCTCTAACACTGATGATCCACCTACAAATGTGAACTGACGTTCAAAAATAAAACATTTGAAAACGGACCATTTTCCACATTTCTGAAGCATGACGTAATGGGGGGGTGTTATCCCTTTTGTCAAAAATCAGCTGTTTTTGATTGAACATTAAATGCCTCCAAATAGTATTTAATTCACTTCCCGAGCCCCTGGAAGCATGAAAATCACTTTAAACATGCTAATTTTAGCTCTAACACTGATGATCCACCTACAAATGTGAACTGATGTTCAAAAATAAAACATTTGAAAACGGACCATTTTCCACATTTCTGAAGCATGACGTAATGGGGGGGTGTTATCTCTTTTGTCAAAAATCAGCCGTTTTTGCTCGAACATTAAATGCCTCCAAATGGTATTTAATTAACTTCCCGGGGTGAAGAAACCCTTTTTGAGAACTCAGAGTGAGTAAATTGGCCATTTTCATGCACTTTTAACCATTCCATAAATCTTGTGTTTAGGGCCCCTGGAACCATAAAAATCACTTTAAACATGCTAATTTTAGCTCTTAACACTGATGATCCACCTACAAATGTGAACTGACGTTCAAAAATAAAACATTTGAAAACGGACCATTTTCCACATTTCTGAAGCATGACGTAATGGGGGGGTGTTATTTCTTTTGTCAAAAATCAGCTGTTTTTGCTTGAACATTAAATGCCTCCAAATAGTATTTAATTCACTTCCCGAGCCCCTGGAAGCATGAAAATCACTTTAAACATGCTAATTTTAGCTCTAACACTGATGATCCACCTACAAATGTGAACTGACGTTCAAAAATAAAACATTTGAAAACGGACCATTTTCCACATTTCTGAAGCATGACGTAATGGGGGGGTGTTATCTCTTTTGTCGAAAATCAGCAGTTTTTGCTCGAACATTAAATGCCTCCAAATGGTATTTAATTAACTTCCCGGGCCGAAGAAACCCTTTTTGAGAACTCAGAGTGAGTAAATTGGCCATTTTCATGCACTTTTAACCATTCCATAAATCTTGTGTTTAGGGCCCCTGGAAGCATGAAAATCACTTTAAACATGCTAATTTTAGCTCTAACACTGATGATCCACCTACAAATGTGAACTGACGTTCAAAAATAAAACATTTGAAAACGGACCATTTTCCACATTTCTGAAGCATGACGTAATGGGGGGGTGTTATCTCTTTTGTCAAAAATCAGCTGTTTTTGCTTGAACATTAAATGCCTCCAAATAGTATTTAATTCACTTCCCGAGCCCCTGGAAGCATGAAAATCACTTTAAACATGCTAATTTTAGCTCTAACACTGATGATCCACCTACAAATGTGAACTGACGTTAAAAAATAAAACATTTGAAAACGGACCATTTTCCACATTTCTGAAGCATGACGTAATGGGGGGGTGTTATCTCTTTTGTCGAAAATCAGCCGTTTTTGCTCGAACATCAAATGCCTCCAAATGGTATTTAATTAACTTCCCGGGGTGAAGAAACCCTTTTTGAGAACTCAGAGTGAGTAAATTGGCCATTTTCATGCACTTTTAACCATTCCATAAATCTTGTGTTTAGGGCCCCTGGAAGCATGAAAATCACTTTAAACATGCTAATTTTAGCTCTAACACTGATGATCCACCTACAAATGTGAACTGACGTTCAAAAATAAAACATTTGAAAACTGACCATTTTCCACATTTCTGAAGCATGACGTAATGGGGGGGTGTTATCTCTTTTGTCAAAAATCAGCTGTTTTTGATTGAACATTAAATGCCTCCAAATAGTATTTAATTCACTTCCCGAGCCCCTGGAAGCATGAAAATCACTTTAAACATGCTAATTTTAGCTCTAACACTGATGATCCACCTACAAATGTGAACTGATGTTCAAAAATAAAACATTTGAAAACGGACCATTTTCCACATTTCTGAAGCATGACGTATTGGGGGGGTGTTATCTCTTTTGTCGAAAATCAGCCGTTTTTGCTCGAACATTAAATGCCTCCAAATGGTATTTAATTAACTTCCCGGGGTGAAGAAACCCTTTTTGAGAACTCAGATTGAGTAAATTGGCCATTTTCATGCACTTTTAACCATTCCATAAATCTTGTGTTTAGGGCCCCTGGAAGCATGAAAATCACTTTAAACATACTAATTTTAGCTCTAACACTGATGATCCACCTACAAATGTGAACTGATGTTCAAAAATAAAACATTTGAAAACGGACCATTTTCCACATTTCTGAAGCATGACGTAATGGGGGGTGTTATCTCTTTTGTCAAAAATCAGCTGTTTTTGCTTGAACATTAAATGCCTCCAAATAGTATTTAATTCACTTCCCGAGCCCCTGGAAGCATGAAAATCACTTTAAACATGCTAATTTTAGCTCTAACACTGATGATCCACCTAAAAATGTGAACTGACGTTCAAAAATAAAACATTTGAAAACGGACCATTTTCCACATTTCTGAAGCATGACGTAATGGGGGGGTGTTATCTCTTTTGTCGAAAATCAGCCGTTTTTGCTCGAACATTAAATGCCTCCAAATGGTATTTAATTAACTTCCCGGGGTGAAGAAACCCTTTTTGAGAACTCAGAGTGAGTAAATTGGCCATTTTCATGCACTTTTAACCATTCCATAAATCTTGTGTTTAGGGCCCCTGGAAGCATGAAAATCACTTTAAACATGCTAATTTTAGCTCTAACACTGATGATCCACCTACAAATGTGAACTGACGTTCAAAAATAACACATTTGAAAACTGACCATTTTCCACATTTCTGAAGCATGACGTAATGGGGGGGTGTTATCTCTTTTGTCAAAAATCAGCTGTTTTTGATTTAACATTAAATGCCTCCAAATAGTATTTAATTCACTTCCCGAGCCCCTGGAAGCATGAAAATCACTTTAAACATGCTAATTTTAGCTCTAACACTGATGATCCACCTACAAATGTGAACTGACGTTCAAAAATAAAACATTTGAAAACGGACCATTTTCCACATTTCTGAAGCATGACGTAATGGGGGGGTGTTATCTCTTTTGTCGAAAATCAGCAGTTTTTGCTCGAACATTAAATGCCTCCAAATGGTATTTAATTAGCTTCCCGGGGTGAAGAAACCCTTTTTGAGAACTCAGAGTGAGTAAATTGGCCATTTTCATGCACTTTTAACCATTCCATAAATCTTGTGTTTAGGGCCCCTGGAAGCATGAAAATCACTTTAAACATGCTAATTTTAGCTCTAACACTGATGATCCACCTACAAATGTGAACTGACGTTCAAAAATAAAACATTTGAAAACGGACCATTTTCCACATTTCTGAAGCATGACGTAATGGGGGGTGTTATCTCTTTTGTCGAAAATCAGCCGTTTTTGCTCGTACATTAAATGCCTCCAAATGGTATTTAATTAACTTCCCGGGGTGAAGAAACCCTTTTTGAGAACTCAGAGTGAGTAAATTGGCCATTTTCATGCACTTTTAACCATTCCATAAATCTTGTGTTTAGGGCCCCTGGAAGCATGAAAATCACTTTAAACATGCTAATTTTAGCTCTAACACTGATGATCCACCTACAAATGTGAACTGACGTTCAAAAATAAAACATTTGAAAACGGACCATTTTCCACATTTCTGAAGCATGACGTAATGGGGGGGTGTTATCTCTTTTGTCAAAAATCAGCTGTTTTTGCTTGAACATTAAATGCCTCCAAATAGTATTTAATTCACTTCCCGAGCCCCTGGAAGCATGAAAATCACTTTAAACATGCTAATTTTAGCTCTAACACTGATGATCCACCTACAAATGTGAACTGACGTTCAAAAATAAAACATTTGAAAACGGACCATTTTCCACATTTCTGAAGCATGACGTAATGGGGGGGTGTTATCTCTTTTGTCGAAAATCAGCCGTTTTTGCTCGAACATTAAATGCCTCCAAATGGTATTTAATTAACTTCCCGGGGTGAAGAAACCCTTTTTGAGAACTCAGAGTGAGTAAATTGGCCATTTTCATGCACTTTTTACCATTCCATAAATCTTGTGTTTAGGGCCCCTGGAAGCATGAAAATCACTTTAAACATGCTAATTTTAGCTCTAACACTGATGATCCACCTACAAATGTGAACTGACGTTCAAAAATAAAACATTTGAAAACGGACCATTTTCCACATTTCTGAAGCATGACATAATGGGGGGGTGTTATCTCTTTTGTCAAAAATCAGCTGTTTTTGATTGAACATTAAATGCCTCCAAATAGTATTTAATTCACTTCCCGAGCCCCTGGAAGCATGAAAATCACTTTAAACATGCTAATTTTAGCTCTAACACTGATGATCCACCTACAAATGTGAACTGACGTTCAAAAATAAAACATTTGAAAACGGACCATTTTCCACATTTCTGAAGCATGACGTAATGGGGGGGTGTTATCTCTTTTGTCGAAAATCAGCCGTTTTTGCTCGAACATTAAATGCCTCCAAATGGTATTTAATTAGCTTCCCGGGGTGAAGAAACCCTTTTTGAGAACTCAGAGTGAGTAAATTGGCCATTTTCATGCACTTTTAACCATTCCATAAATCTTGTGTTTAGGGCCCCTGGAAGCATGAAAATCACTTTAAACATGCTAATTTTAGCTCTAACACTGATGATCCACCTACAAATGTGAACTGACGTTCAAAAATAAAACATTTGAAAACGGACCATTTTCCACATTTCTGAAGCATGACGTAATGGGGGGGTGTTATCTCTTTTGTCGAAAATCAGCCGTTTTTGCTCGTACATTAAATGCCTCCAAATGGTATTTAATTAACTTCCCGGGGTGAAGAAACCCTTTTTGAGAACTCAGAGTGAGTAAATTGGCCATTTTCATGCACTTTTAACCATTCCATAAATCTTGTGTTTAGGGCCCCTGGAAGCATGAAAATCACTTTAAACATGCTAATTTTAGCTCTAACACTGATGATCCACCTACAAATGTGAACTGACGTTCAAAAATAAAACATTTGAAAACGGACCATTTTCCACATTTCTGAAGCATGACGTAATGGGGGGGTGTTATCTCTTTTGTCAAAAATCAGCTGTTTTTGCTTGAACATTAAATGCCTCCAAATAGTATTTAATTCACTTCCCGAGCCCCTGGAAGCATGAAAATCACTTTAAACATGCTAATTTTAGCTCTAACACTGATGATCCACCTACAAATGTGAACTGACGTTCAAAAATAAAACATTTGAAAACGGACCATTTTCCACATTTCTGAAGCATGACGTAATGGGGGGGTGTTATCTCTTTTGTCGAAAATCAGCCGTTTTTGCTCGAACATTAAATGCCTCCAAATGGTATTTAATTAACTTCCCGGGGTGAAGAAACCCTTTTTGAGAACTCAGAGTGAGTAAATTGGCCATTTTCATGCACTTTTTACCATTCCATAAATCTTGTGTTTAGGGCCCCTGGAAGCATGAAAATCACTTTAAACATGCTAATTTTAGCTCTAACACTGATGATCCACCTACAAATGTGAACTGACGTTCAAAAATAAAACATTTGAAAACGGACCATTTTCCACATTTCTGAAGCATGACGTAATGGGGGGGTGTTATCTCTTTTGTCAAAAATCAGCTGTTTTTGATTGAACATTAAATGCCTCCAAATAGTATTTAATTCACTTCCCGAGCCCCTGGAAGCATGAAAATCACTTTAAACATGCTAATTTTAGCTCTAACACTGATGATCCACCTACAAATGTGAACTGACGTTCAAAAATAAAACATTTGAAAACTGACCATTTTCCACATTTCTGAAGCATGACGTAATGGGGGGGTGTTATCTCTTTTGTCGAAAATCAGCCGTTTTTGCTCGAACATTAAATGCCTCCAAGTGGTATTTAATTAACTTCCCGGGGTGAAGAAACCCTTTTTGAGAACTCAGAGTGAGTAAATTGGCCATTTTCATGCACTTTTAACCATTCCATAAATCTTGTGTTTAGGGCCCCTGGAGGCATGAAAATCACTTTAAACATGCTAATTTTTGCTCTAACACTGATGATCCACCTACAAATGTGAACTGACGTTCAAAAATAAAACATTTGAAAAAGGACCATTTTCCACATTTCTGAAGCATGACGTAATGGGGGGGTGTTATCTCTTTTGTCAAAAATCAGCTGTTTTTGATTGAACATTAAATGCCTCCAAATAGTATTTAATTCACTTCCCGAGCCCCTGGAAGCATGAAAATCACTTTAAACATGCTAATTTTAGCTCTAACACTGATGATCCACCTACAAATGTGAACTGACGTTCAAAAATAAAACATTTGAAAACGGACCATTTTCCACATTTCTGAAGCATGACGTAAAGGGGGGGTGTTATCTCTTTTGTCGAAAATCAGCCGTTTTTGCTCGAACATTAAATGCCTCCAAGTGGTATTTAATTAACTTCCCGGGGTGAAGAAACCCTTTTTGAGAACTCAGAGTGAGTAAATTGGCCATTTTCATGCACTTTTAACCATTCCATAAATCTTGTGTTTAGGGCCCCTGGAAGCATGAAAATCACTTTAAACATGCTAATTTTAGCTCTAACACTGATGATCCACCTACAAATGTGAACTGACGTTCAAAAATAAAACATTTGAAAACGGACCATTTTCCACATTTCTGAAGCATGACATAATGGGGGGGTGTTATCTCTTTTGTCAAAAATCAGCTGTTTTTGCTTGAACATTAAATGCCTCCAAATAGTATTTAATTCACTTCCCGAGCCCCTGGAAGCATGAAAATCACTTTAAACATGCTAATTTTAGCTCTAACACTGATGATCCACCTACAAATGTGAACTGACGTTCAAAAATAAAACATTTGAAAACGGACCATTTTCCACATTTCTGAAGCATGACGTAATGGGGGGGTGTTATCTCTTTTGTCAAAAATCAGCAGTTTTTGCTCGAACATTAAATGCCTCCAAATGGTATTTAATTAACTTCCCGGGGTGAAGAAACCCTTTTTGAGAACTCAGAGTGAGTAAATTGGCCATTTTCATGCACTTTTAACCATTCCATAAATCTTGTGTTTAGGGCCCCTGGAAGCATGAAAATCACTTTAAACATGCTAATTTTAGCTCTAACACTGATGATCCACCTACAAATGTGAACTGACGTTAAAAAAAAAAACATTTGAAAACGGACCATTTTCCACATTTCTGAAGCATGACGTAATGGGGGGGTGTTATCTCTTTTGTCAAAAATCAGCTGTTTTTGCTTGAACAATAAATGCCTCCAAATAGTATTTAATTCACTTCCCGAGCCCCTGGAAGCATGAAAATCACTTTAAACATGCTAATTTTAGCTCTAACACTGATGATCCACCTACAAATGTGAACTGACGTTCAAAAATAAAACATTTGAAAACGGACCATTTTCCACATTTCTGAAGCATGACGTAATGGGGGGTGTTATCTCTTTTGTCGAAAATCAGCCGTTTTTGCTCGAACATTGAATGCCTCCAAATGGTATTTAATTAACTTCCCGGGGTGAAGAAACCCCTTTTGAGAACTCAGAGTGAATAAATTGGCCATTTTCATGCACTTTTAACCATTCCATAAATCTTGTGTTTAGGGCCCCTGGAAGCATGAAAATCACTTTAAACATGCTAATTTTAGCTCCAACACTGATGATCCACCTACAAATGTGAACTGACATTCAAAAATAAAACATTTTAAAACGGACCATTTTCCACATTTCTGAAGCATGACGTAATGGGGGGGTGTTATCTCTTTTGTCAAAAATCAGCTGTTTTTGATTGAACATTAAATGCCTCCAAATAGTATTTAATTCACTTCCCGAGCCCCTGGAAGCATGAACATCACTATAAACATGCTAATTTTAGCTCTAACACTGATGATCCACCTACAAATGTGAACTGACGTTCCAAAATAAAACATTTGAAAACGGACCATTTTCCACATTTCTGAAGCATGACTTAATGGGGGGGGTGTTATCTCTTTTGTCGAAAATCAGCCGTTTCTGCTCGAACATTAAATGCCTCCAAATGGTATTTAATTAACTTCCCGGGGTGAAGAAACACTTTTTGAGAACTCAGAGTGAGTAAATTGGCCATTTTCATGCACTTTTAACCATTCCATAAATCTTGTGTTTAGGGCCCCTGGAAGCATGAAAATCACTTTAAACATGCTAATTTTAGCTCTAACACTGATGATCCACCTACAAATGTGAACTGACGTTCAAAAATAAAACATTTGAAAACGGACCATTTTCCACATTTCTGAAGCATGACGTAATGGGGGGGTGTTATCTCTTTTGTCAAAAATCAGCTGTTTTTGATTGAACATTAAATGCCTCCAAATAGTATTTAATTCACTTCCCGAGCCCCTAGAAGCATGAAAATCTCTTTAAACATGCTAATTTTAGCTCTAACACTGATGATCCACCTACAAATGTGAACTGATGTTCAAAAATAAAACATTTGAAAACGGACCATTTTCCACATTTCTGAAGCATGACCTAATGGGGGGGTGTTATCTCTTTTGTCGAAAATCAGCCGTTTTTGCTCGAACATTAAATGCCTCCAAATGGTATTTAATTAACTTCCCGGGGTGAAGAAACCCTTTTTGAGAACTCAGAGTGAGTAAATTGGCCATTTTCATGCACTTTTAACCATTCCATAAATCTTGTGTTTAGGGCCCCTGGAAGCATGAAAATCACTTTAAACATGCTAATTTTAGCTCTAACACTGATGATCCACCTACAAATGTGAACTGACGTTCAAAAATAAAACATTTGAAAACGGACCATTTTCCACATTTCTGAAGCATGACGTAATGGGGGGGTGTTATCTCTTTTGTCAAAAATCAGCTGTTTTTGCTTGAACATTAAATGCCTCCAAATAGTATTTAATTCACTTCCCGAGCCCCTGGAAGCATGAAAATCACTTTAAACATGCTAATTTTAGCTCTAACACTGATGATCCACCTACAAATGTGAACTGACGTTCAAAAATAAAACATTTGAAAACGGACCATTTTCCACATTTCTGAAGCATGACGTAATGGGGGGGTGTTATCTCTTTTGTCGAAAATCAGCCGTTTTTGCTCGAACATTAAATGCCTCCAAATGGTATTTAATTAACTTCCCGGGGTGAAGAAACCCTTTTTGAGAACTCAGAGTGAGTAAATTGGCCATTTTCATGCACTTTTTACCATTCCATAAATCTTGTGTTTAGGGCCCCTGGAAGCATGAAAATCACTTTAAACATGCTAATTTTAGCTCTAACACTGATGATCCACCTACAAATGTGAACTGACGTTCAAAAATAAAACATTTGAAAACGGACCATTTTCCACATTTCTGAAGCATGACATAATGGGGGGGTGTTATCTCTTTTGTCAAAAATCAGCTGTTTTTGATTGAACATTAAATGCCTCCAAATAGTATTTAATTCACTTCCCGAGCCCCTGGAAGCATGAAAATCACTTTAAACATGCTAATTTTAGCTCTAACACTGATGATCCACCTACAAATGTGAACTGACGTTCAAAAATAAAACATTTGAAAACGGACCATTTTCCACATTTCTGAAGCATGACGTAATGGGGGGGTGTTATCTCTTTTGTCGAAAATCAGCCGTTTTTGCTCGAACATTAAATGCCTCCAAATGGTATTTAATTAGCTTCCCGGGGTGAAGAAACCCTTTTTGAGAACTCAGAGTGAGTAAATTGGCCATTTTCATGCACTTTTAACCATTCCATAAATCTTGTGTTTAGGGCCCCTGGAAGCATGAAAATCACTTTAAACATGCTAATTTTAGCTCTAACACTGATGATCCACCTACAAATGTGAACTGACGTTCAAAAATAAAACATTTGAAAACGGACCATTTTCCACATTTCTGAAGCATGACGTAATGGGGGGGTGTTATCTCTTTTGTCGAAAATCAGCCGTTTTTGCTCGTACATTAAATGCCTCCAAATGGTATTTAATTAACTTCCCGGGGTGAAGAAACCCTTTTTGAGAACTCAGAGTGAGTAAATTGGCCATTTTCATGCACTTTTAACCATTCCATAAATCTTGTGTTTAGGGCCCCTGGAAGCATGAAAATCACTTTAAACATGCTAATTTTAGCTCTAACACTGATGATCCACCTACAAATGTGAACTGACGTTCAAAAATAAAACATTTGAAAACGGACCATTTTCCACATTTCTGAAGCATGACGTAATGGGGGGGTGTTATCTCTTTTGTCAAAAATCAGCTGTTTTTGCTTGAACATTAAATGCCTCCAAATAGTATTTAATTCACTTCCCGAGCCCCTGGAAGCATGAAAATCACTTTAAACATGCTAATTTTAGCTCTAACACTGATGATCCACCTACAAATGTGAACTGACGTTCAAAAATAAAACATTTGAAAACGGACCATTTTCCACATTTCTGAAGCATGACGTAATGGGGGGGTGTTATCTCTTTTGTCGAAAATCAGCCGTTTTTGCTCGAACATTAAATGCCTCCAAATGGTATTTAATTAACTTCCCGGGGTGAAGAAACCCTTTTTGAGAACTCAGAGTGAGTAAATTGGCCATTTTCATGCACTTTTTACCATTCCATAAATCTTGTGTTTAGGGCCCCTGGAAGCATGAAAATCACTTTAAACATGCTAATTTTAGCTCTAACACTGATGATCCACCTACAAATGTGAACTGACGTTCAAAAATAAAACATTTGAAAACGGACCATTTTCCACATTTCTGAAGCATGACGTAATGGGGGGGTGTTATCTCTTTTGTCAAAAATCAGCTGTTTTTGATTGAACATTAAATGCCTCCAAATAGTATTTAATTCACTTCCCGAGCCCCTGGAAGCATGAAAATCACTTTAAACATGCTAATTTTAGCTCTAACACTGATGATCCACCTACAAATGTGAACTGACGTTCAAAAATAAAACATTTGAAAACTGACCATTTTCCACATTTCTGAAGCATGACGTAATGGGGGGGTGTTATCTCTTTTGTCGAAAATCAGCCGTTTTTGCTCGAACATTAAATGCCTCCAAGTGGTATTTAATTAACTTCCCGGGGTGAAGAAACCCTTTTTGAGAACTCAGAGTGAGTAAATTGGCCATTTTCATGCACTTTTAACCATTCCATAAATCTTGTGTTTAGGGCCCCTGGAGGCATGAAAATCACTTTAAACATGCTAATTTTTGCTCTAACACTGATGATCCACCTACAAATGTGAACTGACGTTCAAAAATAAAACATTTGAAAAAGGACCATTTTCCACATTTCTGAAGCATGACGTAATGGGGGGGTGTTATCTCTTTTGTCAAAAATCAGCTGTTTTTGATTGAACATTAAATGCCTCCAAATAGTATTTAATTCACTTCCCGAGCCCCTGGAAGCATGAAAATCACTTTAAACATGCTAATTTTAGCTCTAACACTGATGATCCACCTACAAATGTGAACTGACGTTCAAAAATAAAACATTTGAAAACGGACCATTTTCCACATTTCTGAAGCATGACGTAAAGGGGGGGTGTTATCTCTTTTGTCGAAAATCAGCCGTTTTTGCTCGAACATTAAATGCCTCCAAGTGGTATTTAATTAACTTCCCGGGGTGAAGAAACCCTTTTTGAGAACTCAGAGTGAGTAAATTGGCCATTTTCATGCACTTTTAACCATTCCATAAATCTTGTGTTTAGGGCCCCTGGAAGCATGAAAATCACTTTAAACATGCTAATTTTAGCTCTAACACTGATGATCCACCTACAAATGTGAACTGACGTTCAAAAATAAAACATTTGAAAACGGACCATTTTCCACATTTCTGAAGCATGACATAATGGGGGGGTGTTATCTCTTTTGTCAAAAATCAGCTGTTTTTGCTTGAACATTAAATGCCTCCAAATAGTATTTAATTCACTTCCCGAGCCCCTGGAAGCATGAAAATCACTTTAAACATGCTAATTTTAGCTCTAACACTGATGATCCACCTACAAATGTGAACTGACGTTCAAAAATAAAACATTTGAAAACGGACCATTTTCCACATTTCTGAAGCATGACGTAATGGGGGGGTGTTATCTCTTTTGTCAAAAATCAGCAGTTTTTGCTCGAACATTAAATGCCTCCAAATGGTATTTAATTAACTTCCCGGGGTGAAGAAACCCTTTTTGAGAACTCAGAGTGAGTAAATTGGCCATTTTCATGCACTTTTAACCATTCCATAAATCTTGTGTTTAGGGCCCCTGGAAGCATGAAAATCACTTTAAACATGCTAATTTTAGCTCTAACACTGATGATCCACCTACAAATGTGAACTGACGTTAAAAAAAAAAACATTTGAAAACGGACCATTTTCCACATTTCTGAAGCATGACGTAATGGGGGGGTGTTATCTCTTTTGTCAAAAATCAGCTGTTTTTGCTTGAACATTAAATGCCTCCAAATAGTATTTAATTCACTTCCCGAGCCCCTGGAAGCATGAAAATCACTTTAAACATGCTAATTTTAGCTCTAACACTGATGATCCACCTACAAATGTGAACTGACGTTCAAAAATAAAACATTTGAAAACGGACCATTTTCCACATTTCTGAAGCATGACGTAATGGGGGGGTGTTATCTCTTTTGTCGAAAATCAGCCGTTTTTGCTCGAACATTGAATGCCTCCAAATGGTATTTAATTAACTTCCCGGGGTGAAGAAACCCCTTTTGAGAACTCAGAGTGAGTAAATTGGCCATTTTCATGCACTTTTAACCATTCCATAAATCTTGTGTTTAGGGCCCCTGGAAGCATGAAAATCACTTTAAACATGCTAATTTTAGCTCCAACACTGATGATCCACCTACAAATGTGAACTGACATTCAAAAATAAAACATTTTAAAACGGACCATTTTCCACATTTCTGAAGCATGACGTAATGGGGGGGTGTTATCTCTTTTGTCAAAAATCAGCTGTTTTTGATTGAACATTAAATGCCTCCAAATAGTATTTAATTCACTTCCCGAGCCCCTGGAAGCATGAACATCACTATAAACATGCTAATTTTAGCTCTAACACTGATGATCCACCTACAAATGTGAACTGACGTTCCAAAATAAAACATTTGAAAACGGACCATTTTCCACATTTCTGAAGCATGACTTAATGGGGGGGGTGTTATCTCTTTTGTCGAAAATCAGCCGTTTCTGCTCGAACATTAAATGCCTCCAAATGGTATTTAATTAACTTCCCGGGGTGAAGAAACACTTTTTGAGAACTCAGAGTGAGTAAATTGGCCATTTTCATGCACTTTTAACCATTCCATAAATCTTGTGTTTAGGGCCCCTGGAAGCATGAAAATCACTTTAAACATGCTAATTTTAGCTCTAACACTGATGATCCACCTACAAATGTGAACTGACGTTCAAAAATAAAACATTTGAAAACGGACCATTTTCCACATTTCTGAAGCATGACGTAATGGGGGGGTGTTATCTCTTTTGTCAAAAATCAGCTGTTTTTGATTGAACATTAAATGCCTCCAAATAGTATTTAATTCACTTCCCGAGCCCCTGGAAGCATGAAAATCTCTTTAAACATGCTAATTTTAGCTCTAACACTGATGATCCACCTACAAATGTGAACTGATGTTCAAAAATAAAACATTTGAAAACGGACCATTTTCCACATTTCTGAAGCATGACCTAATGGGGGGGTGTTATCTCTTTTGTCGAAAATCAGCCGTTTTTGCTCGAACATTAAATGCCTCCAAATGGTATTTAATTAACTTCCCGGGGTGAAGAAACCCTTTTTGAGAACTCAGAGTGAGTAAATTGGCCATTTTCATGCACTTTTAACCATTCCATAAATCTTGTGTTTAGGGCCCCTGGAAGCATGAAAATCACTTTAAACATGCTAATTTTAGCTCTAACACTGATGATCCACCTACAAATGTGAACTGACGTTCAAAAATAAAACATTTGAAAACGGACCATTTTCCACATTTCTGAAGCATGACGTAATGGGGGGGTGTTATCTCTTTTGTCGAAAATCAGCCGTTTTTGCTCGAACATTAAATGACTCCAAATGGTATTTAATTAACTTCCCGGGGTGAAGAAACCCTTTTTGAGAACTCAGAGTGAGTAAATTGGCCATTTTCATGCACTTTTAACCATTCCATAAATCTAGTGTTTAGGGCCCCTGGAAGCATGAAAATCACTTTAAACATGCTAATTTTAGCTCTAACACTGATGATCCACCTACAAATGTGAACTGACGTTCAAAAATAAAACATTTGAAAACGGACCATTTTCCACATTTCTGAAGCATGACGTAATGGGGGGTGTTATCTCTTTTGTCAAAAATCAGCTGTTTTTGATTGAACATTAAATGCCTCCAAATAGTATTTAATTCACTTCCCGAGCCCCTGGAAGCATGAAAATCACTTTAAACATGCTAATTTTAGCTCTAACACTGATGATCCACCTACAAATGTGAACTGATGTTCAAAAATAAAACATTTGAAAACGGACCATTTTCCACATTTCTGAAGCATGACGTAATGGGGGGGTGTTATCTCTTTTGTCGAAAATCAGCAGTTTTTGCTCGAACATTAAATGCCTCCAAATGGTATTTAATTAACTTCCCGGGGTGAAGAAACCCTTTTTGAGAACTCAGAGTGAGTAAATTGGCCATTTTCATGCACTTTTAACCATTCCATAAATCTTGTGTTTAGGGCCCCTGGAAGCATGAAAATCACTTTAAACATGCTAATTTTAGCTCTAACACTGATGATCCACCTACAAATGTGAACTGACGTTCAAAAATAAAACATTTGAAAACGGACCATTTTCCACATTTCTGAAGCATGACGTAATGGGGGGGTGTTATCTCTTTTGTCAAAAATCAGCTGTTTTTGCTTGAACATTAAATGCCTCCAAATAGTATTTAATTCACTTCCCGAGCCCCTGGAAGCATGAAAATCACTTTAAACATGCTAATTTTAGCTCTAACACTGATGATCCACCTACAAATGTGAACTGACGTTCAAAAATAAAACATTTGAAAACGGACCATTTTCCACATTTCTGAAGCATGACGTAATGGGGGAGTGTTATCTCTTTTGTCGAAAATCAGCCGTTTTTGCTCGAACATTAAATGCCTCCAAATGGTATTTAATTAACTTCCCGGGGTGAAGAAAACCTTTTTGAGAACTCAGAGTGAGTAAATTGGCCATTTTCATGCACTTTTAACCATTCCATAAATCTTGTGTTTAGGGCCCCTGGAAGCATGAAAATCACTTTAAACATGCTAATTTTAGCTCTAACACTGATGATCCACCTACAAATGTGAACTGACGTTCAAAAATAAAACATTTGAAAACGGACCATTTTCCACATTTCTGAAGCATGACGTAATGGGGGGGTGTTATCTCTTTTGTCAAAAATCAGCTGTTTTTGCTTGAACATTAAATGCCTCCAAATAGTATTTAATTCACTTCCCGAGCCCCTGGAAGCATGAAAATCACTTTAAACATGCTAATTTTAGCTCTAACACTGATGATCCACCTACAAATGTGAACTGACGTTCAAAAAGAAAACATTTGAAAACGGACCATTTTCCACATTTCTGAAGCATGACGTAATGGGGGGGTGTTATCTCTTTTGTCGAAAATCAGCCGTTTTTGCTCGAACATTAAATGCCTCCAAATGGTATTTAATTAACTTCCCGGGGTGAAGAAACCCTTTTTGAGAACTCAGAGTGAGTTAATTGGCCATTTTCATGCACTTTTAACCATTCCATAAATCTTGTGTTTAGGGCCCCTGGAAGCATGAAAATCACTTTAAACATGCTAATTTTAGCTCTAACACTGATGATCCACCTACAAATGTGAACTGACGTTCAAAAATAAAACATTTGAAAACGGACCATTTTCCACATTTCTGAAGCATGACGTAATGGGGGGGTGTTATCTCTTTTGTCAAAAATCAGCTGTTTTTGCTTGAACATTAAATGCCTCCAAATAGTATTTAATTCACTTCCCGAGCCCCTGGAAGCATGAAAATCACTTTAAACATGCTAATTTTAGCTCTAACACTGATGATCCACCTACAAATGTGAACTGACGTTCAAAAATAAAACATTTGAAAACGGACCATTTTCCACATTTCTGAAGCATGACGTAATGGGGGGGTGTTATCTCTTTTGTCAAAAATCAGCAGTTTTTGCTCGAACATTAAATGCCTCCAAATGGTATTTAATTAACTTCCCGGGGTGAAGAAACCCTTTTTGAGAACTCAGAGTGAGTAAATTGGCCATTTTCATGCACTTTTAACCATTCCATAAATCTTGTGTTTAGGGCCCCTGGAAGCATGAAAATCACTTTAAACATGCTAATTTTAGCTCTAACACTGATGATCCACCTACAAATGTGAACTGACGTTCAAAAATAAAACATTTGAAAACGGACCATTTTCCACATTTCTGAAGCATGACGTAATGGGGGGGTGTTATCTCTTTTGTTAAAAATCAGCTGTTTTTGCTTGAACATTAAATGCCTCCAAATAGTATTCATTTCACTTCCCGAGCCCCTGGAAGCATGAAAATCACTTTAAACATGCTAATTTTAGCTCTAACACTGATGATCCACCTACAAATGTGAACTGACGTTCAAAAATAAAACATTTGAAAACGGACCATTTTCCACATTTCTGAAGCATGACGTAATGGGGGGGTGTTATCTCTTTTGTCGAAAATCAGCAGTTTTTGCTCGAACATTAAATGCCTCCAAATGGTATTTAATTAACTTCCCGGGGTGAAGAAACCCTTTTTGAGAACTCAGAGTGAGTAAATTGGCCATTTTCATGCACTTTTAACCATTCCATAAATCTTGTGTTTAGGGCCCCTGGAAGCATGAAAATCACTTTAAACATGCTAATTTTAGCTCTAACACTGATGATCCACCTACAAATGTGAACTGACGTTCAAAAATAAAACATTTGAAAACGGACCATTTTCCACATTTCTGAAGCATGACGTAATGGGGGGGTGTTATCTCTTTTGTCAAAAATCAGCTGTTTTTGCTTGAACATTAAATGCCTCCAAATAGTATTTAATTCACGTCCCGAGCCCCTGGAAGCATGAAAATCACATTAAACATGCTAATTTTAGCTCTAACACTGATGATCCACCTACAAATGTGAACTGACGTTCAAAAAGAAAACATTTGAAAACGGACCATTTTCCACATTTCTGAAGCATGACGTAATGGGGGGGTGTTATCTCTTTTGTCGAAAATCAGCCGTTTTTGCTCGAACATTAAATGCCTCCAAATGGTATTTAATTAACTTCCCGGGGTGAAGAAACCCTTTTTGAGAACTCAGAGTGAGTTAATTGGCCATTTTCATGCACTTTTAACCATTCCATAAATCTTGTGTTTAGGGCCCCTGGAAGCATGAAAATCACTTTAAACATGCTAATTTTAGCTCTAACACTGATGATCCACCTACAAATGTGAACTGACGTTCAAAAATAAAACATTTGAAAACGGACCATTTTCCACATTTCTGAAGCATGACGTAATGGGGGGGTGTTATCTCTTTTGTCAAAAATCAGCTGTTTTTGCTTGAACATTAAATGCCTCCAAATAGTATTTAATTCACTTCCCGAGCCCCTGGAAGCATGAAAATCACTTTAAACATGCTAATTTTAGCTCTAACACTGATGATCCACCTACAAATGTGAACTGACGTTCAAAAATAAAACATTTGAAAACGGACCATTTTCCACATTTCTGAAGCATGACGTAATGGGGGGGTGTTATCTCTTTTGTCAAAAATCAGCTGTTTTTGCTTGAACATTAAATGCCTCCAAATAGTATTTAATTCACTTCCCGAGCCCCTGGAAGCATGAAAATCACTTTAAACATGCTAATTTTAGCTCTAACACTGATGATCCACCTACAAATGTGAACTGACGTTCAAAAATAAAACATTTGAAAACGGACCATTTTCCACATTTCTGAAGCATGACGTAATGGGGGGGTGTTATCTCTTTTGTCGAAAATCAGCCGTTTTTGCTCGAACATTGAATGCCTCCAAATGGTATTTAATTAACTTCCCGGGGTGAAGAAACCCCTTTTGAGAACTCAGAGTGAGTAAATTGGCCATTTTCATGCACTTTTAACCATTCCATAAATCTTGTGTTTAGGGCCCCTGGAAGCATGAAAATCACTTTAAACATGCTAATTTTAGCTCCAACACTGATGATCCACCTACAAATGTGAACTGACATTCAAAAATAAAACATTTTAAAACGGACCATTTTCCACATTTCTGAAGCATGACGTAATGGGGGGGTGTTATCTCTTTTGTCAAAAATCAGCTGTTTTTGATTGAACATTAAATGCCTCCAAATAGTATTTAATTCACTTCCCGAGCCCCTGGAAGCATGAACATCACTATAAACATGCTAATTTTAGCTCTAACACTGATGATCCACCTACAAATGTGAACTGACGTTCCAAAATAAAACATTTGAAAACGGACCATTTTCCACATTTCTGAAGCATGACTTAATGGGGGGGGTGTTATCTCTTTTGTCGAAAATCAGCCGTTTCTGCTCGAACATTAAATGCCTCCAAATGGTATTTAATTAACTTCCCGGGGTGAAGAAACACTTTTTGAGAACTCAGAGTGAGTAAATTGGCCATTTTCATGCACTTTTAACCATTCCATAAATCTTGTGTTTAGGGCCCCTGGAAGCATGAAAATCACTTTAAACATGCTAATTTTAGCTCTAACACTGATGATCCACCTACAAATGTGAACTGACGTTCAAAAATAAAACATTTGAAAATGGACCATTTTCCACATTTCTGAAGCATGACGTAATGGGGGGGTGTTATCTCTTTTGTCAAAAATCAGCTGTTTTTGATTGAACATTAAATGCCTCCAAATAGTATTTAATTCACTTCCCGAGCCCCTGGAAGCATGAAAATCTCTTTAAACATGCTAATTTTAGCTCTAACACTGATGATCCACCTACAAATGTGAACTGATGTTCAAAAATAAAACATTTGAAAACGGACCATTTTCCACATTTCTGAAGCATGACCTAATGGGGGGGTGTTATCTCTTTTGTCGAAAATCAGCCGTTTTTGCTCGAACATTAAATGCCTCCAAATGGTATTTAATTAACTTCCCGGGGTGAAGAAACCCTTTTTGAGAACTCAGAGTGAGTAAATTGGCCATTTTCATGCACTTTTAACCATTCCATAAATCTTGTGTTTAGGGCCCCTGGAAGCATGAAAATCACTTTAAACATGCTAATTTTAGCTCTAACACTGATGATCCACCTACAAATGTGAACTGACGTTCAAAAATAAAACATTTGAAAACGGACCATTTTCCACATTTCTGAAGCATGACGTAATGGGGGGGTGTTATCTCTTTTGTCGAAAATCAGCCGTTTTTGCTCGAACATTAAATGACTCCAAATGGTATTTAATTAACTTCCCGGGGTGAAGAAACCCTTTTTGAGAACTCAGAGTGAGTAAATTGGCCATTTTCATGCACTTTTAACCATTCCATAAATCTAGTGTTTAGGGCCCCTGGAAGCATGAAAATCACTTTAAACATGCTAATTTTAGCTCTAACACTGATGATCCACCTACAAATGTGAACTGACGTTCAAAAATAAAACATTTGAAAACGGACCATTTTCCACATTTCTGAAGCATGACGTAATGGGGGGTGTTATCTCTTTTGTCAAAAATCAGCTGTTTTTGATTGAACATTAAATGCCTCCAAATAGTATTTAATTCACTTCCCGAGCCCCTGGAAGCATGAAAATCACTTTAAACATGCTAATTTTAGCTCTAACACTGATGATCCACCTACAAATGTGAACTGATGTTCAAAAATAAAACATTTGAAAACGGACCATTTTCCACATTTCTGAAGCATGACGTAATGGGGGGGTGTTATCTCTTTTGTCGAAAATCAGCAGTTTTTGCTCGAACATTAAATGCCTCCAAATGGTATTTAATTAACTTCCCGGGGTGAAGAAACCCTTTTTGAGAACTCAGAGTGAGTAAATTGGCCATTTTCATGCACTTTTAACCATTCCATAAATCTTGTGTTTAGGGCCCCTGGAAGCATGAAAATCACTTTAAACATGCTAATTTTAGCTCTAACACTGATGATCCACCTACAAATGTGAACTGACGTTCAAAAATAAAACATTTGAAAACGGACCATTTTCCACATTTCTGAAGCATGACGTAATGGGGGGGTGTTATCTCTTTTGTCAAAAATCAGCTGTTTTTGCTTGAACATTAAATGCCTCCAAATAGTATTTAATTCACTTCCCGAGCCCCTGGAAGCATGAAAATCACTTTAAACATGCTAATTTTAGCTCTAACACTGATGATCCACCTACAAATGTGAACTGACGTTCAAAAATAAAACATTTGAAAACGGACCATTTTCCACATTTCTGAAGCATGACGTAATGGGGGAGTGTTATCTCTTTTGTCGAAAATCAGCCGTTTTTGCTCGAACATTAAATGCCTCCAAATGGTATTTAATTAACTTCCCGGGGTGAAGAAAACCTTTTTGAGAACTCAGAGTGAGTAAATTGGCCATTTTCATGCACTTTTAACCATTCCATAAATCTTGTGTTTAGGGCCCCTGGAAGCATGAAAATCACTTTAAACATGCTAATTTTAGCTCTAACACTGATGATCCACCTACAAATGTGAACTGACGTTCAAAAATAAAACATTTGAAAACGGACCATTTTCCACATTTCTGAAGCATGACGTAATGGGGGGGTGTTATCTCTTTTGTCAAAAATCAGCTGTTTTTGCTTGAACATTAAATGCCTCCAAATAGTATTTAATTCACTTCCCGAGCCCCTGGAAGCATGAAAATCACTTTAAACATGCTAATTTTAGCTCTAACACTGATGATCCACCTACAAATGTGAACTGACGTTCAAAAAGAAAACATTTGAAAACGGACCATTTTCCACATTTCTGAAGCATGACGTAATGGGGGGGTGTTATCTCTTTTGTCGAAAATCAGCCGTTTTTGCTCGAACATTAAATGCCTCCAAATGGTATTTAATTAACTTCCCGGGGTGAAGAAACCCTTTTTGAGAACTCAGAGTGAGTTAATTGGCCATTTTCATGCACTTTTAACCATTCCATAAATCTTGTGTTTAGGGCCCCTGGAAGCATGAAAATCACTTTAAACATGCTAATTTTAGCTCTAACACTGATGATCCACCTACAAATGTGAACTGACGTTCAAAAATAAAACATTTGAAAACGGACCATTTTCCACATTTCTGAAGCATGACGTAATGGGGGGGTGTTATCTCTTTTGTCAAAAATCAGCTGTTTTTGCTTGAACATTAAATGCCTCCAAATAGTATTTAATTCACTTCCCGAGCCCCTGGAAGCATGAAAATCACTTTAAACATGCTAATTTTAGCTCTAACACTGATGATCCACCTACAAATGTGAACTGACGTTCAAAAATAAAACATTTGAAAACGGACCATTTTCCACATTTCTGAAGCATGACGTAATGGGGGGGTGTTATCTCTTTTGTCAAAAATCAGCAGTTTTTGCTCGAACATTAAATGCCTCCAAATGGTATTTAATTAACTTCCCGGGGTGAAGAAACCCTTTTTGAGAACTCAGAGTGAGTAAATTGGCCATTTTCATGCACTTTTAACCATTCCATAAATCTTGTGTTTAGGGCCCCTGGAAGCATGAAAATCACTTTAAACATGCTAATTTTAGCTCTAACACTGATGATCCACCTACAAATGTGAACTGACGTTCAAAAATAAAACATTTGAAAACGGACCATTTTCCACATTTCTGAAGCATGACGTAATGGGGGGGTGTTATCTCTTTTGTTAAAAATCAGCTGTTTTTGCTTGAACATTAAATGCCTCCAAATAGTATTCATTTCACTTCCCGAGCCCCTGGAAGCATGAAAATCACTTTAAACATGCTAATTTTAGCTCTAACACTGATGATCCACCTACAAATGTGAACTGACGTTCAAAAATAAAACATTTGAAAACGGACCATTTTCCACATTTCTGAAGCATGACGTAATGGGGGGGTGTTATCTCTTTTGTCGAAAATCAGCAGTTTTTGCTCGAACATTAAATGCCTCCAAATGGTATTTAATTAACTTCCCGGGGTGAAGAAACCCTTTTTGAGAACTCAGAGTGAGTAAATTGGCCATTTTCATGCACTTTTAACCATTCCATAAATCTTGTGTTTAGGGCCCCTGGAAGCATGAAAATCACTTTAAACATGCTAATTTTAGCTCTAACACTGATGATCCACCTACAAATGTGAACTGACGTTCAAAAATAAAACATTTGAAAACGGACCATTTTCCACATTTCTGAAGCATGACGTAATGGGGGGGTGTTATCTCTTTTGTCAAAAATCAGCTGTTTTTGCTTGAACATTAAATGCCTCCAAATAGTATTTAATTCACTTCCCGAGCCCCTGGAAGCATGAAAATCACTTTAAACATGCTAATTTTAGCTCTAACACTGATGATCCACCTACAAAGGTGAACTGACGTTCAAAAATAAAACATTTGAAAACGGACCATTTTCCACATTTCTGAAGCATGACGTAATGGAGGGGTGTTATCTCTTTTGTCAAAAATCAGCAGTTTTTGCTCGAACATTAAATGCCTCCAAATGGTATTTAATTAACTTCCCGGGGTGAAGAAACCCTTTTTGAGAACTCAGAGTGAGTAAATTGGCCATTTTCATGCACTTTTAACCATTCCATAAATCTTGTGTTTAGGGCCCCTGGAAGCATGAAAATCACTTTAAACATGCAAATTTTAGCTCTAACACTGATGATCCACCTACAAATGTGAACTGACGTTCAAAAATAAAACATTTGAAAACGGACCATTTTCCACATTTCTGAAGCATGACGTAATGGGGGGGTGTTATCTCTTTTGTCAAAAATCAGCTGTTTTTGCTTGAACATTAAATGCCTCCAAATAGTATTTAATTCACTTCCCGAGCCCCTGGAAGCATGAAAATCACTTTAAACATGCTAATTTTAGCTCTAACACTGATGATCCACCTACAAATGTGAACTGACGTTCAAAAATAAAACATTTGAAAACGGACCATTTTCCACATTTCTGAAGCATGACGTAATGGGGAGGTGTTATCTCTTTTGTCGAAAATCAGCCGTTTTTGCTCGAACATTAAATGCCTCCAAATGGTATTTAATTAACTTCCCGGGGTGAAGAAACCCTTTTTGAGAACTCAGAGTGAGTAAATTGGCCATTTTCATGCACTTTTAACCATTCCATAAATCTTGTGTTTAGGGCCCCTGGAAGCATGAAAATCACTTTAAACATGCTATTTTTAGCTCTAACACTGATGATCCACCTACAAATGTGAACTGACGTTCAAAAATAAAACATTTGAAAACGGACCATTTTCCACATTTCTGAAGCATGACGTAATGGGGGGTGTTATCTCTTTTGTCGAAAATCAGCTGTTTTTGATTGAACATTAAATGCCTCCAAATAGTATTTAATTCACTTCCCGAGCCCCTGGAAGCATGAAAATCACTTTAAACATGCTAATTTTAGCTCTAACACTGATGATCCACCTACAAATGTGAACTGATGTTCAAAAATAAAACATTTGAAAACGGACCATTTTCCACATTTCTGAAGCATGACGTAATGGGGGGGGTGTTATCTCTTTTGTCGAAAATCAGCCGTTTTTGCTCGAACATTAAATGCCTCCAAATGGTATTTAATTAACTTCCCGGGGTGAAGAAACCCTTTTTGAGAACTCAGAGTGAGTAAATTGGCCATTTTCATGCACTTTTAACCATTCCATAAATCTTGTGTTTAGGGCCCCTGGAAGCATGAAAATCACTTTAAACATGCTAATTTTAGCTCTAACACTGATGATCCACCTACAAATGTGAACTGACGTTCAAAAATAAAACATTTGAAAACGGACCATTTTCCACATTTCTGAAGCATGACGTAATGGGGGGGTGTTATCTCTTTTGTCAAAAATCAGCTGTTTTTGATTGAACATTAAATGCCTCCGAATAGTATTTATTTCACTTCCCGAGCCCCTGGAAGCATGAAAATCACTTTAAACATGCTAATTTTAGCTCTAACACTAATGATCCACCTACAAATGTGAACTGACGTTCAAAAATAAAACATTTGAAAACGGACCATTTTCCACATTTCTGAAGCATGACGTAATGGGGGGGTGTTATCTCTTTTGTCGAAAATCAGCAGTTTTTGCTCGAACATTAAATGCCTCCAAATGGTATTTAATTAACTTCCCGGGGTGAAGAAACCCTTTTTGAGAACTCAGAGTGAGTAAATTGGCCATTTTCATGCACTTTTAACCATTCCATAAATCTTGTGTTTAGGGCCCCTGGAAGCATGAAAATCACTTTAAACATGCTAATTTTAGCTCTAACACTGATGATCCACCTACAAATGTGAACTGACGTTCAAAAATAAAACATTTGAAAACGGACCATTTTCCACATTTCTGAAGCATGACGTAATGGGGGGGTGTTATCTCTTTTGTCAAAAATCAGCAGTTTTTGCTTGAACATTAAATGCCTCCAAATGGTATTTAATTATTTTCCCGGGGTGAAGAAACTCTTTTTGAGAACTCAGAGTGAGTAAATTGGCCATTTTCATGCACTTTTAACCATTCCATAAATCTTGTGTTTAGGGCCCCTGGAAGCATGAAAATCACTTTAAACATGCTAATTTTAGCTCTAACACTGATGATCCACCTACAAATGTGAACTGACATTCAAAAATAAAACATTTGAAAACGGACCATTTTCCACATTTCTGAAGCATGACGTAATGGGGGGGTGTTATCTCTTTTGTCAAAAATCAGCTGTTTTTGCTTGAACATTAAATGCCTCCAAATAGTATTTAATTCACTTCCCGAGCCCCTGGAAGCATGAAAATCACTTTAAACATGCTAATTTTAGCTCTAACACTGATGATCCACCTACAAATGTGAACTGACGTTCAAAAATAAAACATTTGAAAACGGACCATTTTCCACATTTCTGAAGCATGACGTAATGGGGGAGTGTTATCTCTTTTGTCGAAAATCAGCCGTTTTTGCTCGAACATTAAATGCCTCCAAATGGTATTTAATTAACTTCCCGGGGTGAAGAAACCCTTTTTGAGAACTCAGAGTGAGTAAATTGGCCATTTTCATGCACTTTTAACCATTCCATAAATCTTGTGTTTAGGGCCCCTGGAAGCATGAAAATCACTTTAAACATGCTAATTTTAGCTCTAACACTGATGATCCACCTACAAATGTGAACTGACGTTCAAAAATAAAACATTTGAAAACGGACCATTTTCCACATTTCTGAAGCATGACGTAATGGGGGGGTGTTATCTCTTTTGTCAAAAATCAGCTGTTTTTGCTTGAACATTAAATGCCTCCAAATAGTATTTAATTCACTTCCCGAGCCCCTGGAAGCATGAAAATCACTTTAAACATGCTAATTTTAGCTCTAACACTGATGATTCACCTACAAATGTGAACTGACGTTCAAAAAGAAAACATTTGAAAACGGACCATTTTCCACATTTCTGAAGCATGACGTAATGGGGGGGTGTTATCTCTTTTGTCGAAAATCAGCCGTTTTTGCTCGAACATTAAATGCCTCCAAATGGTATTTAATTAACTTCCCGGGGTGAAGAAACCCTTTTTGAGAACTCAGAGTGAGTTAATTGGCCATTTTCATGCACTTTTAACCATTCCATAAATCTTGTGTTTAGGGCCCCTGGAAGCATGAAAATCACTTTAAACATGCTAATTTTAGCTCTAACACTGATGATCCACCTACAAATGTGAACTGACGTTCAAAAATAAAACATTTGAAAACGGACCATTTTCCACATTTCTGAAGCATGACGTAATGGGGGGGTGTTATCTCTTTTGTCAAAAATCAGCTGTTTTTGCTTGAACATTAAATGCCTCCAAATAGTATTTAATTCACTTCCCGAGCCCCTGGAAGCATGAAAATCACTTTAAACATGCTAATTTTAGCTCTAACACTGATGATCCACCTACAAATGTGAACTGACGTTCAAAAAGAAAACATTTGAAAACGGACCATTTTCCACATTTCTGAAGCATGACGTAATGGGGGGGTGTTATCTCTTTTGTCGAAAATCAGCCGTTTTTGCTCGAACATTAAATGCCTCCAAATGGTATTTAATTAACTTCCCGGGGTGAAGAAACCCTTTTTGAGAACTCAGAGTGAGTTAATTGGCCATTTTCATGCACTTTTAACCATTCCATAAATCTTGTGTTTAGGGCCCCTGGAAGCATGAAAATCACTTTAAACATGCTAATTTTAGCTCTAACACTGATGATCCACCTACAAATGTGAACTGACGTTCAAAAATAAAACATTTGAAAACAGACCATTTTCCACATTTCTGAAGCATGACGTAATGGGGGGGTGTTATCTCTTTTGTCAAAAATCAGCTGTTTTTGCTTGAACATTAAATGCCTCCAAATAGTATTTAATTCACTTCCCGAGCCCCTGGAAGCATGAAAATCACTTTAAACATGCTAATTTTAGCTCCAACACTGATGATCCACCTACAAATGTGAACTGACGTTCAAAAATAAAACATTTGAAAACGGACCATTTTCCACATTTCTGAAGCATGACGTAATGGAGGGGTGTTATCTCTTTTGTCAAAAATCAGCAGTTTTTGCTCGAACATTAAATGCCTCCAAATGGTATTTAATTAACTTCCCGGGGTGAAGAAACCCTTTTTGAGAACTCAGAGTGAGTAAATTGGCCATTTTCATGCACTTTTAACCATTCCATAAATCTTGTGTTTAGGGCCCCTGGAAGCATGAAAATCACTTTAAACATGCTAATTTTAGCTCTAACACTGATGATCCACCTACAAATGTGAACTGACGTTCAAAAAAAAAACATTTGAAAACGGACCATTTTCCACATTTCTGAAGCATGACGTAATGGGGGGGTGTTATCTCTTTTGTCAAAAATCAGCTGTTTTTGCTTGAACATTAAATGCCTCCAAATAGTATTTAATTCACTTCCCGAGCCCCTGGAAGCATGAAAATCACTTTAAACATGCTAATTTTAGCTCTAACACTGATGATCCACCTACAAATGTGAACTGACGTTCAAAAATAAAACATTTGAAAACGGACCATTTTCCACATTTCTGAAGCATGACGTAATGGGGAGGTGTTATCTCTTTTGTCGAAAATCAGCCGTTTTTGCTCGAACATTAAATGCCTCCAAATGGTATTTAATTAACTTCCCGGGGTGAAGAAACCCTTTTTGAGAACTCAGAGTGAGTAAATTGGCCATTTTCATGCACTTTTAACCATTCCATAAATCTTGTGTTTAGGGCCCCTGGAAGCATGAAAATCACTTTAAACATGCTATTTTTAGCTCTAACACTGATGATCCACCTACAAATGTGAACTGACGTTCAAAAATAAAACATTTGAAAACGGACCATTTTCCACATTTCTGAAGCATGACGTAATGGGGGGGTGTTATCTCTTTTGTCGAAAATCAGCTGTTTTTGATTGAACATTAAATGCCTCCAAATAGTATTTAATTCACTTCCCGAGCCCCTGGAAGCATGAAAATCACTTTAAACATGCTAATTTTAGCTCTAACACTGATGATCCACCTACAAATGTGAACTGATGTTCAAAAATAAAACATTTGAAAACGGACCATTTTCCACATTTCTGAAGCATGACGTAATGGGGGGGTGTTATCTCTTTTGTCGAAAATCAGCCGTTTTTGCTCGAACATTAAATGCCTCCAAATGGTATTTAATTAACTTCCCGGGGTGAAGAAACCGTTTTTGAGAACTCAGAGTGAGTAAATTGGCCATTTTCATGCACTTTTAACCATTCCATAAATCTTGTGTTTAGGGCCCCTGGAAGCATGAAAATCACTTTAAACATGCTAATTTTAGCTCTAACACTGATGATCCACCTACAAATGTGAACTGACGTTCAAAAATAAAACATTTGAAAACGGACCATTTTCCACATTTCTGAAGCATGACGTAATGGGGGGGTGTTATCTCTTTTGTCAAAAATCAGCTGTTTTTGATTGAACATTAAATGCCTCCAAATAGTATTTATTTCACTTCCCGAGCCCCTGGAAGCATGAAAATCACTTTAAACATGCTAATTTTAGCTCTAACACTGATGATCCACCTACAAATGTGAACTGACGTTCAAAAATAAAACATTTGAAAACGGACCATTTTCCACATTTCTGAAGCATGACGTAATGGGGGGGTGTTATCTCTTTTGTCGAAAATCAGCAGTTTTTGCTCGAACATTAAATGCCTCCAAATGGTATTTAATTAACTTCCCGGGGTGAAGAAACCCTTTTTGAGAACTCAGAGTGAGTAAATTGGCCATTTTCATGCACTTTTAACCATTCCATAAATCTTGTGTTTAGGGCCCCTGGAAGCATGAAAATCACTTTAAACATGCTAATTTTAGCTCTAACACTGATGATCCACCTACAAATGTGAACTGACGTTCAAAAATAAAACATTTGAAAACGGACCATTTTCCACATTTCTGAAGCATGACGTAATGGGGGGGTGTTATCTCATTTGTCAAAAATCAGCAGTTTTTGCTTGAACATTAAATGCCTCCAAATGGTATTTAATTATTTTCCCGGGGTGAAGAAACTCTTTTTGAGAACTCAGAGTGAGTAAATTGGCCATTTTCATGCACTTTTAACCATTCCATAAATCTTGTGTTTAGGGCCCCTGGAAGCATGAAAATCACTTTAAACATGCTAATTTTAGCTCTAACACTGATGATCCACCTACAAATGTGAACTGACGTTCAAAAATAAAACATTTGAAAACGGACCATTTTCCACATTTCTGAAGCATGACGTAATGGGGGGGTGTTATCTCTTTTGTCAAAAATCAGCTGTTTTTGCTTGAACATCAAATGCCTCCAAATAGTATTTAATTCACTTCCCGAGCCCCTGGAAGCATGAAAATCACTTTAAACATGCTAATTTTAGCTCTAACACTGATGATCCACCTACAAATGTGAACTGACGTTCAAAAATAAAACATTTGAAAACGGACCATTTTCCACATTTCTGAAGCATGACGTAATGGGGGGGTGTTATCTCTTTTGTCGAAAATCAGCCGTTTTTGCTCGAACATTAAATGCCTCCAAATGGTATTTAATTAACTTCCCGGGGTGAAGAAACCCTTTTTGAGAACTCAGAGTGAGTAAATTGGCCATTTTCATGCACTTTTAACCATTCCATAAATCTTGTGTTTAGGGCCCCTGAAAGCATGAAAATCACTTTAAACATGCTAATTTTAGCTCTAACACTGATGATCCACCTACAAATGTGAACTGACGTTCAAAAATAAAACATTTGAAAACGGACCATTTTCCACATTTCTGAAGCATGACGTAATGGGGGGGTGTTATCTCTTTTGTCGAAAATCAGCCGTTTTTGCTCGAACATTAAATGCCTCCAAATGGTATTTAATTAACTTCCCGGGGTGAAGAAACCCTTTTTGAGAACTCAGAGTGAGTAAATTGGCCATTTTCATGCACTTTTAACCATTCCATAAATCTTGTGTTTAGGGCCCCTGGAAGCATGAAAATCACTTTAAACATGCTAATTTTAGCTCTAACACTGATGATCCACCTACAAATGTGAACTGACGTTCAAAAATAAAACATTTGAAAACGGACCATTTTCCACATTTCTGAAGCATAACTTAATGGGGGGGTGTTATCTCTTTTGTAAAAAATCAGCTGTTTTTGATTGAACATTAAATACCTCCAAATAGTATTTAATTCACTTCCCGAGCCCCTGGAAGCATGAAAATCACTTTAAACATGCTAATTTTAGCTCTAACACTGATGATCCACCTACAAATGTGAACTGATGTTCAAAAATAAAACATTTGAAAACAGACCATTTTCCACATTTCTGAATCATGACGTAATGGGGGGGTGTTATCTCTTTTGTCGAAAATCAGCCGTTTTTGCTCGAACATTAAATGCCTCCAAATGGTATTTAATTAACTTCCCGGGGTGAAGAAACCCTTTTTGAGAACTCAGAGTGAGTAAATTGGCCATTTTCATGCACTTTTAACCATTCCATAAATCTTGTGTTTAGGGCCCCTGGAAGCATAAAAATCACTTTAAACATGCTAATTTTAGCTCTAACACTGATGATCCACCTACAAATGTGAACTGACGTTCAAAAATAAAACATTTGAAAACGGACCATTTTCCACATTTCTGAAGCATGACGTAATGGGGGGGTGTTATCTCTTTTGTCAAAAATCAGCTGTTTTTGCTTGAACATTAAATGCCTCCAAATAGTATTTAATTCACTTCCCGAGCCCCTGGAAGCATGAAAATCACTTTAAACATGCTAATTTTAGCTCTAACACTGATGATCCACCTACAAATGTGAACTGACGTTCAAAAATAAAACATTTGAAAACGGACCATTTTCCACATTTCTGAAGCATGACGTAATGGGGGGGTGTTATCTCTTTTGTCGAAAATCAGCCGTTTTTGCTCGAACATTAAATGCCTCCAAATGGTATTTAATTAACTTCCCGGGGTGAAGAAACCCTTTTTGAGAACTCAGAGTGAGTAAATTGGCCATTTTCATGCACTTTTAACCATTCCATAAATCTTGTGTTTAGGGCCCCTGAAAGCATGAAAATCACTTTAAACATGCTAATTTTAGCTCTAACACTGATGATCCACCTACAAATGTGAACTGACGTTCAAAAATAAAACATTTGAAAACAGACCATTTTCCGCATTTCTGAAGCATGACGTAATGGGGGGGTGTTATCTCTTTTGTCGAAAATCAGCCGTTTTTGCTCGAACATTAAATGCCTCCAAATGGTATTTAATTAACTTCCCGGGGTGAAGAAACCCTTTTTGAGAACTCAGAGTGAGTAAATTGGCCATTTTCATGCACTTTTAACCATTCCATAAATCTTGTGTTTAGGGCCGCTGGAAGCATGAAAATCACTTTAAACATGCTAATTTTAGCTCTAACACTGATGATCCACCTACAAATGTGAACTGACGTTCAAAAATAAAACATTTGAAAACGGACCATTTTCCACATTTCTGAAGCATAACGTAATGGGGGGGGTGTTATCTCTTTTGTCAAAAATCAGCTGTTTTTGATTGAACATTAAATGCCTCCAAATAGTATTTAATTCACTTCCCGAGCCCCTGGAAGCATGAAAATCACTTTAAACATGCTAATTTTAGCTCTAACACTGATGATCCACCTACAAATGTGAACTGACGTTCAAAAATAAAACATTTGAAAACGGACCATTTTCCACATTTCTGAAGCATGACGTAATGGGGGGGTGTTATCTCTTTTGTCGAAAATCAGCAGTTTTTGCTCGAACATTAAATGCCTCCAAATGGTATTTAATTAACTTCCCGGGGTGAAGAAACCCTTTTTGAGAACTCAGAGTGAGTAAATTGGCCATTTTCATGCACTTTTAACCATTCCATAAATCTTGTGTTTAGGGCCCCTGGAAGCATGAAAATCACTTTAAACATGCTAATTTTAGCTCTAACACTGATGATCCACCTACAAATGTGAACTGACGTTCAAAAATAAAACATTTGAAAACGGACCATTTTCCACATTTCTGAAGCATGACGTAATGGGGGGGTGTTATCTCTTTTGTCAAAAATCAGCTGTTTTTGCTTGAACATTAAATGCCTCCAAATAGTATTTAATTCACTTCCCGAGCCCCTGGAAGCATGAAAATCACTTTAAACATGCTAATTTTAGCTCTAACACTGATGATCCACCTACAAATGTGAACTGACGTTCAAAAATAAAACATTTGAAAACGGACCATTTTCCACATTTCTGAAGCATGACGTAATGGGGGGGTGTTATCTCTTTTGTCGAAAATCAGCCGTTTTTGCTCGAACATTAAATGCCTCCAAATGGTATTTAATTAACTTCCCGGGCTGAAGAAACCCTTTTTGAGAACTCAGAGTGAGTAAATTGGCCATTTTCATGCACTTTTAACCATTCCATAAATCTTGTGTTTAGGGCCCCTGGAAGCATGAAAATCACTTTAAACATGCTAATTTTAGCTCTAACACTGATGATCCACCTACAAATGTGAACTGACGTTCAAAAATAAAACATTTGAAAACGGACCATTTTCCACATTTCTGAAGCATGACGTAATGGGGGGGTGTTATCTCTTTTGTCAAAAATCAGCTGTTTTTGCTTGAACATTAAATGCCTCCAAATAGTATTTAATTCACTTCCTGAGCCCCTGGAAGCATGAAAATCACTTTAAACATGCTAATTTTAGCTCTAACACTGATGATCCACCTACAAATGTGAACTGACGTTCAAAAAGAAAACATTTGAAAACGGACCATTTTCCACATTTCTGAAGCATGACGTAATGGGGGGGTGTTATCTCTTTTGTCGAAAATCAGCCGTTTTTGCTCGAACATTAAATGCCTCCAAATGGTATTTAATTAACTTCCCGGGTGAAGAAACCCTTTTTGAGAACTCAGAGTGAGTTAATTGGCCATTTTCATGCACTTTTAACCATTCCATAAATCTTGTGTTTAGGGCCCCTGGAAGCATGAAAATCACTTTAAACATGCTAATTTTAGCTCTAACACTGATGATCCACCTACAAATGTGAACTGACGTTCAAAAATAAAACATTTGAAAACGGACCATTTTCCACATTTCTGAAGCATGACGTAATGGGGGGGTGTTATCTCTTTTGTCAAAAATCAGCTGTTTTTGCTTGAACATTAAATGCCTCCAAATAGTATTTAATTCACTTCCCGAGCCCCTGGAAGCATGAAAATCACTTTAAACATGCTAATTTTAGCTCTAACACTGATGATCCACCTACAAATGTGAACTGACGTTCAAAAATAAAACATTTGAAAACGGACCATTTTCCACATTTCTGAAGCATGACGTAATGGGGGGGTGTTATCTCTTTTGTCGAAAATCAGCAGTTTTTGCTCGAACATTAAATGCCTCCAAATGGTATTTAATTAACTTCCCGGGGTGAAGAAACCCTTTTTGAGAACTCAGAGTGAGTAAATTGGCCATTTTCATGCACTTTTAACCATTCCATAAATCTTGTGTTTAGGGCCCCTGGAAGCATGAAAATCACTTTAAACATGCTAATTTTAGCTCTAACACTGATGATCCACCTACAAATGTGAACTGACGTTCAAAAAAAAAACATTTGAAAACGGACCATTTTCCACATTTCTGAAGCATGACGTAATGGGGGGGTGTTATCTCTTTTGTCAAAAATCAGCTGTTTTTGCTTGAACATTAAATGCCTCCAAATAGTATTTAATTCACTTCCCGAGCCCCTGGAAGCATGAAAATCACTTTAAACATGCTAATTTTAGCTCTAACACTGATGATCCACCTACAAATGTGAACTGACGTTCAAAAATAAAACATTTGAAAACGGACCATTTTCCACATTTCTGAAGCATGACGTAATGGGGAGGTGTTATCTCTTTTGTCGAAAATCAGCCGTTTTTGCTCGAACATTAAATGCCTCCAAATGGTATTTAATTAACTTCCCGGGGTGAAGAAACCCTTTTTGAGAACTCAGAGTGAGTAAATTGGCCATTTTCATGCACTTTTAACCATTCCATAAATCTTGTGTTTAGGGCCCCTGGAAGCATGAAAATCACTTTAAACATGCTATTTTTAGCTCTAACACTGATGATCCACCTACAAATGTGAACTGACGTTCAAAAATAAAACATTTGAAAACGGACCATTTTCCACATTTCTGAAGCATGACGTAATGGGGGGTGTTATCTCTTTTGTCGAAAATCAGCTGTTTTTGATTGAACATTAAATGCCTCCAAATAGTATTTAATTCACTTCCCGAGCCCCTGGAAGCATGAATATCACTTTAAACATGCTAATTTTAGCTCTAACACTGATGATCCACCTACAAATGTGAACTGATGTTCAAAAATAAAACATTTGAAAACGGACCATTTTCCACATTTCTGAAGCATGACGTAATGGGGGGGTGTTATCTCTTTTGTCGAAAATCAGCCGTTTTTGCTCGAACATTAAATGCCTCCAAATGGTATTTAATTAACTTCCCGGGGTGAAGAAACCCTTTTTGAGAACTCAGAGTGAGTAAATTGGCCATTTTCATGCACTTTTAACCATTCCATAAATCTTGTGTTTAGGGCCCCTGGAAGCATGAAAATCACTTTAAACATGCTAATTTTAGCTCTAACACTGATGATCCACCTACAAATGTGAACTGACGTTCAAAAATAAAACATTTGAAAACGGACCATTTTCCACATTTCTGAAGCATGACGTAATGGGGGGGTGTTATCTCTTTTGTCAAAAATCAGCTGTTTTTGCTTGAACATTAAATGCCTCCAAATAGTATTTAATTCACTTCCCGAGCCCCTGGAAGCATGAAAATCACTTTAAACATGCTAATTTTAGCTCTAACACTGATGATCCACCTACAAATGTGAACTGACGTTCAAAAATAAAACATTTGAAAACGGACCATTTTCCACATTTCTGAAGCATGACGTAATGGGGGGGTGTTATCTCTTTTGTCGAAAATCAGCAGTTTTTGCTCGAACATTAAATGCCTCCAAATGGTATTTAATTAACTTCCCGGGCCGAAGAAACCCTTTTTGAGAACTCAGAGTGAGTAAATTGGCCATTTTCATGCACTTTTAACCATTCCATAAATCTTGTGTTTAGGGCCCCTGGAAGCATGAAAATCACTTTAAACATGCTAATTTTAGCTCTAACACTGATGATCCACCTACAAATGTGAACTGACGTTCAAAAATAAAACATTTGAAAACGGACCATTTTCCACATTTCTGAAGCATGACGTAATGGGGGGGTGTTATCTCTTTTGTCAAAAATCAGCAGTTTTTGCTTGAACATTAAATGCCTCCAAATGGTATTTAATTATTTTCCCGGGGTGAAGAAACTCTTTTTGAGAACTCAGAGTGAGTAAATTGGCCATTTTCATGCACTTTTAACCATTCCATAAATCTTGTGTTTAGGGCCCCTGGAAGCATGAAAATCACTTTAAACATGCTAATTTTAGCTCTAACACTGATGATCCACCTACAAATGTGAACTGACGTTCAAAAATAAAACATTTGAAAACGGACCATTTTCCACATTTCTGAAGCATGACGTAATGGGGGGGTGTTATCTCTTTTGTCAAAAATCAGCTGTTTTTGCTTGAACATCAAATGCCTCCAAATAGTATTTAATTCACTTCCCGAGCCCCTGGAAGCATGAAAATCACTTTAAACATGCTAATTTTAGCTCTAACACTGATGATCCACCTACAAATGTGAACTGACGTTCAAAAATAAAACATTTGAAAACGGACCATTTTCCACATTTCTGAAGCATGACGTAATGGGGGGGTGTTATCTCTTTTGTCGAAAATCAGCCGTTTTTGCTCGAACATTAAATGCCTCCAAATGGTATTTAATTAACTTCCCGGGGTGAAGAAACCCTTTTTGAGAACTCAGAGTGAGTAAATTGGCCATTTTCATGCACTTTTAACCATTCCATAAATCTTGTGTTTAGGGCCCCTGAAAGCATGAAAATCACTTTAAACATGCTAATTTTAGCTCTAACACTGATGATCCACCTACAAATGTGAACTGACGTTCAAAAATAAAACATTTGAAAACGGACCATTTTCCACATTTCTGAAGCATGACGTAATGGGGGGGGTGTTATCTCTTTTGTCGAAAATCAGCCGTTTTTGCTCGAACATTAAATGCCTCCGAATGGTATTTAATTAACTTCCCGGGGTGAAGAAACCCTTTTTGAGAACTCAGAGTGAGTAAATTGGCCATTTTCATGCACTTTTAACCATTCCATAAATCTTGTGTTTAGGGCCCCTGGAAGCATGAAAATCACTTTAAACATGCTAATTTTAGCTCTAACACTGATGATCCACCTACAAATGTGAACTGACGTTCAAAAATAAAACATTTGAAAACGGACCATTTTCCACATTTCTGAAGCATAACGTAATGGGGGGGTGTTATCTCTTTTGTCAAAAATCAGCTGTTTTTGATTGAACATTAAATACCTCCAAATAGTATTTAATTCACTTCCCGAGCCCCTGGAAGCATGAAAATCACTTTTAACATGCTAATTTTAGCTCTAACACTGATGATCCACCTACAAATGTGAACTGATGTTCAAAAATAAAACATTTGAAAACAGACCATTTTCCACATTTCTGAATCATGACGTAATGGGGGGGTGTTATCTCTTTTGTCGAAAATCAGCCGTTTTTGCTCGAACATTAAATGCCTCCAAATGGTATTTAATTAACTTCCCGGGGTGAAGAAACCCTTTTTGAGAACTCAGAGTGAGTAAATTGGCCATTTTCATGCACTTTTAACCATTCCATAAATCTTGTGTTTAGGGCCCCTGGAAGCATAAAAATCACTTTAAACATGCTAATTTTAGCTCTAACACTGATGATCCACCTACAAATGTGAACTGACGTTCAAAAATAAAACATTTGAAAACGGACCATTTTCCATATTTCTGAAGCATGACGTAATGGGGGGGTGTTATCTCTTTTGTCAAAAATCAGCTGTTTTTGCTTGAACATTAAATGCCTCCAAATAGTATTTAATTCACTTCCCGAGCCCCTGGAAGCATGAAAATCACTTTAAACATGCTAATTTTAGCTCTAACACTGATGATCCACCTACAAATGTGAACTGACGTTCAAAAATAAAACATTTGAAAACGGACCATTTTCCACATTTCTGAAGCATGACGTAATGGGGGGGTGTTATCTCTTTTGTCGAAAATCAGCCGTTTTTGCTCGAACATTAAATGCCTCCAAATGGTATTTAATTAACTTCCCGGGGTGAAGAAACCCTTTTTGAGAACTCAGAGTGAGTAAATTGGCCATTTTCATGCACTTTTAACCATTCCATAAATCTTGTGTTTAGGGCCCCTGAAAGCATGAAAATCACTTTAAACATGCTAATTTTAGCTCTAACACTGATGATCCACCTACAAATGTGAACTGACGTTCAAAAATAAAACATTTGAAAACAGACCATTTTCCACATTTCTGAAGCATGACGTAATGGGGGGGTGTTATCTCTTTTGTCGAAAATCAGCCGTTTTTGCTCGAACATTAAATGCCTCCAAATGGTATTTAATTAACTTCCCGGGGTGAAGAAACCCTTTTTGAGAACTCAGAGTGAGTAAATTGGCCATTTTCATGCACTTTTAACCATTCCATAAATCTTGTGTTTAGGGCCCCTGGAAGCATGAAAATCACTTTAAACATGCTAATTTTAGCTCTAACACTGATGATCCACCTACAAATGTGAACTGACGTTCAAAAATAAAACATTTGAAAACGGACCATTTTCCACATTTCTGAAGCATAACGTAATGGGGGGGGTGTTATCTCTTTTGTCAAAAATCAGCTGTTTTTGATTGAACATTAAATGCCTCCAAATAGTATTTAATTCACTTCCCGAGCCCCTGGAAGCATGAAAATCACTTTAAACATGCTAATTTTAGCTCTAACACTGATGATCCACCTACAAATGTGAACTGATGTTCAAAAATAAAACATTTGAAAACGGACCATTTTCCACATTTCTGAAGCATGACGTAATGGGGGGGTGTTATCTCTTTTGTCGAAAATCAGCCGTTTTTGCTCGAACATTAAAAGCCTCCAAATGGTATTTAATTAACTTCCCGGGGTGAAGAAACCCTTTTTGAGAACTCAGAGTGAGTAAATTGGTCATTTTCATGCACTTTTAACCATTCCATAAATCTTGTGTTTAGGGCCCCTGGAAGTATAAAAATCACTTTAAACATGCTAATTTTAGCTCTAACACTGATGATCTACCTACAAATGTGAACTGACGTTCAAAAATAAAACATTTGAAAACGGACCATTTTCCACATTTCTGAAGCATGACGTAATGGGGGGGTGTTATCTCTTTTGTCAAAAATCAGCTGTTTTTGCTTGAACGTTAAATGCCTCCAAATAGTATTTAATTCACTTCCCGAGCCCCTGGAAGCATGAAAATCACTTTAAACATGCTAATTTAGCTCTAACACTGATGATCCACCTACAAATGTGAACTGATGTTCAAAAATAAAACATTTGAAAACGGACCATTTTCCACATTTCTGAAGCATGACGTAATGGGGGGGGTGTTATCTCTTTTGTCGAAAATCAGCCGTTTTTGCTCGAACATTAAATGCCTCCAAATGGTATTTAATTAACTTCCCGGGGTGAAGAAACCCTTTTTGAGAACTCAGAGTGAGTAAATTGGCCATTTTCATGCACTTTTAACCATTCCATAAATCTTGTGTTTAGGGCCCCTGAAAGCATGAAAATCACTTTAAACATGCTAATTTTAGCTCTAACACTGATGATCCACCTACAAATGTGAACTGACGTTCAAAAATAAAACATTTGAAAACAGACCATTTTCCACATTTCTGAAGCATGACGTAATGGGGGGGTGTTATCTCTTTTGTCGAAAATCAGCCGTTTTTGCTCGAACATTAAATGCCTCCAAATGGTATTTAATTAACTTCCCGGGGTGAAGAAACCCTTTTTGAGAACTCAGAGTGAGTAAATTGGCCATTTTCATGCACTTTTAACCATTCCATAAATCTTGTGTTTAGGGCCCCTGGAAGCATGAAAATCACTTTAAACATGCTAATTTTAGCTCTAACACTGATGATCCACCTACAAATGTGAACTGACGTTCAAAAATAAAACATTTGAAAACGGACCATTTTCCACATTTCTGAAGCATAACGTAATGGGGGGGTGTTATCTCTTTTGTCAAAAATCAGCTGTTTTTGATTGAACATTAAATGCCTCCAAATAGTATTTAATTCACTTCCCGAGCCCCTGGAAGCATGAAAATCACTTTAAACATGCTAATTTTAGCTCTAACACTGATGATCCACCTACAAATGTGAACTGATGTTCAAAAATAAAACATTTGAAAACGGACCATTTTCCACATTTCTGAAGCATGACGTAATGGGGGGGTGTTATCTCTTTTGTCGAAAATCAGCCGTTTTTGCTCGAACATTAAATGCCTCCAAATGGTATTTAATTAACTTCCCGGGGTGAAGAAACCCTTTTTGAGAACTCAGAGTGAGTAAATTGGCCATTTTCATGCACTTTTAACCATTCCATAAATCTTGTGTTTAGGGCCCCTGGAAGTATAAAAATCACTTTAAACATGCTAATTTTAGCTCTAACACTGATGATCTACCTACAAATGTGAACTGACGTTCAAAAATAAAACATTTGAAAACGGACCATTTTCCACATTTCTGAAGCATGACGTAATGGGGGGGTGTTATCTCTTTTGTCAAAAATCAGCTGTTTTTGCTTGAACATTAAATGCCTCCAAATAGTATTTAATTCACTTCCCGAGCCCCTGGAAGCATGAAAATCACTTTAAACATGCTAATTTAGCTCTAACACTGATGATCCACCTACAAATGTGAACTGACGTTCAAAAATAAAACATTTGAAAACGGACCATTTTCCACATTTCTGAAGCATGACGTAATGGGGGGGTGTTATCTCTTTTGTCGAAAATCAGCAGTTTTTGCTCGAACATTAAATGCCTCCAAATGGTATTTAATTAACTTCCCGGGGTGAAGAAACCCTTTTTGAGAACTCAGAGTGAGTAAATTGGCCATTTTCATGCACTTTTAACCATTCCATAAATCTTGTGTTTAGGGCCCCTGGAAGCATGAAAATCACTTTAAACATGCTAATTTTAGCTCTAACACTGATGATCCACCTACAAATGTGAACTGACGTTCAAAAATAAAACATTTGAAAACGGACCATTTTCCACATTTCTGAAGCATGACGTAATGGGGGGTGTTATCTCTTTTGTCAAAAATCAGCTGTTTTTGCTTGAACATTAAATGCCTCCAAATAGTATTTAATTCACTTCCCGAGCCCCTGGAAGCATGAAAATCACTTTAAACATGCTAATTTTAGCTCTAACACTGATGATCCACCTACAAATGTGAACTGACGTTCAAAAATAAAACATTTGAAAACGGACCATTTTCCACATTTCTGAAGCATGACGTAATGGGGGGGTGTTATCTCTTTTGTCGAAAATCAGCCGTTTTTGCTCGAACATTAAATGCCTCCAAATGGTATTTAATTAACTTCCCGGGGTGAAGAAACCCTTTTTGAGAACTCAGAGTGAGTAAATTGGCCATTTTCATGCACTTTTAACCATTCCATAAATCTTGTGTTTAGGGCCCCTGGAAGCATGAAAATCACTTTAAACATGCTAATTTTAGCTCTAACACTGATGATCCACCTACAAATGTGAACTGACGTTCAAAAATAAAACATTTGAAAACGGACCATTTTCCACATTTCTGAAGCATGACGTAATGGGGGGGGGTGTTATCTCTTTTGTCGAAAATCAGCTGTTTTTGATTGAACATTAAATGCCTCCAAATAGTATTTAATTCACTTCCCGAGCCCCTGGAAGCATGAAAATCACTTTAAATATGCTAATTTTAGCTCTAACACTGATGATCCACCTACAAATGTGAACTGACGTTCAAAAATAAAACATTTGAAAACGGACCATTTTCCACATTTCGGAAGCATGACGTAATGGGGGGTGTTATCTCTTTTGTCGAAAATCAGCCGTTTTTGCTCGAACATTAAATGCCTCCAAATGGTATTTAATTAACTTCCCGGGGTGAAGAAACCCTTTTTGAGAACTCAAAGTGAGTAAATTGGCCATTTTCATGCACTTTTAACCATTCCATAAATCTTGTGTTTAGGGCCCCTGGAAGCATGAAAATCACTTTAAACATGCTAATTTTAGCTCTAACACTGATGATCCACCTACAAATGTGAACTGACGTTCAAAAATAAAACATTTGAAAACGGACCATTTTCCACATTTCTGAAGCATGACGTAATGGGGGGGTGTTATCTCTTTTGTCAAAAATCAGCTGTTTTTGCTTGAACATTAAATGCCTCCAAATAGTATTTAATTCACTTCCCGAGCCCCTGGAAGCATGAAAATCACTTTAAACATGCTAATTTTAGCTCTAACACTGATGATCCACCTACAAATGTGAACTGACGTTCAAAAATAAAACATTTGAAAACGGACCATTTTCCACATTTCTGAAGCATGACGTAATGGGGGGGTGTTATCTCTTTTGTCGAAAATCAGCAGTTTTTGCTCGAACATTAAATGCCTCCAAATGGTATTTAATTAACTTCCCGGGCCGAAGAAACCCTTTTTGAGAACTCAGAGTGAGTAAATTGGCCATTTTCATGCACTTTTAACCATTCCATAAATCTTGTGTTTAGGGCCCCTGGAAGCATGAAAATCACTTTAAACATGCTAATTTTAGCTCTAACACTGATGATCCACCTACAAATGTGAACTGACGTTCAAAAATAAAACATTTGAAAACGGACCATTTTCCACATTTCTGAAGCATGACGTAATGGGGGGGTGTTATCTCTTTTGTCAAAAATCAGCTGTTTTTGCTTGAACATTAAATGCCTCCAAATAGTATTTAATTCACTTCCCGAGCCCCTGGAAGCATGAAAATCACTTTAAACATGCTAATTTTAGCTCTAACACTGATGATCCACCTACAAATGTGAACTGACGTTCAAAAATAAAACATTTGAAAACGGACCATTTTCCACATTTCTGAAGCATGACGTAATGGGGGGGTGTTATCTCTTTTGTCGAAAATCAGCCGTTTTTGCTCGAACATCAAATGCCTCCAAATGGTATTTAATTAACTTCCCGGGGTGAAGAAACCCTTTTTGAGAACTCAGAGTGAGTAAATTGGCCATTTTCATGCACTTTTAACCATTCCATAAATCTTGTGTTTAGGGCCCCTGGAAGCATGAAAATCACTTTAAACATGCTAATTTTAGCTCTAACACTGATGATCCACCTACAAATGTGAACTGACGTTCAAAAATAAAACATTTGAAAACTGACCATTTTCCACATTTCTGAAGCATGACGTAATGGGGGGGTGTTATCTCTTTTGTCAAAAATCAGCTGTTTTTGATTGAACATTAAATGCCTCCAAATAGTATTTAATTCACTTCCCGAGCCCCTGGAAGCATGAAAATCACTTTAAACATGCTAATTTTAGCTCTAACACTGATGATCCACCTACAAATGTGAACTGATGTTCAAAAATAAAACATTTGAAAACGGACCATTTTCCACATTTCTGAAGCATGACGTATTGGGGGGGTGTTATCTCTTTTGTCGAAAATCAGCCGTTTTTGCTCGAACATTAAATGCCTCCAAATGGTATTTAATTAACTTCCCGGGGTGAAGAAACCCTTTTTGAGAACTCAGATTGAGTAAATTGGCCATTTTCATGCACTTTTAACCATTCCATAAATCTTGTGTTTAGGGCCCCTGGAAGCATGAAAATCACTTTAAACATACTAATTTTAGCTCTAACACTGATGATCCACCTACAAATGTGAACTGATGTTCAAAAATAAAACATTTGAAAACGGACCATTTTCAACATTTCTGAAGCATGACGTAATGGGGGGTGTTATCTCTTTTGTCAAAAATCAGCTGTTTTTGCTTGAACATTAAATGCCTCCAAATAGTATTTAATTCACTTCCCGAGCCCCTGGAAGCATGAAAATCACTTTAAACATGCTAATTTTAGCTCTAACACTGATGATCCACCTACAAATGTGAACTGACGTTCAAAAATAAAACATTTGAAAACGGACCATTTTCGACATTTCTGAAGCATGACGTAATGGGGGGGTGTTATCTCTTTTGTCGAAAATCAGCCGTTTTTGCTCGAACATTAAATGCCTCCAAATGGTATTTAATTAACTTCCCGGGGTGAAGAAACCCTTTTTGAGAACTCAGAGTGAGTAAATTGGCCATTTTCATGCACTTTTAACCATTCCATAAATCTTGTGTTTAGGGCCCCTGGAAGCATGAAAATCACTTTAAACATGCTAATTTTAGCTCTAACACTGATGATCCACCTACAAATGTGAACTGACGTTCAAAAATAACACATTTGAAAACTGACCATTTTCCACATTTCTGAAGCATGACGTAATGGGGGGGTGTTATCTCTTTTGTCAAAAATCAGCTGTTTTTGATTGAACATTAAATGCCTCCAAATAGTATTTAATTCACTTCCCGAGCCCCTGGAAGCATGAAAATCACTTTAAACATGCTAATTTTAGCTCTAACACTGATGATCCACCTACAAATGTGAACTGACGTTCAAAAATAAAACATTTGAAAACGGACCATTTTCCACATTTCTGAAGCATGACGTAATGGGGGGGTGTTATCTCTTTTGTCGAAAATCAGCAGTTTTTGCTCGAACATTAAATGCCTCCAAATGGTATTTAATTAGCTTCCCGGGGTGAAGAAACCCTTTTTGAGAACTCAGAGTGAGTAAATTGGCCATTTTCATGCACTTTTAACCATTCCATAAATCTTGTGTTTAGGGCCCCTGGAAGCATGAAAATCACTTTAAACATGCTAATTTTAGCTCTAACACTGATGATCCACCTACAAATGTGAACTGACGTTCAAAAATAAAACATTTGAAAACGGACCATTTTCCACATTTCTGAAGCATGACGTAATGGGGGGGTGTTATCTCTTTTGTCGAAAATCAGCCGTTTTTGCTCGTACATTAAATGCCTCCAAATGGTATTTAATTAACTTCCCGGGGTGAAGAAACCCTTTTTGAGAACTCAGAGTGAGTAAATTGGCCATTTTCATGCACTTTTAACCATTCCATAAATCTTGTGTTTAGGGCCCCTGGAAGCATGAAAATCACTTTAAACATGCTAATTTTAGCTCTAACACTGATGATCCACCTACAAATGTGAACTGACGTTCAAAAATAAAACATTTGAAAACGGACCATTTTCCACATTTCTGAAGCATGACGTAATGGGGGGGTGTTATCTCTTTTGTCAAAAATCAGCTGTTTTTGCTTGAACATTAAATGCCTCCAAATAGTATTTAATTCACTTCCCGAGCCCCTGGAAGCATGAAAATCACTTTAAACATGCTAATTTTAGCTCTAACACTGATGATCCACCTACAAATGTGAACTGACGTTCAAAAATAAAACATTTGAAAACGGACCATTTTCCACATTTCTGAAGCATGACGTAATGGGGGGGTGTTATCTCTTTTGTCGAAAATCAGCCGTTTTTGCTCGAACATTAAATGCCTCCAAATGGTATTTAATTAACTTCCCGGGGTGAAGAAACCCTTTTTGAGAACTCAGAGTGAGTAAATTGGCCATTTTCATGCACTTTTTACCATTCCATAAATCTTGTGTTTAGGGCCCCTGGAAGCATGAAAATCACTTTAAACATGCTAATTTTAGCTCTAACACTGATGATCCACCTACAAATGTGAACTGACGTTCAAAAATAAAACATTTGAAAACGGACCATTTTCCACATTTCTGAAGCATGACGTAATGGGGGGGTGTTATCTCTTTTGTCAAAAATCAGCTGTTTTTGATTGAACATTAAATGCCTCCAAATAGTATTTAATTCACTTCCCGAGCCCCTGGAAGCATGAAAATCACTTTAAACATGCTAATTTTAGCTCTAACACTGATGATCCACCTACAAATGTGAACTGACGTTCAAAAATAAAACATTTGAAAACGGACCATTTTCCACATTTCTGAAGCATGACGTAATGGGGGGGTGTTATCTCTTTTGTCGAAAATCAGCCGTTTTTGCTCGAACATTAAATGCCTCCAAATGGTATTTAATTAGCTTCCCGGGGTGAAGAAACCCTTTTTGAGAACTCAGAGTGAGTAAATTGGCCATTTTCATGCACTTTTAACCATTCCATAAATCTTGTGTTTAGGGCCCCTGGAAGCATGAAAATCACTTTAAACATGCTAATTTTAGCTCTAACACTGATGATCCACCTACAAATGTGAACTGACGTTCAAAAATAAAACATTTGAAAACGGACCATTTTCCACATTTCTGAAGCATGACGTAATGGGGGGGTGTTATCTCTTTTGTCGAAAATCAGCCGTTTTTGCTCGTACATTAAATGCCTCCAAATGGTATTTAATTAACTTCCCGGGGTGAAGAAACCCTTTTTGAGAACTCAGAGTGAGTAAATTGGCCATTTTCATGCACTTTTAACCATTCCATAAATCTTGTGTTTAGGGCCCCTGGAAGCATGAAAATCACTTTAAACATGCTAATTTTAGCTCTAACACTGATGATCCACCTACAAATGTGAACTGACGTTCAAAAATAAAACATTTGAAAACGGACCATTTTCCACATTTCTGAAGCATGACGTAATGAGGGGGTGTTATCTCTTTTGTCAAAAATCAGCTGTTTTTGCTTGAACATTAAATGCCTCCAAATAGTATTTAATTCACTTCCCGAGCCCCTGGAAGCATGAAAATCACTTTAAACATGCTAATTTTAGCTCTAACACTGATGATCCACCTACAAATGTGAACTGACGTTCAAAAATAAAACATTTGAAAACGGACCATTTTCCACATTTCTGAAGCATGACGTAATGGGGGGGTGTTATCTCTTTTGTCGAAAATCAGCCGTTTTTGCTCGAACATTAAATGCCTCCAAATGGTATTTAATTAACTTCCCGGGGTGAAGAAACCCTTTTTGAGAACTCAGAGTGAGTAAATTGGCCATTTTCATGCACTTTTTACCATTCCATAAATCTTGTGTTTAGGGCCCCTGGAAGCATGAAAATCACTTTAAACATGCTAATTTTAGCTCTAACACTGATGATCCACCTACAAATGTGAACTGACGTTCAAAAATAAAACATTTGAAAACGGACCATTTTCCACATTTCTGAAGCATGACGTAATGGGGGGGTGTTATCTCTTTTGTCAAAAATCAGCTGTTTTTGATTGAACATTAAATGCCTCCAAATAGTATTTAATTCACTTCCCGAGCCCCTGGAAGCATGAAAATCACTTTAAACATGCTAATTTTAGCTCTAACACTGATGATCCACCTACAAATGTGAACTGACGTTCAAAAATAAAACATTTGAAAACTGACCATTTTCCACATTTCTGAAGCATGACGTAATGGGGGGGTGTTATCTCTTTTGTCGAAAATCAGCCGTTTTTGCTCGAACATTAAATGCCTCCAAGTGGTATTTAATTAACTTCCCGGGGTGAAGAAACCCTTTTTGAGAACTCAGAGTGAGTAAATTGGCCATTTTCATGCACTTTTAACCATTCCATAAATCTTGTGTTTAGGGCCCCTGGAGGCATGAAAATCACTTTAAACATGCTAATTTTTGCTCTAACACTGATGATCCACCTACAAATGTGAACTGACGTTCAAAAATAAAACATTTGAAAAAGGACCATTTTCCACATTTCTGAAGCATGACGTAATGGGGGGGTGTTATCTCTTTTGTCAAAAATCAGCTGTTTTTGATTGAACATTAAATGCCTCCAAATAGTATTTAATTCACTTCCCGAGCCCCTGGAAGCATGAAAATCACTTTAAACATGCTAATTTTAGCTCTAACACTGATGATCCACCTACAAATGTGAACTGACGTTCAAAAATAAAACATTTGAAAACGGACCATTTTCCACATTTCTGAAGCATGACGTAATGGGGGGGTGTTATCTCTTTTGTCGAAAATCAGCCGTTTTTGCTCGAACATTAAATGCCTCCAAGTGGTATTTAATTAACTTCCCGGGGTGAAGAAACCCTTTTTGAGAACTCAGAGTGAGTAAATTGGCCATTTTCATGCACTTTTAACCATTCCATAAATCTTGTGTTTAGGGCCCCTGGAAGCATGAAAATCACTTTAAACATGCTAATTTTAGCTCTAACACTGATGATCCACCTACAAATGTGAACTGACGTTCAAAAATAAAACATTTGAAAACGGACCATTTTCCACATTTCTGAAGCATGACATAATGGGGGGGTGTTATCTCTTTTGTCAAAAATCAGCTGTTTTTGCTTGAACATTAAATGCCTCCAAATAGTATTTAATTCACTTCCCGAGCCCCTGGAAGCATGAAAATCACTTTAAACATGCTAATTTTAGCTCTAACACTGATGATCCACCTACAAATGTGAACTGACGTTCAAAAATAAAACATTTGAAAACGGACCATTTTCCACATTTCTGAAGCATGACGTAATGGGGGGGTGTTATCTCTTTTGTCAAAAATCAGCAGTTTTTGCTCGAACATTAAATGCCTCCAAATGGTATTTAATTAACTTCCCGGGGTGAAGAAACCCTTTTTGAGAACTCAGAGTGAGTAAATTGGCCATTTTCATGCACTTTTAACCATTCCATAAATCTTGTGTTTAGGGCCCCTGGAAGCATGAAAATCACTTTAAACATGCTAATTTTAGCTCTAACACTGATGATCCACCTACAAATGTGAACTGACGTTAAAAAAAAAAACATTTGAAAACGGACCATTTTCCACATTTCTGAAGCATGACGTAATGGGGGGGTGTTATCTCTTTTGTCAAAAATCAGCTGTTTTTGCTTGAACATTAAATGCCTCCAAATAGTATTTAATTCACTTCCCGAGCCCCTGGAAGCATGAAAATCACTTTAAACATGCTAATTTTAGCTCTAACACTGATGATCCACCTACAAATGTGAACTGACGTTCAAAAATAAAACATTTGAAAACGGACCATTTTCCACATTTCTGAAGCATGACGTAATGGGGGGGTGTTATCTCTTTTGTCGAAAATCAGCCGTTTTTGCTCGAACATTGAATGCCTCCAAATGGTATTTAATTAACTTCCCGGGGTGAAGAACACTTTTTGAGAACTCAGAGTGAGTAAATTGGCCATTTTCATGCACTTTTAACCATTCCATAAATCTTGTGTTTAGGGCCCCTGGAAGCATGAAAATCACTTTAAACATGCTAATTTTAGCTCTAACACTGATGATCCACCTACAAATGTGAACTGACGTTCAAAAATAAACCATTTGAAAACGGACCATTTTCCACATTTCTGAAGCATGACGTAATGGGGGGGTGTTATCTCTTTTGTCAAAAATCAGCTGTTTTTGATTGAACATTAAATGCCTCCAAATAGTATTTAATTCACTTCCCGAGCCCCTGGAAGCATGAAAATCACTTTAAACATGCTAATTTTAGCTCTAACACTGATGATCCACCTACAAATGTGAACTGATGTTCAAAAATAAAACATTTGAAAACGGACCATTTTCCACATTTCTGAAGCATGACGTAATGGGGGGTGTTATCTCTTTTGTCGAAAATCAGCCGTTTTTGCTCGAACATTAAATGCCTCCAAATGGTATTTAATTAACTTCCCGGGGTGAAGAAACCCTTTTTGAGAACTCAGATTGAGTAAATTGGCCATTTTCATGCACTTTTAACCATTCCATAAATCTTGTGTTTAGGGCCCCTGGAAGCATGAAAATCACTTTAAACATGCTAATTTTAGCTCTAACACTGATGATCCACCTACAAATGTGAACTGATGTTCAAAAATAAAACATTTGAAAACGGACCATTTTCCACATTTCTGAAGCATGACGTAATGGGGGGTGTTATCTCTTTTGTCAAAAATCAGCTGTTTTTGCTTGAACATTAAATGCCTCCAAATAGTATTTAATTCACTTCCCGAGCCCCTGGAAGCATGAAAATCACTTTAAACATGCTAATTTTAGCTCTAACACTGATGATCCACCTACAAATGTGAACTGACGTTCAAAAATAAAACATTTGAAAACGGACCATTTTCCACATTTCTGAAGCATGACGTAATGGGGAGGTGTTATCTCTTTTGTCGAAAATCAGCCGTTTTTGCTCGAACATTAAATGCCTCCAAATGGTATTTAATTAACTTCCCGGGGTGAAGAAACCCTTTTTGAGAACTCAGAGTGAGTAAATTGGCCATTTTCATGCACTTTTAACCATTCCATAAATCTTGTGTTTAGGGCCCCTGGAAGCATGAAAATCACTTTAAACATGCTAATTTTAGCTCTAACACTGATGATCCACCTACAAATGTGAACTGACGTTCAAAAATAAAACATTTGAAAACGGACCATTTTCCACATTTCTGAAGCATGACGTAATGGGGGGGTGTTATCTCTTTTGTCAAAAATCAGCTGTTTTTGCTTGAACATTAAATGCCTCCAAATAGTATTTAATTCACTTCCCGAGCCCCTGGAAGCATGAAAATCACTTTACACATGCTAATTTTAGCTCTAACACTGATGATCCACCTACAAATGTGAACTGACGTTCAAAAATAAAACATTTGAAAACGGACCATTTTCCACATTTCTGAAGCATGACGTAATGGGGGGGTGTTATCTCTTTTGTCAAAAATCAGCAGTTTTTGCTTGAACATTAAATGCCTCCAAATGGTATTTAATTAACTTCCCGGGGTGAAGAAACCCTTTTTGAGAACTCAGAGTGAGTAAATTGGCCATTTTCATGCACTTTTAACCATTCCATAAATCTTGTGTTTAGGGCCCCTGGAAGCATGAAAATCACTTTAAACATGCTAATTTTAGCTCTAACACTGATGATCCACCTACAAATGTGAACTGACGTTCAAAAATAAAACATTTGAAAACGGACCATTTTCCACATTTCTGAAGCATGACGTAATGGGGGGGTGTTATCTCTTTTGTCGAAAATCAGCCGTTTTTGCTCGAACATTAAATGCCTCCAAATGGTATTTAATTAACTTCCCGGGGTGAAGAAACCCTTTTTGAGAACTCAGAGTGAGTAAATTGGCCATTTTCATGCACTTTTAACCATTCCATAAATCTTGTGTTTAGGGCCCCTGGAAGCATGAAAATCACTTTAAACATGCTAATTTTAGCTCTAACACTGATGATCCACCTACAAATGTGAACTGACGTTCAAAAATAAAACATTTGAAAACGGACCATTTTCCACATTTCTGAAGCATGACGTAATGGGGGGGGGTGTTATCTCTTTTGTCGAAAATCAGCTGTTTTTGATTGAACATTAAATGCCTCCAAATAGTATTTAATTCACTTCCCGAGCCCCTGGAAGCATGAAAATCACTTTAAATATGCTAATTTTAGCTCTAACACTGATGATCCACCTACAAATGTGAACTGACGTTCAAAAATAAAACATTTGAAAACGGACCATTTTCCACATTTCGGAAGCATGACGTAATGGGGGGTGTTATCTCTTTTGTCGAAAATCAGCCGTTTTTGCTCGAACATTAAATGCCTCCAAATGGTATTTAATTAACTTCCCGGGGTGAAGAAACCCTTTTTGAGAACTCAAAGTGAGTAAATTGGCCATTTTCATGCACTTTTAACCATTCCATAAATCTTGTGTTTAGGGCCCCTGGAAGCATGAAAATCACTTTAAACATGCTAATTTTAGCTCTAACACTGATGATCCACCTACAAATGTGAACTGACGTTCAAAAATAAAACATTTGAAAACGGACCATTTTCCACATTTCTGAAGCATGACGTAATGGGGGGGTGTTATCTCTTTTGTCAAAAATCAGCTGTTTTTGCTTGAACATTAAATGCCTCCAAATAGTATTTAATTCACTTCCCGAGCCCCTGGAAGCATGAAAATCACTTTAAACATGCTAATTTTAGCTCTAACACTGATGATCCACCTACAAATGTGAACTGACGTTCAAAAATAAAACATTTGAAAACGGACCATTTTCCACATTTCTGAAGCATGACGTAATGGGGGGGTGTTATCTCTTTTGTCAAAAATCAGCAGTTTTTGCTCGAACATTAAATGCCTCCAAATGGTATTTAATTAACTTCCCGGGGTGAAGAAACCCTTTTTGAGAACTCAGAGTGAGTAAATTGGCCATTTTCATGCACTTTTAACCATTCCATAAATCTTGTGTTTAGGGCCCCTGGAAGCATGAAAATCACTTTAAACATGCTAATTTTAGCTCTAACACTGATGATCCACCTACAAATGTGAACTGACGTTCAAAAATAAAACATTTGAAAACGGACCATTTTCCACATTTCTGAAGCATGACGTAATGGGGGGGGGGGTGTTATCTCTTTTGTCGAAAATCAGCTGTTTTTGATTGAACATTAAATGCCTCCAAATAGTATTTAATTCACTTCCCGAGCCCCTGGAAGCATGAAAATCACTTTAAACATGCTAATTTTAGCTCTAACACTGATGATCCACCTACAAATGTGAACTGATGTTCAAAAATAAAACATTTGAAAACGGACCATTTTCCACATTTCTGAAGCATGACATAATGGGGGGGTGTTACCTCTTTTGTCGAAAATCAGCCGTTTTTGCTCGAACATTAAATGCCTCCAAATGGCATTTAATTAACTTCCCGGGGTGAAGAAACCCTTTTTGAGAACTCAGAGTGAGTAAATTGGCCATTTTCATGCACTTTTAACCATTCCATAAATCTTGTGTTTAGGGCCCCTGGAAGCATGAAAATCACTTTAAACATGCTAATTTTAGCTCTAACACTGATGATCCACCTACAAATGTGAACTGACGTTCAAAAATAAAACATTTGAAAACGGACCATTTTCCACATTTCTGAAGCATGACGTAATGGGGGGGTGTTATCTCTTTTGTCAAAAATCAGCTGTTTTTGATTGAACATTAAATGCCTCCAAATAGTATTTAATTCACTTCCCGAGCCCCTGGAAGCATGAAAATCACTTTAAATATGCTAATTTTAGCTCTAACACTGATGATCCACCTACAAATGTGAACTGACGTTCAAAAATAAAACATTTGAAAACGGACCATTTTCCACATTTCTGAAGCATGACGTAATGGGGGGTGTTATCTCTTTTGTCGAAAATCAGCCGTTTTTGCTCGAACATTAAATGCCTCCAAATGGTATTTAATTAACTTCCCGGGGTGAAGAAACCCTTTTTGAGAACTCAGAGTGAGTAAATTGGCCATTTTCATGCACTTTTAACCATTCCATAAATCTTGTGTTTAGGGCCCCTGGAAGCATGAAAATCACTTTAAACATGCTAATTTTAGCTCTAACACTGATGATCCACCTACAAATGTGAACTGACGTTCAAAAATAAAACATTTGAAAACGGACCATTTTCCACATTTCTGAAGCATGACGTAATGGGGGGGGTGTTATCTCTTTTGTCGAAAATCAGCTGTTTTTGATTGAACATTAAATGCCTCCAAATAGTATTTAATTCACTTCCCGAGCCCCTGGAAGCATGAAAATCACTTTAAATATGCTAATTTTAGCTCTAACACTGATGATCCACCTACAAATGTGAACTGACGTTCAAAAATAAAACATTTGAAAACGGACCATTTTCCACATTTCTGAAGCATGACGTAATGGGGGGTGTTATCTCTTTTGTCGAAAATCAGCCGTTTTTGCTCGAACATTAAATGCCTCCAAATGGTATTTAATTAACTTCCCGGGGTGAAGAAACCCTTTTTGAGAACTCAGAGTGAGTAAATTGGCCATTTTCATGCACTTTTAACCATTCCATAAATCTTGTGTTTAGGGCCCCTGGAAGCATGAAAATCACTTTAAACATGCTAATTTTAGCTCTAACACTGATGATCCACCTACAAATGTGAACTGACGTTCAAAAATAAAACATTTGAAAACGGACCATTTTCCACATTTCTGAAGCATGACGTAATGGGGGGGTGTTATCTCTTTTGTCAAAAATCAGCTGTTTTTGCTTGAACATTAAATGCCTCCAAATAGTATTTAATTCACTTCCCGAGCCCCTGGAAGCATGAAAATCACTTTAAACATGCTAATTTTAGCTCTAACACTGATGATCCACCTACAAATGTGAACTGACGTTCAAAAATAAAACATTTGAAAACGGACCATTTTCCACATTTCTGAAGCATGACGTAATGGGGGGGTGTTATCTCTTTTGTCAAAAATCAGCAGTTTTTGCTCGAACATTAAATGCCTCCAAATGGTATTTAATTAACTTCCCGGGGTGAAGAAACCCTTTTTGAGAACTCAGAGTGAGTAAATTGGCCATTTTCATGCACTTTTAACCATTCCATAAATCTTGTGTTTAGGGTCCCTGGAAGCATGAAAATCACTTTAAACATGCTAATTTTAGCTCTAACACTGATGATCCACCTACAAATGTGAACTGACGTTCAAAAAAAAAACATTTGAAAACGGACCATTTTCCACATTTCTGAAGCATGACGTAATGGGGGGGTGTTATCTCTTTTGTCAAAAATCAGCTGTTTTGCTTGAACATTAAATGCCTCCAAATAGTATTTAATTCACTTCCCGAGCCCCTGGAAGCATGAAAATCACTTTAAACATGCTAATTTTAGCTCTAACACTGATGATCCACCTACAAATGTGAACTGACGTTCAAAAATAAAACATTTGAAAACGGACCATTTTCCACATTTCTGAAGCATGACGTAATGGGGGGGTGTTATCTCTTTTGTCGAAAATCAGCCGTTTTTGCTCGAACATTAAATGCCTCCAAATGGTATTTAATTAACTTCCCGGGGTGAAGAAACCCTTTTTGAGAACTCAGAGTGAGTAAATTGGCCATTTTCATGCACTTTTAACCATTCCATAAATCTTGTGTTTAGGGCCCCTGGAAGCATGAAAATCACTTTAAACATGCTAATTTTAGCTCTAACACTGATGATCCACCTACAAATGTGAACTGACGTTCAAAAATAAAACATTTGAAAACGGACCATTTTCCACATTTCTGAAGCATGACGTAATGGGGGGGGGGGGTGTTATCTCATTTGTCGAAAATCAGCTGTTTTTGATTGAACATTAAATGCCTCCAAATAGTATTTAATTCACTTCCCGAGCCCCTGGAAGCATGAAAATCACTTTAAACATGCTAATTTTAGCTCTAACACTGATGATCCACCTACAAATGTGAACTGATGTTCAAAAATAAAACATTTGAAAACGGACCATTTTCCACATTTCTGAAGCATGACATAATGGGGGGGTGTTACCTCTTTTGTCGAAAATCAGCCGTTTTTGCTCGAACATTAAATGCCTCCAAATGGTATTTAATTAACTTCCCGGGGTGAAGAAACCCTTTTTGAGAACTCAGAGTGAGTAAATTGGCCATTTTCATGCACTTTTAACCATTCCATAAATCTTGTGTTTAGGGCCCCTGGAAGCATGAAAATCACTTTAAACATGCACATTTTAGCTCTAACACTGATGATCCACCTACAAATGTGAACTGACGTTCAAAAATAAAACATTTGAAAACGGACCATTTTCCACATTTCTGAAGCATGACGTAATGGGGGGGTGTTATCTCTTTTGTCAAAAATCAGCTGTTTTTGATTGAACATTAAATGCCTCCAAATAGTATTTAATTCACTTCCCGAGCCCCTGGAAGCATGAAAATCACTTTAAATATGCTAATTTTAGCTCTAACACTGATGATCCACCTACAAATGTGAACTGACGTTCAAAAATAAAACTTTTGAAAACGGACCATTTTCCACATTTCTGAAGCATGACGTAATGGGGGGTGTTATCTCTTTTGTCGAAAATCAGCCGTTTTTGCTCGAACATTAAATGCCTCCAAATGGTATTTAATTAACTTCCCGGGGTGAAGAAACCCTTTTTGAGAACTCAGAGTGAGTAAATTGGCCATTTTCATGCACTTTTAACCATTCCATAAATCTTGTGTTTAGGGCCCCTGGAAGCATGAAAATCACTTTAAACATGCTAATTTTAGCTCTAACACTGATGATCCACCTACAAATGTGAACTGACGTTCAAAAATAAAACATTTGAAAACGGACCATTTTCCACATTTCTGAAGCATGACGTAATGGGGGGGTGTTATCTCTTTTGTCAAAAATCAGCTGTTTTTGCTTGAACATTAAATGCCTCCAAATAGTATTTAATTCACTTCCCGAGCCCCTGGAAGCATGAAAATCACTTTAAACATGCTAATTTTAGCTCTAACACTGATGATCCACCTACAAATGTGAACTGACGTTCAAAAATAAAACATTTGAAAACGGACCATTTTCCACATTTCTGAAGCATGACGTAATGGGGGGGTGTTATCTCTTTTGTCAAAAATCAGCAGTTTTTGCTCGAACATTAAATGCCTCCAAATGGTATTTAATTAACTTCCCGGGGTGAAGAAACCCTTTTTGAGAACTCAGAGTGAGTAAATTGGCCATTTTCATGCACTTTTAACCATTCCATAAATCTTGTGTTTAGGGCCCCTGGAAGCATGAAAATCACTTTAAACATGCTAATTTTAGCTCTAACACTGATGATCCACCTACAAATGTGAACTGACGTTCAAAAATAAAACATTTGAAAACGGACCATTTTCCACATTTCTGAAGCATGACGTAATGGGGGGGTGTTATCTCTTTTGTCGAAAATCAGCCGTTTTTGCTCGAACATTAAATGCCTCCAAATGGTATTTAATTAACTTCCCGGGGTGAAGAAACCCTTTTTGAGAACTCAGAGTGAGTAAATTGGCCATTTTCATGCACTTTTAACCATTCCATAAATCTTGTGTTTAGGGCCCCTGGAAGCATGAAAATCACTTTAAACATGCTAATTTTAGCTCTAACACTGATGATCCACCTACAAATGTGAACTGACGTTCAAAAATAAAATATTTGAAAACGGACCATTTTCCACATTTCTGAAGCATGACGTAATGGGGGGGTGTTATCTCTTTTGTCAAAAATCAGCTGTTTTTGCTTGAACATTAAATGCCTCCAAATAGTATTTAATTCACTTCCCGAGCCCCTGGAAGCATGAAAATCACTTTAAACATGCTAATTTTAGCTCTAACACTGATGATCCACCTACAAATGTGAACTGACGTTCAAAAATAAAACATTTGAAAACGGACCATTTTCCACATTTCTGAAGCATGACGTAATGGGGGGGTGTTATCTCTTTTGTCGAAAATCAGCCGTTTTTGCTCGAACATTAAATGCCTCCAAATGGTATTTAATTAACTTCCCGGGGTGAAGAAACCCTTTTTGAGAACTCAGAGTGAGTAAATTGGCCATTTTCATGCACTTTTTACCATTCCATAAATCTTGTGTTCAGGGCCCCTGGAAGCATGAAAATCACTTTAAACATGCTAATTTTAGCTCTAACACTGATGATCCACCTACAAATGTGAACTGACGTTCAAAAATAAAACATTTGAAAACGGACCATTTTCCACATTTCTGAAGCATGACGTAATGGGGGGGTGTTATCTCTTTTGTCAAAAATCAGCTGTTTTTGATTGAACATTAAATGCCTCCAAATAGTATTTAATTCACTTCCCGAGCCCCTGGAAGCATGAAAATCACTTTAAACATGCTAATTTTAGCTCTAACACTGATGATCCACCTACAAATGTGAACTGACGTTCAAAAATAAAACATTTGAAAACGGACCATTTTCCACATTTCTGAAGCATGACGTAATGGGGGGGTGTTATCTCTTTTGTCGAAAATCAGCCGTTTTTGCTCGAACATTAAATGCCTCCAAGTGGTATTTAATTAACTTCCCGGGGTGAAGAAACCCTTTTTGAGAACTCAGAGTGAGTAAATTGGCCATTTTCATGCACTTTTAACCATTCCATAAATCTTGTGTTTAGGGCCCCTGGAAGCATGAAAATCACTTTAAACATGCTAATTTTAGCTCTAACACTGATGATCCACCTACAAATGTGAACTGACGTTAAAAAAAAAACATTTGAAAACGGACCATTTTCCACATTTCTGAAGCATGACGTAATGGGGGGGGTGTTATCTCTTTTGTCAAAAATCAGCTGTTTTTGCTTGAACATTAAATGCCTCCAAATAGTATTTAATTCACTTCCCAAGCCCCTGGAAGCATGAAAATCACTTTAAACATGCTAATTTTAGCTCTAACACTGATGATCCACCTACAAATGTGAACTGACGTTCAAAAATAAAACATTTGAAAACGGACCATTTTCCACATTTCTGAAGCATGACGTAATGGGGGGGTGTTATCTCTTTTGTCGAAAATCAGCCGTTTTTGCTCGAACATTAAATGCCTCCAAATGGTATTTAATTATCTTCCCGGGGTGAAGAAACACTTTTTGAGAACTCAGAGTGAGTAAATTGGCCATTTTCATGCACTTTTAACCATTCCATAAATCTTGTGTTTAGGGCCCCTGGAAGCATGAAAATCACTTTAAACATGCTAATTTTAGCTCTAACACTGATGATCCACCTACAAATGTGAACTGACGTTCAAAAATAAAACATTTGAAAACGGACCATTTTCCACATTTCTGAAGCATGACGTAATGGGGGGGTGTTATCTCTTTTGTCGAAAATCAGCCGTTTTTGCTCGAACATTAAATGCCTCCAAATGGTATTTAATTAACTTCCCGGGGTGAAGAAACCCTTTTTGAGAACTCAGAGTGAGTAAATTGGCCATTTTCATGCACTTTTAACCATTCCATAAATCTTGTGTTTAGGGCCCCTGGAAGCATGAAAATCACTTTAAACATGCTAATTTTAGCTCTAACACTGATGATCCACCTACAAATGTGAACTGACGTTCAAAAATAAAACATTTGAAAACGGACCATTTTCCACATTTCTGAAGCATGACGTAATGGGGGGGTGTTATCTCTTTTGTCAAAAATCAGCTGTTTTTGATTGAACATTAAATGCCTCCAAATAGTATTTAATTCACTTCCCGAGCCCCTGGAAGCATGAAAATCACTTTAAATATGCTAATTTTAGCTCTAACACTGATGATCCACCTACAAATGTGAACTGACGTTCAAAAATAAAACATTTGAAAACGGACCATTTTCCACATTTCTGAAGCATGACGTAATGGGGGGTGTTATCTCTTTTGTCGAAAATCAGCCGTTTTTGCTCGAACATTAAATGCCTCCAAATGGTATTTAATTAACTTCCCGGGGTGAAGAAACCCTTTTTGAGAACTCAGAGTGAGTAAATTGGCAATTTTCATGCACTTTTAACCATTCCATAAATCTTGTGTTTAGGGCCCCTGGAAGCATGAAAATCACTTTAAACATGCTAATTTTAGCTCTAACACTGATGATCCACCTACAAATGTGAACTGACGTTCAAAAATAAAACATTTGAAAACGGACCATTTTCCACATTTCTGAAGCATGACGTAATGGGGGGGTGTAATCTCTTTTGTCAAAAATCAGCTGTTTTTGATTGAACATTAAATGCCTCCAAATAGTATTTAATTCACTTCCCGAGCCCCTGGAAGCATGAAAATCACTTTAAACATGCTAATTTTAGCTCTAACACTGATGATCCACCTACAAATGTGAACTGATGTTCAAAAATAAAACATTTGAAAACGGACCATTTTCCACATTTCTGAAGCATGACGTAATGGGGGGTGTTATCTCTTTTGTCGAAAATCAGCCATTTTTGCTCGAACATTAAATGCCTCCAAATGGTATTTAATTAACTTCCCGGGGTGAAGAAACCCTTTTTGAGAACTCAGATTGAGTAAATTGGCCATTTTCATGCACTTTTAACCATTCCATAAATCTTGTGTTTAGGGCCCCTGGAAGCATGAAAATCACTTTAAACATGCTAATTTTAGCTCTAACACTGATGATCCACCTACAAATGTGAACTGATGTTCAAAAATAAAACATTTGAAAACGGACCATTTTCCACATTTCTGAAGCATGACGTAATGGGGGGTGTTATCTCTTTTGTCAAAAATCAGCTGTTTTTGCTTGAACATTAAATGCCTCCAAATAGTATTTAATTCACTTCCCGAGCCCCTGGAAGCATGAAAATCACTTTAAACATGCTAATTTTAGCTCTAACACTGATGATCCACCTACAAATGTGAACTGACGTTCAAAAATAAAACATTTGAAAACGGACCATTTTCCACATTTCTGAAGCATGACGTAATGGGGGGGTGTTATCTCTTTTGTCGAAAATCAGCCGTTTTTGCTCGAACATTAAATGCCTCCAAATGGTATTTAATTAACTTCCCGGGGTGAAGAAACCCTTTTTGAGAACTCAGAGTGAGTAAATTGGCCATTTTCATGCACTTTTAACCATTCCATAAATCTTGTGTTTAGGGCCCCTGGAAGCATGAAAATCACTTTAAACATGCTAATTTTAGCTCTAACACTGATGATCCACCTACAAATGTGAACTGACGTTCAAAAATAAAACATTTGAAAACGGACCATTTTCCACATTTCTGAAGCATGACGTAATGGGGGGGTGTTATCTCTTTTGTCAAAAATCAGCTGTTTTTGATTGAACATTAAATGCCTCCAAATAGTATTTAATTCACTTCCCGAGCCCCTGGAAGCATGAAAATCACTTTAAATATGCTAATTTTAGCTCTAACACTGATGATCCACCTACAAATGTGAACTGACGTTCAAAAATAAAACATTTGAAAACGGACCATTTTCCACATTTCTGAAGCATGACGTAATGGGGGGTGTTATCTCTTTTGTCGAAAATCAGCCGTTTTTGCTCGAACATTAAATGCCTCCAAATGGTATTTAATTAACTTCCCGGGGTGAAGAAACCCTTTTTGAGAACTCAGAGTGAGTAAATTGGCCATTTTCATGCACTTTTAACCATTCCATAAATCTTGTGTTTAGGGCCCCTGGAAGCATGAAAATCACTTTAAACATGCTAATTTTAGCTCTAACACTGATGATCCACCTACAAATGTGAACTGACGTTCAAAAATAAAACATTTGAAAACGGACCATTTTCCACATTTCTGAAGCATGACGTAATGGGGGGGTGTAATCTCTTTTGTCAAAAATCAGCTGTTTTTGATTGAACATTAAATGCCTCCAAATAGTATTTAATTCACTTCCCGAGCCCCTGGAAGCATGAAAATCACTTTAAACATGCTAATTTTAGCTCTAACACTGATGATCCACCTAGAAATGTGAACTGATGTTCAAAAATAAAACATTTGAAAACGGACCATTTTCCACATTTCTGAAGCATGACGTAATGGGGGGTGTTATCTCTTTTGTCGAAAATCAGCCGTTTTTGCTCGAACATTAAATGCCTCCAAATGGTATTTAATTAACTTCCCGGGGTGAAGAAACCCTTTTTGAGAACTCAGATTGAGTAAATTGGCCATTTTCATGCACTTTTAACTATTCCATAAATCTTGTGTTTAGGGCCCCTGGAAGCATGAAAATCACTTTAAACATGCTAATTTTAGCTCTAACACTGATGATCCACCTACAAATGTGAACTGATGTTCAAAAATAAAACATTTGAAAACGGACCATTTTCCACATTTCTGAAGCATGACGTAATGGGGGGTGTTATCTCTTTTGTCAAAAATCAGCTGTTTTTGCTTGAACATTAAATGCCTCCAAATAGTATTTAATTCACTTCCCGAGCCCCTGGAAGCATGAAAATCACTTTAAACATGCTAATTTTAGCTCTAACACTGATGATCCACCTACAAATGTGAACTGACGTTCAAAAATAAAACATTTGAAAACGGACCATTTTCCACATTTCTGAAGCATGACGTAATGGGGGGGTGTTATCTCTTTTGTCGAAAATCAGCCGTTTTTGCTCGAACATTAAATGCCTCCAAATGGTATTTAATTAACTTCCCGGGGTGAAGAAACCCTTTTTGAGAACTCAGAGTGAGTAAATTGGCCATTTTCATGCACTTTTAACCATTCCATAAATCTTGTGTTTAGGGCCCCTGGAAGCATGAAAATCACTTTAAACATGCTAATTTTAGCTCTAACACTGATGATCCACCTACAAATGTGAACTGACGTTCAAAAATAAAACATTTGAAAACTGACCATTTTCCACATTTCTGAAGCATGACGTAATGGGGGGGTGTTATCTCTTTTGTCAAAAATCAGCTGTTTTTGATTGAACATTAAATGCCTCCAAATAGTATTTAATTCACTTCCCGAGCCCCTGGAAGCATGAAAATCACTTTAAACATGCTAATTTTAGCTCTAACACTGATGATCCACCTACAAATGTGAACTGACGTTCAAAAATAAAACATTTGAAAACGGACCATTTTCCACATTTCTGAAGCATGACGTAATGGGGGGGTGTTATCTCTTTTGTCGAAAATCAGCCGTTTTTGCTCGAACATTAAATGCCTCCAAATGGTATTTAATTAACTTCCCGGGGTGAAGAAACCCTTTTTGAGAACTCAGAGTGAGTAAATTGGCCATTTTCATGCAATTTTTACCATTCCATAAATCTTGTGTTTAGGGGCCCTGGAAGCATGAAAATCACTTTAAACATGCTAATTTTAGCTCTAACACTGATGATCCACCTACAAATGTGAACTGACGTTCAAAAATAAAACATTTGAAAACGGACCATTTTCCACATTTCTGAAGCATGACGTAATGGGGGGGTGTTATCTCTTTTGTCAAAAATCAGCTGTTTTTGCTTGAACATTAAATGCCTCCAAATAGTATTTAATTCACTTCCCGAGCCCCTGGAAGCATGAAAATCACTTTAAACATGCTAATTTTAGCTCTAACACTGATGATCCACCTACAAATGTGAACTGACGTTCAAAAATAAAACATTTGAAAATGGACCATTTTCCACATTTCTGAAGCATGACGTAATGGGGGGGTGTTATCTCTTTTGTCAAAAATCAGCAGTTTTTGCTCGAACATTAAATGCCTCCAAATGGTATTTAATTAACTTCCCGGGGTGAAGAAACCCTTTTTGAGAACTCAGAGTGAGTAAATTGGCCATTTTCATGCACTTTTAACCATTCCATAAATCTTGTGTTTAGGGCCCCTGGAAGCATGAAAATCACTTTAAACATGCTAATTTTAGCTCTAACACTGATGATCCACCTACAAATGTGAACTGACGTTCAAAAATAAAACATTTGAAAACGGACCATTTTCCACATTTCTGAAGCATGACGTAATGGGGGGGTGTTATCTCTTTTGTCAAAAATCAGCTGTTTTTGCTTGAACATTAAATGCCTCCAAATAGTATTTAATTCACTTCCCGAGCCCCTGGAAGCATGAAAATCACTTTAAACATGCTAATTTTAGCTCTAACACTGATGATCCACCTACAAATGTGAACTGACGTTCAAAAATAAAACATTTGAAAACGGACCATTTTCCACATTTCTGAAGCATGACGTAATGGGGGGGTGTTATCTCTTTTGTCAAAAATCAGCAGTTTTTGCTCGAACATTAAATGCCTCCAAATGGTATTTAATTAACTTCCCGGGGTGAAGAAACCCTTTTTGAGAACTCAGAGTGAGTAAATTGGCCATTTTCATGCACTTTTAACCATTCCATAAATCTTGTGTTTAGGGCCCCTGGAAGCATGAAAATCACTTTAAACATGCTAATTTTAGCTCTAACACTGATGATCCACCTACAAATGTGAACTGACGTTCAAAAATAAAACATTTGAAAACGGACCATTTTCCACATTTCTGAAGCATGACGTAATGGGGGGGTGTTATCTCTTTTGTCGAAAATCAGCCGTTTTTGCTCGAACATTAAATGCCTCCAAATGGTATTTAATTAACTTCCCGGGGTGAAGAAACCCTTTTTGAGAACTCAGAGTGAGTAAATTGGCCATTTTCATGCACTTTTAACCATTCCATAAATCTTGTGTTTAGGGCCCCTGGAAGCATGAAAATCACTTTAAACATGCTAATTTTAGCTCTAACACTGATGATCCACCTACAAATGTGAACTGACGTTCAAAAATAAAACATTTGAAAACGGACCATTTTCCACATTTCTGAAGCATGACGTAATGGGGGGGTGTTATCTCTTTTGTCAAAAATCAGCTGTTTTTGATTGAACATTAAATGCCTCCAAATAGTATTTAATTCACTTCCCGAGCCCCTGGAAGCATGAAAATCACTTTAAATATGCTAATTTTAGCTCTAACACTGATGATCCACCTACAAATGTGAACTGACGTTCAAAAATAAAACATTTGAAAACGGACCATTTTCCACATTTCTGAAGCATGACGTAATGGGGGGTGTTATCTCTTTTGTCGAAAATCAGCCGTTTTTGCTCGAACATTAAATGCCTCCAAATGGTATTTAATTAACTTCCCGGGGTGAAGAAACCCTTTTTGAGAACTCAGAGTGAGTAAATTGGCAATTTTCATGCACTTTTAACCATTCCATAAATCTTGTGTTTAGGGCCCCTGGAAGCATGAAAATCACTTTAAACATGCTAATTTTAGCTCTAACACTGATGATCCACCTACAAATGTGAACTGACGTTCAAAAATAAAACATTTGAAAACGGACCATTTTCCACATTTCTGAAGCATGACGTAATGGGGGGGTGTAATCTCTTTTGTCAAAAATCAGCTGTTTTTGATTGAACATTAAATGCCTCCAAATAGTATTTAATTCACTTCCCGAGCCCCTGGAAGCATGAAAATCACTTTAAACATGCTAATTTTAGCTCTAACACTGATGATCCACCTACAAATGTGAACTGATGTTCAAAAATAAAACATTTGAAAACGGACCATTTTCCACATTTCTGAAGCATGACGTAATGGGGGGTGTTATCTCTTTTGTCGAAAATCAGCCGTTTTTGCTCGAACATTAAATGCCTCCAAATGGTATTTAATTAACTTCCCGGGGTGAAGAAACCCTTTTTGAGAACTCAGATTGAGTAAATTGGCCATTTTCATGCACTTTTAACCATTCCATAAATCTTGTGTTTAGGGCCCCTGGAAGCATGAAAATCACTTTAAACATGCTAATTTTAGCTCTAACACTGATGATCCACCTACAAATGTGAACTGATGTTCAAAAATAAAACATTTGAAAACGGACCATTTTCCACATTTCTGAAGCATGACGTAATGGGGGGTGTTATCTCTTTTGTCAAAAATCAGCTGTTTTTGCTTGAACATTAAATGCCTCCAAATAGTATTTAATTCACTTCCCGAGCCCCTGGAAGCATGAAAATCACTTTAAACATGCTAATTTTAGCTCTAACACTGATGATCCACCTACAAATGTGAACTGACGTTCAAAAATAAAACATTTGAAAACGGACCATTTTCCACATTTCTGAAGCATGACGTAATGGGGGGGTGTTATCTCTTTTGTCGAAAATCAGCCGTTTTTGCTCGAACATTAAATGCCTCCAAATGGTATTTAATTAACTTCCCGGGGTGAAGAAACCCTTTTTGAGAACTCAGAGTGAGTAAATTGGCCATTTTCATGCACTTTTAACCATTCCATAAATCTTGTGTTTAGGGCCCCTGGAAGCATGAAAATCACTTTAAACATGCTAATTTTAGCTCTAACACTGATGATCCACCTACAAATGTGAACTGACGTTCAAAAATAAAACATTTGAAAACGGACCATTTTCCACATTTCTGAAGCATGACGTAATGGGGGGGTGTTATCTCTTTTGTCAAAAATCAGCTGTTTTTGATTGAACATTAAATGCCTCCAAATAGTATTTAATTCACTTCCCGAGCCCCTGGAAGCATGAAAATCACTTTAAATATGCTAATTTTAGCTCTAACACTGATGATCCACCTACAAATGTGAACTGACGTTCAAAAATAAAACATTTGAAAACGGACCATTTGCCACATTTCTGAAGCATGACGTAATGGGGGGTGTTATCTCTTTTGTCGAAAATCAGCCGTTTTTGCTCGAACATTAAATGCCTCCAAATGGTATTTAATTAACTTCCCGGGGTGAAGAAACCCTTTTTGAGAACTCAGAGTGAGTAAATTGGCCATTTTCATGCACTTTTAACCATTCCATAAATCTTGTGTTTAGGGCCCCTGGAAGCATGAAAATCACTTTAAACATGCTAATTTTAGCTCTAACACTGATGATCCACCTACAAATGTGAACTGACGTTCAAAAATAAAACATTTGAAAACGGACCATTTTCCACATTTCTGAAGCATGACGTAATGGGGGGGTGTAATCTCTTTTGTCAAAAATCAGCTGTTTTTGATTGAACATTAAATGCCTCCAAATAGTATTTAATTCACTTCCCGAGCCCCTGGAAGCATGAAAATCACTTTAAACATGCTAATTTTAGCTCTAACACTGATGATCCACCTACAAATGTGAACTGATGTTCAAAAATAAAACATTTGAAAACGGACCATTTTCCACATTTCTGAAGCATGACGTAATGGGGGGTGTTATCTCTTTTGTCGAAAATCAGCCGTTTTTGCTCGAACATTAAATGCCTCCAAATGGTATTTAATTAACTTCCCGGGGTGAAGAAACCCTTTTTGAGAACTCAGATTGAGTAAATTGGCCATTTTCATGCACTTTTAACTATTCCATAAATCTTGTGTTTAGGGCCCCTGGAAGCATGAAAATCACTTTAAACATGCTAATTTTAGCTCTAACACTGATGATCCACCTACAAATGTGAACTGATGTTCAAAAATAAAACATTTGAAAACGGACCATTTTCCACATTTCTGAAGCATGACGTAATGGGGGGTGTTATCTCTTTTGTCAAAAATCAGCTGTTTTTGCTTGAACATTAAATGCCTCCAAATAGTATTTAATTCACTTCCCGAGCCCCTGGAAGCATGAAAATCACTTTAAACATGCTAATTTTAGCTCTAACACTGATGATCCACCTACAAATGTGAACTGACGTTCAAAAATAAAACATTTGAAAACGGACCATTTTCCACATTTCTGAAGCATGACGTAATGGGGGGGTGTTATCTCTTTTGTCGAAAATCAGCCGTTTTTGCTCGAACATTAAATGCCTCCAAATGGTATTTAATTAACTTCCCGGGGTGAAGAAACCCTTTTTGAGAACTCAGAGTGAGTAAATTGGCCATTTTCATGCACTTTTAACCATTCCATAAATCTTGTGTTTAGGGCCCCTGGAAGCATGAAAATCACTTTAAACATGCTAATTTTAGCTCTAACACTGATGATCCACCTACAAATGTGAACTGACGTTCAAAAATAAAACATTTGAAAACTGACCATTTTCCACATTTCTGAAGCATGACGTAATGGGGGGGTGTTATCTCTTTTGTCAAAAATCAGCTGTTTTTGATTGAACATTAAATGCCTCCAAATAGTATTTAATTCACTTCCCGAGCCCCTGGAAGCATGAAAATCACTTTAAACATGCTAATTTTAGCTCTAACACTGATGATCCACCTACAAATGTGAACTGACGTTCAAAAATAAAACATTTGAAAACGGACCATTTTCCACATTTCTGAAGCATGACGTAATGGGGGGGTGTTATCTCTTTTGTCGAAAATCAGCCGTTTTTGCTCGAACATTAAATGCCTCCAAATGGTATTTAATTAACTTCCCGGGGTGAAGAAACCCTTTTTGAGAACTCAGAGTGAGTAAATTGGCCATTTTCATGCACTTTTTACCATTCCATAAATCTTGTGTTTAGGGGCCCTGGAAGCATGAAAATCACTTTAAACATGCTAATTTTAGCTCTAACACTGATGATCCACCTACAAATGTGAACTGACGTTCAAAAATAAAACATTTGAAAACGGACCATTTTCCACATTTCTGAAGCATGACGTAATGGGGGGGTGTTATCTCTTTTGTCAAAAATCAGCTGTTTTTGCTTGAACATTAAATGCCTCCAAATAGTATTTAATTCACTTCCCGAGCCCCTGGAAGCATGAAAATCACTTTAAACATGCTAATTTTAGCTCTAACACTGATGATCCACCTACAAATGTGAACTGACGTTCAAAAATAAAACATTTGAAAATGGACCATTTTCCACATTTCTGAAGCATGACGTAATGGGGGGGTGTTATCTCTTTTGTCAAAAATCAGCAGTTTTTGCTCGAACATTAAATGCCTCCAAATGGTATTTAATTAACTTCCCGGGGTGAAGAAACCCTTTTTGAGAACTCAGAGTGAGTAAATTGGCCATTTTCATGCACTTTTAACCATTCCATAAATCTTGTGTTTAGGGCCCCTGGAAGCATGAAAATCACTTTAAACATGCTAATTTTAGCTCTAACACTGATGATCCACCTACAAATGTGAACTGACGTTAAAAAAAAAAACATTTGAAAACGGACAATTTTCCACATTTCTGAAGCATGACGTAATGGGGGGGTGTTATCTCTTTTGTCAAAAATCAGCTGTTTTTGCTTGAACATTAAATGCCTCCAAATAGTATTTAATTCACTTCCCGAGCCCCTGGAAGCATGAAAATCCCTTTAAACATGCTAATTTTAGCTCTAACACTGATGATCCACCTACAAATGTGAACTGACGTTCAAAAATAAAACATTTGAAAACGGACCATTTTCCACATTTCTGAAGCATGTCGTAATGGGGGGGTGTTATCTCTTTTGTCGAAAATCAGCCGTTTTTGCTCGAACATTAAATGCCTCCAAATGGTATTTAATTAACTTCCCGGGGTGAAGAAACCCTTTTTGAGAACTCAGAGTGAGTAAGTTGGCCATTTTCATGCACTTTTAACCATTCCATAAATCTTGTGTTTAGGGCCCCGGGAAGCATGAAAATCACTTTAAACATGCTAATTTTAGCTCTAACACTGATGATCCACCTACAAATGTGAACTGACGTTCAAAAATAAAACATTTGAAAACGGACCATTTTCCACATTTCTGAAGCATGACGTAATGGGGGGGTGTTATCTCTTTTGTCAAAAATCAGCTGTTTTTGCTTGAACATTAAATGCCTCCAAATAGTATTTAATTCACTTCCCGAGCCCCTGGAAGCATGAAAATCACTTTAAACATGCTAATTTTAGCTCTAACACTGATGATCCACCTACAAATGTGAACTGACGTTCAAAAATAAAACATTTGAAAACGGACCATTTTCCACATTTCTGAAGCATGACGTAATGGGGAGGTGTTATCTCTTTTGTCGAAAATCAGCCGTTTTTGCTCGAACATTAAATGCCTCCAAATGGTATTTAATTAACTTCCCGGGGTGAAGAAACCCTTTTTGAGAACTCAGAGTGAGTAAATTGGCCATTTTCATGCACTTTTAACCCTTCCATAAATCTTGTGTTTAGGGCCCCTGGAAGCATGAAAATCACTTTAAACATGCTAATTTTAGCTCTAACACTGATGATCCACCTACAAATGTGAACTGATGTTCAAAAATAAAACATTTGAAAACGGACCATTTTCCACATTTCTGAAGCATGACATAATGGGGGGGTGTTACCTCTTTTGTCGAAAATCAGCCGTTTTTGCTCGAACATTAAATGCCTCCAAATGGTATTTAATTAACTTCCCGGGGTGAAGAAACCCTTTTTGAGAACTCAGAGTGAGTAAATTGGCCATTTTCATGCACTTTTAACCATTCCATAAATCTTGTGTTTAGGGCCCCTGGAAGCATGAAAATCACTTTAAACATGCTAATTTTAGCTCTAACACTGATGATCCACCTACAAATGTGAACTGACGTTCAAAAATAAAACATTTGAAAACGGACCATTTTCCACATTTCTGAAGCATGACGTAATGGGGGGGTGTTATCTCTTTTGTCAAAAATCAGCTGTTTTTGATTGAACATTAAATGCCTCCAAATAGTATTTAATTCACTTCCCGAGCCCCTGGAAGCATGAAAATCACTTTAAATATGCTAATTTTAGCTCTAACACTGATGATCCACCTACAAATGTGAACTGACGTTCAAAAATAAAACATTTGAAAACGGACCATTTTCCACATTTCTGAAGCATGACGTAATGGGGGGTGTTATCTCTTTTGTCGAAAATCAGCCGTTTTTGCTCGAACATTAAATGCCTCCAAATGGTATTTAATTAACTTCCCGGGGTGAAGAAACCCTTTTTGAGAACTCAGAGTGAGTAAATTGGCCATTTTCATGCACTTTTAACCATTCCATAAATCTTGTGTTTAGGGCCCCTGGAAGCATGAAAATCACTTTAAACATGCTAATTTTAGCTCTAACACTGATGATCCACCTACAAATGTGAACTGACGTTCAAAAATAAAACATTTGAAAACGGACCATTTTCCACATTTCTGAAGCATGACGTAATGGGGGGGTGTTATCTCTTTTGTCAAAAATCAGCTGTTTTTGCTTGAACATTAAATGCCTCCAAATAGTATTTAATTCACTTCCCGAGCCCCTGGAAGCATGAAAATCACTTTAAACATGCTAATTTTAGCTCTAACACTGATGATCCACCTACAAATGTGAACTGACGTTCAAAAATAAAACATTTGAAAACGGACCATTTTCCACATTTCTGAAGCATGACGTAATGGGGAGGTGTTATCTCTTTTGTCGAAAATCAGCCGTTTTTGCTCGAACATTAAATGCCTCCAAATGGTATTTAATTAACTTCCCGGGGTGAAGAAACCCTTTTTGAGAACTCAGAGTGAGTAAATTGGCCATTTTCATGCACTTTTAACCATTCCATAAATCTTGTGTTTAGGGCCCTTGGAAGCATGAAAATCACTTTAAACATGCTAATTTTAGCTCTAACACTGATGATCCACCTACAAATGTGAACTGACGTTCAAAAATAAAACATTTGAAAACGGACCATTTTCCACATTTCTGAAGCATGACGTAATGGGGGGTGTTATCTCTTTTGTCAAAAATCAGCTGTTTTTGCTTGAACATTAAATGCCTCCAAATAGTATTTAATTCACTTCCCGAGCCCCTGGAAGCATGAAAATCACTTTAAACATGCTAATTTTAGCTCTAACACTGATGATCCACCTACAAATGTGAACTGACGTTCAAAAATAAAACATTTGAAAACGGACCATTTTCCACATTTCTGAAGCATGACGTAATGGGGGGGTGTTATCTCTTTTGTCAAAAATCAGCAGTTTTTGCTTGAACATTAAATGCCTCCAAATGGTATTTAATTAACTTCCTGGGGTGAAGAAACCCTTTTTGAGAACTCAGAGTGAGTAAATTGGCCATTTTCATGCACTTTTAACCATTCCATAAATCTTGTGTTTAGGGCCCCTGGAAGCATGAAAATCACTTTAAACATGCTAATTTTAGCTCTAACACTGATGATCCACCTACAAATGTGAACTGACGTTCAAAAATAAAACATTTGAAAACGGACCATTTTCCACATTTCTGAAGCATGACGTAATGGGGGGGTGTTATCTCTTTTGTCGAAAATCAGCCGTTTTTGCTCGAACATTAAATGCCTCCAAATGGTATTTAATTAACTTCCCGGGGTGAAGAAACCCTTTTTGAGAACTCAGAGTGAGTAAATTGGCCATTTTCATGCACTTTTAACCATTCCATAAATCTTGTGTTTAGGGCCCCTGGAAGCATGAAAATCACTTTAAACATGCTAATTTTAGCTCTAACACTGATGATCCACCTACAAATGTGAACTGACGTTCAAAAATAAAACATTTGAAAACGGACCATTTTCCACATTTCTGAAGCATGACGTAATGGGGGGGGGGTGTTATCTCTTTTGTCGAAAATCAGCTGTTTTTGATTGAACATTAAATGCCTCCAAATAGTATTTAATTCACTTCCCGAGCCCCTGGAAGCATGAAAATCACTTTAAATATGCTAATTTTAGCTCTAACACTGATGATCCACCTACAAATGTGAACTGACGTTCAAAAATAAAACATTTGAAAACGGACCATTTTCCACATTTCTGAAGCATGACGTAATGGGGGGTGTTATCTCTTTTGTCGAAAATCAGCCGTTTGTGCTCGAACATTAAATGCCTCCAAATGGTATTTAATTAACTTCCCGGGGTGAAGAAACCCTTTTTGAGAACTCAGAGTGAGTAAATTGGCCATTTTCATGCACTTTTAACCATTCCATAAATCTTGTGTTTAGGGCCCCTGGAAGCATGAAAATCACTTTAAACATGCTAATTTTAGCTCTAACACTGATGATCCACCTACAAATGTGAACTGACGTTCAAAAATAAAACATTTGAAAACGGACCATTTTCCACATTTCTGAAGCATGACGTAATGGGGGGGTGTTATCTCTTTTGTCAAAAATCAGCTGTTTTTGCTTGAACATTAAATGCCTCCAAATAGTATTTAATTCACTTCCCGAGCCCCTGGAAGCATGAAAATCACTTTAAACATGCTAATTTTAGCTCTAACACTGATGATCCACCTACAAATGTGAACTGACGTTCAAAAATAAAACATTTGAAAACGGACCATTTTCCACATTTCTGAAGCATGACGTAATGGGGGGGTGTTATCTCTTTTGTCGAAAATCAGCCGTTTTTGCTCGAACATTAAATGCCTCCAAATGGTATTTAATTAACTTCCCGGGGTGAAGAAACCCTTTTTGAGAACTCAGAGTGAGTAAATTGGCCATTTTCATGCACTTTTAACCATTCCATAAATCTTGTGTTTAGGGCCCCTGGAAGCATGAAAATCACTTTAAACATGCTAATTTTAGCTCTAACACTGATGATCCACCTACAAATGTGAACTGACGTTCAAAAATAAAACATTTGAAAACGGACCATTTTCCACATTTCTGAAGCATGACGTAATGGGGGGGGGGTGTTATCTCTTTTGTCGAAAATCAGCTGTTTTTGATTGAACATTAAATGCCTCCAAATAGTATTTAATTCACTTCCCGAGCCCCTGGAAGCATGAAAATCACTTTAAATATGCTAATTTTAGCTCTAACACTGATGATCCACCTACAAATGTGAACTGACGTTCAAAAATAAAACATTTGAAAACGGACCATTTTCCACATTTCTGAAGCATGACGTAATGGGGGGTGTTATCTCTTTTGTCGAAAATCAGCCGTTTTTGCTCGAACATTAAATGCCTCCAAATGGTATTTAATTAACTTCCCGGGGTGAAGAAACCCTTTTTGAGAACTCAGAGTGAGTAAATTGGCCATTTTCATGCACTTTTAACCATTCCATAAATCTTGTGTTTAGGGCCCCTGGAAGCATGAAAATCACTTTAAACATGCTAATTTTAGCTCTAACACTGATGATCCACCTACAAATGTGAACTGACGTTCAAAAATAAAACATTTGAAAACGGACCATTTTCCACATTTCTGAAGCATGACGTAATGGGGGGGTGTTATCTCTTTTGTCAAAAATCAGCTGTTTTTGCTTGAACATTAAATGCCTCCAAATAGTATTTAATTCACTTCCCGAGCCCCTGGAAGCATGAAAATCACTTTAAACATGCTAATTTTAGCTCTAACACTGATGATCCACCTACAAATGTGAACTGACGTTCAAAAATAAAACATTTGAAAACGGACCATTTTCCACATTTCTGAAGCTTGACGTAATGGGGGGTGTTATCTCTTTTGTCAAAAATCAGCAGTTTTTGCTCGAACATTAAATGCCTCCAAATGGTATTTTATTAACTTCCCGGGGTGAAGAAACCCTTTTTGAGAACTCAGAGTGAGTAAATTGGCCATTTTCATGCACTTTTAACCATTCCATAAATCTTGTGTTTAGGGCCCCTGGAAGCATGAAAATCACTTTAAACATGCTAATTTTAGCTCTAACACTGATGATCCACCTACAAATGTGAACTGACGTTCAAAAAAAAAACATTTGAAAACGGACCATTTTCCACATTTCTGAAGCATGACGTAATGGGGGGGTGTTATCTCTTTTGTCAAAAATCAGCTGTTTTTGCTTGAACATTAAATGCCTCCAAATAGTATTTAATTCACTTCCCGAGCCCCTGGAAGCATGAAAATCACTTTAAACATGCTAATTTTAGCTCTAACACTGATGATCCACCTACAAATGTGAACTGACGTTCAAAAATAAAACATTTGAAAACGGACCATTTTCCACATTTCTGAAGCATGACGTAATGGGGGGGTTTTATCTCTTTTGTCGAAAATCAGCCGTTTTTGCTCGAACATTAAATGCCTCCAAATGGTATTTAATTAACTTCCCGGGGTGAAGAAACCCTTTTTGAGAACTCAGAGTGAGTAAATTGGCCATTTTCATGCACTTTTAACCATTCCATAAATCTTGTGTTTAGGGCCCCTGGAAGCATGAAAATCACTTTAAACATGCTAATTTTAGCTCTAGCACTGATGATCCACCTACAAATGTGAACTGACGTTCAAAAATAAAACATTTGAAAACGGACCATTTTCCACATTTCTGAAGCATGACGTAATGGGGGGGGGGGTGTTATCTCTTTTGTCGAAAATCAGCTGTTTTTGATTGAACATTAAATGCCTCCAAATAGTATTTAATTCACTTCCCGAGCCCCTGGAAGCATGAAAATCACTTTAAACATGCTAATTTTAGCTCTAACACTGATGATCCACCTACAAATGTGAACTGATGTTCAAAAATAAAACATTTGAAAACGGACCATTTTCCACATTTCTGAAGCATGACGTAATGGGGGTGTTATCTCTTTTGTCGAAAATCAGCCGTTTTTGCTCGAACATTAAATGCCTCCAAATGGTATTTAATTAACTTCCCAGGGTGAAGAAACCCTTTTTGAGAACTCAGAGTGAGTAAATTGGCCATTTTCATGCACTTTTAACCATTCCATAAATCTTGTGTTTAGGGCCCCTGGAAGCATGAAAATCACTTTAAACATGCTAATTTTAGCTCTAACACTGATGATCCACCTACAAATGTGAACTGACGTTCAAAAATAAAACATTTGAAAACGGACCATTTTCCACATTTCTGAAGCATGACGTAATGGGGGGGTGTTATCTCTTTTGTCAAAAATCAGCTGTTTTTGCTTGAACATTAAATGCCTCCAAATAGTATTTAATTCACTTCCCGAGCCCCTGGAAGCATGAAAATCACTTTAAACATGCTAATTTTAGCTCTAACACTGATGATCCACCTACAAATGTGAACTGACGTTCAAAAATAAAACATTTGAAAACGGACCATTTTCCACATTTCTGAAGCATGACGTAATGGGGAGGTGTTATCTCTTTTGTCGAAAATCAGCCGTTTTTGCTCGAACATTAAATGCCTCCAAATGGTATTTAATTAACTTCCCGGGGTGAAGAAACCCTTTTTGAGAACTCAGAGTGAGTAAATTGGCCATTTTCATGCACTTTTAACCATTCCATAAATCTTGTGTTTAGGGCCCCTGGAAGCATGAAAATCACTTTAAACATGCTAATTTTAGCTCTAACACTGATGATCCACCTACAAATGTGAACTGACGTTCAAAAATAAAACATTTGAAAACGGACCATTTTCCACATTTCTGAAGCATGACGTAATGGGGGGTGTTATCTCTTTTGTCAAAAATCAGCTGTTTTTGCTTGAACATTAAATGCCTCCAAATAGTATTTAATTCACTTCCCGAGCCCCTGGAAGCATGAAAATCACTTTAAACATGCTAATTTTAGCTCTAACACTGATGATCCACCTACAAATGTGAACTGACGTTCAAAAATAAAACATTTGAAAACGGACCATTTTCCACATTTCTGAAGCATGACGTAATGGGGGGGTGTTATCTCTTTTGTCAAAAATCAGCAGTTTTTGCTTGAACATTAAATGCCTCCAAATGGTATTTAATTAACTTCCCGGGGTGAAGAAACCCTTTTTGAGAACTCAGAGTGAGTAAATTGGCCATTTTCATGCACTTTTAACCATTCCATAAATCTTGTGTTTAGGGCCCCTGGAAGCATGAAAATCACTTTAAACATGCTAATTTTAGCTCTAACACTGATGATCCACCTACAAATGTGAACTGACGTTCAAAAATAAAACATTTGAAAACGGACCATTTTCCACATTTCTGAAGCATGACGTAATGGGGGGGTGTTATCTCTTTTGTCGAAAATCAGCCGTTTTTGCTCGAACATTAAATGCCTCCAAATGGTATTTAATTAACTTCCCGGGGTGAAGAAACCCTTTTTGAGAACTCAGAGTGAGTAAATTGGCCATTTTCATGCACTTTTAACCATTCCATAAATCTTGTGTTTAGGGCCCCTGGAAGCATGAAAATCACTTTAAACATGCTAATTTTAGCTCTAACACTGATGATCCACCTACAAATGTGAACTGACGTTCAAAAATAAAACATTTGAAAACGGACCATTTTCCACATTTCTGAAGCATGACGTAATGGGGGGGGGTGTTATCTCTTTTGTCGAAAATCAGCTGTTTTTGATTGAACATTAAATGCCTCCAAATAGTATTTAATTCACTTCCCGAGCCCCTGGAAGCATGAAAATCACTTTAAATATGCTAATTTTAGCTCTAACACTGATGATCCACCTACAAATGTGAACTGACGTTCAAAAATAAAACATTTGAAAACGGACCATTTTCCACATTTCTGAAGCATGACGTAATGGGGGGTGTTATCTCTTTTGTCGAAAATCAGCCGTTTTTGCTCGAACATTAAATGCCTCCAAATGGTATTTAATTAACTTCCCGGGGTGAAGAAACCCTTTTTGAGAACTCAGAGTGAGTAAATTGGCCATTTTCATGCACTTTTAACCATTCCATAAATCTTGTGTTTAGGGCCCCTGGAAGCATGAAAATCACTTTAAACATGCTAATTTTAGCTCTAACACTGATGATCCACCTACAAATGTGAACTGACGTTCAAAAATAAAACATTTGAAAACGGACCATTTTCCACATTTCTGAAGCATGACGTAATGGGGGGGTGTTATCTCTTTTGTCAAAAATCAGCTGTTTTTGCTTGAACATTAAATGCCTCCAAATAGTATTTAATTCACTTCCCGAGCCCCTGGAAGCATGAAAATCACTTTAAACATGCTAATTTTAGCTCTAACACTGATGATCCACCTACAAATGTGAACTGACGTTCAAAAATAAAACATTTGAAAACGGACCATTTTCCACATTTCTGAAGCATGACGTAATGGGGGGGTGTTATCTCTTTTGTCGAAAATCAGCCGTTTTTGCTCGAACATTAAATGCCTCCAAATGGTATTTAATTAACTTCCCGGGGTGAAGAAACCCTTTTTGAGAACTCAGAGTGAGTAAATTGGCCATTTTCATGCACTTTTAACCATTCCATAAATCTTGTGTTTAGGGCCCCTGGAAGCATGAAAATCACTTTAAACATGCTAATTTTAGCTCTAACACTGATGATCCACCTACAAATGTGAACTGACGTTCAAAAATAAAACATTTGAAAACGGACCATTTTCCACATTTCTGAAGCATGACGTAATGGGGGGTGTTATCTCTTTTGTCGAAAATCAGCCGTTTTTGCTCGAACATTAAATGCCTCCAAATGGTATTTAATTAACTTCCCGGGGTGAAGAAACCCTTTTTGAGAACTCAGAGTGAGTAAATTGGCCATTTTCATGCACTTTTAACCATTCCATAAATCTTGTGTTTAGGGCCCCTGGAAGCATGAAAATCACTTTAAACATGCTAATTTTAGCTCTAACACTGATGATCCACCTACAAATGTGAACTGACGTTCAAAAATAAAACATTTGAAAACGGACCATTTTCCACATTTCTGAAGCATGACGTAATGGGGGGGTGTTATCTCTTTTGTCAAAAATCAGCTGTTTTTGCTTGAACATTAAATGCCTCCAAATAGTATTTAATTCACTTCCCGAGCCCCTGGAAGCATGAAAATCACTTTAAACATGCTAATTTTAGCTCTAACACTGATGATCCACCTACAAATGTGAACTGACGTTCAAAAATAAAACATTTGAAAACGGACCATTTTCCACATTTCTGAAGCTTGACGTAATGGGGGGTGTTATCTCTTTTGTCAAAAATCAGCAGTTTTTGCTCGAACATTAAATGCCTCCAAATGGTATTTTATTAACTTCCCGGAGTGAAGAAACCCTTTTTGAGAACTCAGAGTGAGTAAATTGGCCATTTTCATGCACTTTTAACCATTCCATAAATCTTGTGTTTAGGGCCCCTGGAAGCATGAAAATCACTTTAAACATGCTAATTTTAGCTCTAACACTGATGATCCACCTACAAATGTGAACTGACGTTCAAAAAAAAAACATTTGAAAACGGACCATTTTCCACATTTCTGAAGCATGACGTAATGGGGGGGTGTTATCTCTTTTGTCAAAAATCAGCTGTTTTTGCTTGAACATTAAATGCCTCCAAATAGTATTTAATTCACTTCCCGAGCCCCTGGAAGCATGAAAATCACTTTAAACATGCTAATTTTAGCTCTAACACTGATGATCCACCTACAAATGTGAACTGACGTTCAAAAATAAAACATTTGAAAACGGACCATTTTCCACATTTCTGAAGCATGACGTAATGGGGGGGTTTTATCTCTTTTGTCGAAAATCAGCCGTTTTTGCTCGAACATTAAATGCCTCCAAATGGTATTTAATTAACTTCCCGGGGTGAAGAAACCCTTTTTGAGAACTCAGAGTGAGTAAATTGGCCATTTTCATGCACTTTTAACCATTCCATAAATCTTGTGTTTAGGGCCCCTGGAAGCATGAAAATCACTTTAAACATGCTAATTTTAGCTCTAGCACTGATGATCCACCTACAAATGTGAACTGACGTTCAAAAATAAAACATTTGAAAACGGACCATTTTCCACATTTCTGAAGCATGACGTAATGGGGGGGGGGGTGTTATCTCTTTTGTCGAAAATCAGCTGTTTTTGATTGAACATTAAATGCCTCCAAATAGTATTTAATTCACTTCCCGAGCCCCTGGAAGCATGAAAATCACTTTAAACATGCTAATTTTAGCTCTAACACTGATGATCCACCTACAAATGTGAACTGATGTTCAAAAATAAAACATTTGAAAACGGACCATTTTCCACATTTCTGAAGCATGACATAATGGGGGGGTGTTACCTCTTTTGTCGAAAATCAGCCGTTTTTGCTCGAACATTAAATGCCTCCAAATGGTATTTAATTAACTTCCCGGGGTGAAGAAACCCTTTTTGAGAACTCAGAGTGAGTAAATTGGCCATTTTCATGCACTTTTAACCATTCCATAAATCTTGTGTTTAGGGCCCCTGGAAGCATGAAAATCACTTTAAACATGCTAATTTTAGCTCTAACACTGATGATCCACCTACAAATGTGAACTGACGTTCAAAAATAAAACATTTGAAAACGGACCATTTTCCACATTTCTGAAGCATGACGTAATGGGGGGGTGTTATCTCTTTTGTCAAAAATCAGCTGTTTTTGATTGAACATTAAATGCCTCCAAATAGTATTTAATTCACTTCCCGAGCCCCTGGAAGCATGAAAATCACTTTAAATATGCTAATTTTAGCTCTAACACTGATGATCCACCTACAAATGTGAACTGACGTTCAAAAATAAAACATTTGAAAACGGACCATTTTCCACATTTCTGAAGCATGACGTAATGGGGGGTGTTATCTCTTTTGTCGAAAATCAGCCGTTTTTGCTCGAACATTAAATGCCTCCAAATGGTATTTAATTAACTTCCCGGGGTGAAGAAACCCTTTTTGAGAAGTCAGAGTGAGTAAATTGGCCATTTTCATGCACTTTTAACCATTCCATAAATCTTGTGTTTAGGGCCCCTGGAAGCATGAAAATCACTTTAAACATGCTAATTTTAGCTCTAACACTGATGATCCACCTACAAATGTGAACTGACGTTCAAAAATAAAACATTTGAAAACGGACCATTTTCCACATTTCTGAAGCATAACGTAATGGGGGGGTGTTATCTCTTTTGTCAAAAATCAGCTGTTTTTGCTTGAACATTAAATGCCTCCAAATAGTATTTAATTCACTTCCCGAGCCCCTGGAAGCATGAAAATCACTTTAAACATGCTAATTTTAGCTCTAACACTGATGATCCACCTACAAATGTGAACTGACGTTCAAAAATAAAACATTTGAAAACGGACCATTTTCCACATTTCTGAAGCATGACGTAATGGGGGGGGTGTTATCTCTTTTGTCAAAAATCAGCAGTTTTTGCTCGAACATTAAATGCCTCCAAATGGTATTTAATTAACTTCCCGGGGTGAAGAAACCCTTTTTGAGAACTCAGAGTGAGTAAATTGGCCATTTTCATGCACTTTTAACCATTCCATAAATCTTGTGTTTAGGGCCCCTGGAAGCATGAAAATCACTTTAAACATGCTAATTTTAGCTCTAACACTGATGATCCACCTACAAATGTGAACTGATGTTCAAAAATAAAACATTTGAAAATGGACCATTTTCCACATTTCTGAAGCATGACGTAATGGGGGGGTGTTATCTCTTTTGTCGAAAATCAGCTGTTTTTGATTGAACATTAAATGCCTCCAAATAGTATTTAATTCACTTCCCGAGCCACTGGAAGCATGAAAATCACTTTAAACATGGTAATTTTAGCTCTAACACTGATGATCCACCTACAAATGTGAACTGATGTTCAAAAATAAAACATTTGAAAACGGACCATTTTCCACATTTCTGAAGCATGACGTAATGGGGGGGTGTTATCTCTTTTGTCGAAAATCAGCCGTTTTTGCTCGAACATTAAATGCCTCCAAATGGTATTTAATTAACTTCCCGGGGTGAAGAAACCCTTTTTGAGAACTCAGAGTGAGTAAATTGGCCATTTTCATGCACTTTTAACCATTCCATAAATCTTGTGTTTAGGGCCCCTGGAAGCATGAAAATCACTTTAAACATGCTAATTTTAGCTCTAACACTGATGATCCACCTACAAATGTGAACTGACGTTCAAAATTAAAACATTTGAAAACGGACCATTTTCCACATTTCTGAAGCATGACGTAATGGGGGGGGTGTTATCTCTTTTGTCGAAAATCAGCCATTTTTGCTCGAACATTAAATGCCTCCAAATGGTATTTAATTAACTTCCCGGGGTGAAGAAACCCTTTTTGAGAACTCAGAGTGAGTAAATTGGCCATTTTCATGAACTTTTAACCATTCCATAAATCTTGTGTTTAGGGCCCCTGGAAGCATGAAAATCACTTTAAACATGCTAATTTTAGCTCTAACACTGATGATCCACCTACAAATGTGAACTGACGTTCAAAAATAAAACATTTGAAAACGGACCATTTTCCACATTTCTGAAGCATGACGTAATGGGGGGGTGTTATCTCTTTTGTCAAAAATCAGCAGTTTTTGCTCGAACATTAAATGCCTCCAAATGGTATTTAATTAACTTCCCGGGGTGAAGAAACCCTTTTTGAGAACTCAGAGTGAGTAAATTGGCCATTTTCATGCACTTTTAACCATTCCATAAATCTTGTGTTTAGGGCCCCTGGAAGCATGAAAATCACTTTAAACATGCTAATTTTAGCTCTAACACTGATGATCCACCTACAAATGTGAACTGACGTTCAAAAAAAAAACATTTGAAAACGGACCATTTTCCACATTTCTGAAGCATGACGTAATGGGGGGGTGTTATCTCTTTTGTCAAAAATCAGCTGTTTTTGCTTGAACATTAAATGCCTCCAAATAGTATTTAATTCACTTCCCGAGCCCCTGGAAGCATGAAAATCACTTTAAACATGCTAATTTTAGCTCTAACACTGATGATCCACCTACAAATGTGAACTGACGTTCAAAAATAAAACATTTGAAAACGGACCATTTTCCACATTTCTGAAGCATGACGTAATGGGGGGGTGTTATCTCTTTTGTCGAAAATCAGCCGTTTTTGCTCGAACATTAAATGCCTCCAAATGGTATTTAATTAACTTCCCGGGGTGAAGAAACCCTTTTTGAGAACTCAGAGTGAGTAAATTGGCCATTTTCATGCACTTTTAACCATTCCATAAATCTTGTGTTTAGGGCCCCTGGAAGCATGAAAATCACTTTAAACATGCTAATTTTAGCTCTAACACTGATGATCCACCTACAAATGTGAACTGACGTTCAAAAATAAAACATTTGAAAACGGACCATTTTCCACATTTCTGAAGCATGACGTAATGGGGGGGTGTTATCTCTTTTGTCAAAAATCAGCTGTTTTTGCTTGAACATTAAATGCCTCCAAATAGTATTTAATTCACTTCCCGAGCCCCTGGAAGCATGAAAATCACTTTAAACATGCTAATTTTAGCTCTAACACTGATGATCCACCTACAAATGTGAACTGACGTTCAAAAATAAAACATTTGAAAACGGACCATTTTCCACATTTCTGAAGCATGACGTAATGGGGGGGTGTTATCTCTTTTGTCGAAAATCAGCCGTTTTTGCTCGAACATTAAATGCCTCCAAATGGTATTTAATTAACTTCCCGGGGTGAAGAAACCCTTTTTGAGAACTCAGAGTGAGTAAATTGGCCATTTTCACGCACTTTTTACCATTCCATAAATCTTGTGTTTAGGGCCCCTGGAAGCATGAAAATCACTTTAAACATGCTAATTTTAGCTCTAACACTGATGATCCACCTACAAATGTGAACTGACGTTCAAAAATAAAACATTTGAAAACGGACCATTTTCCACATTTCTGAAGCATGACGTAATGGGGGGGTGTTATCTCTTTTGTCAAAAATCAGCTGTTTTTGATTGAACATTAAATGCCTCCAAATAGTATTTAATTCACTTCCCGAGCCCCTGGAAGCATGAAAATCACTTTAAACATGCTAATTTTAGCTCTAACACTGATGATCCACCTACAAATGTGAACTGACGTTCAAAAATAAAACATTTGAAAACGGACCATTTTCCACATTTCTGAAGCATGATGTAATGGGGGGGTGTTATCTCTTTTGTCGAAAATCAGCCGTTTTTGCTCGAACATTAAATGCCTCCAAGTGGTATTTAATTAACTTCCCGGGGTGAAGAAACCCTTTTTGAAAACTCAGAGTGAGTAAATTGGCCATTTTCATGCACTTTTAACCATTCCATAAATCTTGTGTTTAGGGCCCCTGGAAGCATGAAAATCACTTTAAACATGCTAATTTTAGCTCTAACACTGATGATCCACCTACAAATGTGAACTGACGTTCAAAAATAAAACATTTGAAAACGGACCATTTTCCACATTTCTGAAGCATGACGTAATGGGGGGGTGTTATCTCTTTTGTCAAAAATCAGCTGTTTTTGCTTGAACATTAAATGCCTCCAAATAGTATTTAATTCACTTCCCGAGCCCCTGGAAGCATGAAAATCACTTTAAACATGCTAATTTTAGCTCTAACACTGATGATCCACCTACAAATGTGAACTGACGTTCAAAAATAAAACATTTGAAAACGGACCATTTTCCATATTTCTGAAGCATGACGTAATGGGGGGGTGTTATCTCTTTTGTCAAAAATCAGCAGTTTTTGCTCGAACATTAAATGCCTCCAAATGGTATTTAATTAACTTCCCGGGGTGAAGAAACCCTTTTTGAGAACTCAGAGTGAGTAAATTGGCCATTTTCATGCACTTTTAACCATTCCATAAATCTTGTGTTTAGGGCCCCTGGAAGCATGAAAATCACTTTAAACATGCTAATTTTAGCTCTAACACTGATGATCCACCTACAAATGTGAACTGACGTTCAAAAAAAAAACATTTGAAAACGGACCATTTTCCACATTTCTGAAGCATGACGTAATGGGGGGGTGTTATCTCTTTTGTCAAAAATCAGCTGTTTTTGCTTGAACATTAAATGCCTCCAAATAGTATTTAATTCACTTCCCGAGCCCCTGGAAGCATGAAAATCACTTTAAACATGCTAATTTTAGCTCTAACACTGATGATCCACCTACAAATGTGAACTGACGTTCAAAAATAAAACATTTGAAAACGGACCATTTTCCACATTTCTGAAGCATGACGTAATGGGGAGGTGTTATCTCTTTTGTCGAAAATCAGCCGTTTTTGCTCGAACATTAAATGCCTCCAAATGGTATTTAATTAACTTCCCGGGGTGAAGAAACCCTTTTTGAGAACTCAGAGTGAGTAAATTGGCCATTTTCATGCACTTTTAACCATTCCATAAATCTTGTGTTTAGGGCCCCTGGAAGCATGAAAATCACTTTAAACATGCTAATTTTAGCTCTAACACTGATGATCCACCTACAAATGTGAACTGACGTTCAAAAAAAAAACATTTGAAAACGGACCATTTTCCACATTTCTGAAGCATGACGTAATGGGGGGGTGTTATCTCTTTTGTCAAAAATCAGCTGTTTTTGCTTGAACATTAAATGCCTCCAAATAGTATTTAATTCACTTCCCGAGCCCCTGGAAGCATGAAAATCACTTTAAACATGCTAATTTTAGCTCTAACACTGATGAT